>NC_142653.1:28877142-29185000 GCF_055504915.1 Nelumbo nucifera
TCCAAACCAATCATCCTAATGTGCTTTTATGTGCTCCAATCTGATTACATTAACTCTGTCATGCCAAAGAGGTTTCGATTTGATTTGGTTAATTTACTAATTGCATAATTCGTTTATTGATATGAGAATGTTAAATTAGGATGCCTCCTTGAATGTCTTGTTTTTATACATTTTTGGCGGTTATCTCATTTACTTTACATTCTCTAATTATTTATATTTTTTTTATTTACAGGTTTAACAATTATGCTAAGTGGATTTGCATTGGAAGATGTGCTATCCTATTTGATAAATTGAATTTTTTCAAGTCTTTGTATTTTTTTATATGTCAATTGGATATTGTATTTGAACAATTTGATTTGGATATTAATTAATATATTTGTTTTAAATTGCATTTTTTTTTATTTAAGTTGCTTAACTTAACTTTTTCATGTATAAATTGTCATGAATTATTTATTAAGCAAGTATTAAAGTGATGAATCAATAAAAAAGAGTAGGTTCCAACAAATATCAGAATTAACCTGGCATAAAAATTTATATATATATATATATATATATATATATATATATAAGCCAACGGTCATGAAACTGTTGGATTATCCATAAACAAGACCTAAGGCGGTGGTCATCTGGATCTAAGCCGGCAGTTCAGAGTCTTCAGACCACCGCCTAAGGAACCAAATGATGTTGGACTAAACCTAAGGTGGCGGTCAACTAGGACCAAAGTCAGCAGTTCGAACCGCCACCTAAAGAACCAAACAATTTTTTACTAAACTTAAGCTGGCGGTCCAAAATGCCGCCTTTAATAACACTAAGCCTATGGTTCTAATAGACCGCCGCATTAATGAAGTTTGGACCACCTTGGACCGACCACCAAAGGCAATGGTTTCTTTTATCTAAGGCGGTGGTCTTGATCTAGGCCGACAGCTTCTTAGACGATCGATAGACCAATGATCGCCGCCTTAGATCTAAGCCAGTGGTCCAAAGGCCTAAGACCGTTTTTCTTATAGCAAGTCTTTTATCGGTATGAGAAAAGAGAGACTATGTGGTTGTCAACTGAGAAAGAAAGAAATGAAGGAGAGAGAAAGGAAAGAAGGAAGGAGGGAAGAAGAAGGAAGAGGAGGAGGATCTGGCATTCATTGGTCATTAATGACGATGGTGACGGCGACATAAAAATGTAGATCTCATATCTAAGATCTGATTTTTCTCCAACCTCTACAATCTTTTTTTCTCTTCTTCTTCTTCTTCTTCTTCTTCTTCTAGGATCTAGTGATCTAAAATATGACGTTCTTGTCTTAGTTCCTCCCCTCTCTAATATCCCATGCATCTTTATTAAGTCACGAGCCATTGTCCAGGTCAAATGAACTAATAATTCAATCACTTGGGTCAGCGGTTCTCTAACTAAGTAAATGTCTTTTGGCCCAAAATTGGTTAAGGGTGAAATATAACCAGTTGCCTAAATGATTTTCGAGTCGAACGATCCGACCATTTAGGTGAGCGATGGTTCGGAAACACTGGTTTTAGCAACTCTATTACAAAAGAGTGAATCCAGATCTCCTACCAACAAGACACGTCACAATACCCTTCTAACATCATGCAAGTTCAAATCTGCTCCTCACAAAGTGTGCCTCACACCAACCTCCTAGCATGTTGTGGCCTGCCTTACATCAGGAACATCTTCCTTACTTGTATTTATTACTCATGGGGAGTTGTTCCCAATGTAGAGAGGGATGTGGATGTGAGGCGCGTTCTATGAGGAGATCCCAATTAACATCATGCATATCTCATACATAATGGGAAAATTCCCGATTAGTACCTGTACTTTGGGCCTAGCGCCACTTTGGTCCCCCAAACTTTAAAATGCGACAATTCAATACCCAAACTTTCAAAACGTGGCAATCCAGTACTTGCTATAAACTAGCTGTTAACTAGTTGTTAAGTGGCATTGGAAAAAGACACAAATGCCTTTCAAGTGTTATTTAATTTTCTTTATCAACCATCTAAACGTTGATAAAAAAATAACAGTCTCAACTCCTTGCCTTTTCCATTCGAGAAAGTTGGAATCACGTTTGAGTGTCCATTCTAGTGACCCCAACTTTCTTGAATAAAAGAGACAAGGATTTGGGGCTGTTAATTTTTTGTCAATGTTTGGATGATTGATAATTAGATGACACTCAAAGGGCACTTATGTCTTTTTCAAATGCCACTTAACAACCAGTTAACAACTAGTTAATAGCAGGTACTAGATTGTCACATTTCAAAAATTTAAGTACTGAATTGTCACGTTTTAAAATTTGGGGACCAAAGTGACAATAGACCCAAAGTACAAGGTATTAATTGAAATTTTTTCTTATATTTATTATTCATGGGAGTTATTCCCAATGCAGAGCGGGATATGGCTGTGAGGCGCATTCTATGAGGAGATCAATTAAAATCATGCATATCTCATACATAGTGGGTCCCAATCTCCATGGTGAAACTGTACGAGATCATGTTGTTTTACGGTGCTTATTTTCAAATCACGACAAGAGGGAGCTTGAGAGAATTAGGTTTGATATCATTGGGGTCAGACCACCCCTCGTTTTTCTTATTACTCACCCTTCCGTAAAATAATAAAAAAAAAAATGTAAAGGTCCTCAAGGATAGATCCTTGTAAATGTAATTTACCGTGATTCTATTTTAGACCCTCTAAAGGGCCACTTGTTTGAGAAAAGTGGGAAGTAAATTCTAAAGAAAACCAAAATAAAAGGCTTGAGCTGCTTGTTCACCGCGAAATTATTACACAGTGAGAGCCTCCCATTAAGTTGTGATTTGCTTGCCTACCAAAAACATTAGACACTGATTTATGAGCATTCAAGGGTACAACGACAAATTGTCAAATAGACCACAACCTTGTCAAGTTGTCATTTCTTTCTTTATTTTTTTTTTTCGAATTCATTAGCACCCGACACGCGGCCACATAGGAAAGTAATTGCATGACTAATATGGGAAATGTAATTAATAATGCATGTTGAAATGTGCATATGAGATGGGGCTTCTGTGGAGGGCTCTTCGTGGGGCGCCAACTTGAACTCTCTTTTTTTTATTATTAGCACTGTTTTCAAAATAGGACTGGATCGAAAAAACCGGGAATCAGTCATCTGATCGGTTCTGTTTTCTTTCAAAATTGTTTTTTTCCTCAAAATCGTTGATTTTGGTCAGTAAACTGCTGAACCGGTTGGTTAATCGTTCGAACGGTTTTGACTGTTTTCCAATTTTTTATTTTTTTGTCAAAATGGGCTGGCCATTTGGGTCAAATGGTCAGACCGTTCGAACCGGTAATCGAACCCCTGACCGGTTCGATCACCAATTCATTTTTAAAAACCATGATTATTAGAGAAAATTTACGATCATTATCCTGTATTTTGTGCTTAGTATAATTTTGGTCCCCAAATTTTAAAATTTGACAATTTAATATTTGAACTTTAAAACATGATAATTCAGTACCTGTTGTTAATCAGATAATTTATCATTAAATGACATTTGAAAAAGACATAAATGCTCTTAAAGTGTCATTTAATTTTATCAACCATCTAAATGTTGATAAAAAATGAGTAGAATACAAAAACCTCCCCTAAAGTTTCTGACAATCATAAAAACTTCCCCTATAGTTTCACTTCAGCAAAACCCTCCCTTAAATTTTTAAATAATTTAACAAAAATCTCCCTTCTGTCAATGACCATGACGGAAAACATTAAATCGATTAATCACTTTTCCTAAATACCTGTTTTACCATTTACAAATTTATTTGCATATATTTTTATCAAAACACCCCGGTTGGCATGTTATCCCCTTTTCCTCTCCAGTCAACCTCTTTCTTCTTCAACTTCAAAACCCTAATTCAGATAAGCTCTTAGTATTTGTGATTAGAACATAAAAGAAGCTTCGTTTGTAGTCCTCCACTTTCAACAACCAAAGTTCATGTCTGAAGACTCTGAACTCGACATCCAGATTTCTACTACCTTTGATCCCTTCGTAGAGGCAAATACTAAGGATTTGGGTGTTGGGGCAAAGGAGTATGTGCATGTGCGTAGAGGGCCAGTAGTTCAATGAGAGATTCCCTTCATTCGACGGTTTTTCCTCTTTGTGTTTCTAAGTGTTCTTGCTTGAAAGACAGGGTCATTGTCTGTTGCCTTCACCTATGAGTACTCAATGAACTCGAAAGAAGAAACCCTTGTTTCTCATTTTTTTTGTTTTAATTTTTCTTTTTTCCAGATTTATTGCTCTCTTGAGTATTAACAATTCAAATTTTCTTTGCCTAATAATGGTGGGTTTCATGAAAAGAAAATTCATATTTCATCATCGTATATTTCATGATTGATTGGCATCATTCTGTTCAAGTATCTCTCTGTTTTAACTGATGATTTGGATATTATAATGAACTCTTGGGAGGAGGAAGGATGGTTCTAGCATGATTTTCTTTCCTCTATTGATTTGGTTGTTTCTAAAAATCTATTTTTGCTAATAAATCTTATCAAAAATAGTTTTTTCCCCATTTGCAGTTGTAAGAAAAAACTGATCTCTTTTCATCATGAAGTGTTTCATGGTAAGGGCGCCCTCGTGGTAATCATGCTTGAAGATGCCTCATTGAGCTTGAAGAGGGATTCCTCAAGAAGGTTTTAGTTTTGATGGGTATCAAGGAGCTAGCTAAGTTCTAGTTTTGATCTCTATTTTCTTCTTTCTCCTCACTGTCCCTATACAACACCAAGCTGTGAACCGCCATCGGAACCACCACTGTGTGGGGGCGGTTTGGTGCTGTATTCCAACGAAAACATGAAATTAATCCAGCTCTCTCTTTTTACCTCGAGAACATGAAATTGATCCAGTAGTATTCCAAATGTGATTGTCACATTGGTGTTGTATTGGCGGTGGAGATTCAGGCTGTATGGGGGCGATTCAGTGCTGTATAGGGACGGTGATGAGGAAGGAGAAGAATAAAGAGAGATGAATAATGGGTTTGGTGTTGTGCAGGGATGGTCATGTCTTCTCCACCATCCCCATTGTCAGTAACAACTCTCCTCTTGGCTTTTGCTTACATGGTTTTGATCAAGGTTCATGTAAAAAATACAAACAAAATGTAAGACATGAAACATAAGTACTTTGGACGGTGGAGTTTAGGGGTAAAGAGGTCGATAGAAGAGGAAAGAGCATAACATGCCAAGAAGGGTATTAATTCAGTAAAAATAGATGCAAATAAATGTGTAAAAGGGTAAAATAAGTATTTGAGAAAAATTATTAATCGATTTAACATTTTCTGTCATGGTCATTGATATAAGGGAGTTTTTTATCAAATTATTTAAAAATCTAAGAGAGGTTTTTACTAAAAAAGAACTATACGGGAGGTTTTTATGATTGTCAAAAACTTTAGGGGAGGTTTTTGTATTTTACCCAAAAAATAATCTCAAATTATTGCCTATTTCATTCAAAAAAATTAGGGTCATATTTGTGTGGACATTCTAATGACTCCAACTTTATTGAATAGAAAAGACAAGTATTTAACACTATTAATTTTTTATCAATGCTTAGATGATTGATAAAAAAATTAAATAATATTTAAAAGACATTTATATCTTTTTAAATGTCACTTAGCGACTGATTAACAACTGGTGAGCGACAGATAATGAATTGTCACATTTTAAAAATTCAGATATTAAATTATCGTATTTTAAAATTGAGGGACCAAAGTGGCAATAGGTACTAATCGAAAAATTTCATCAACCGTCCAACCATTAGAAACAGGTATTAGTAATGTCAGAGATGCGCAGTCGGCAAGCCATCGAGACCACTACTACCAGTACCACGTGATATTTTCTGATCGCTTGATCTTGTCTTTCATTGCCGTTCTCTGGTTTTGAGCAACGTCATTATCTCAATTAATCCTTCGTAATGAGAAAAAAACAAATAAAATGAAGTAACTACATACAGTACAAACACAAACACTAAAATTATTCAAAACTGAAAAGACTTTAGATCCACTGGTTAACCCAAAAAGAAAGACCTAAATATCGATTACATAACTGAGAAGAGATGAGATTTTTCGCGAGTAATAATATGGAATGGAAGTCATCGACTGGACCAACACATCATTGATACCTCACATCTCCCTTTTTATTGATCAGTGGAACTGAGACCTCCCTTGGGCTTACCGACGACGTCGGGGCAGTAATTCCGGATGGCGGTAAGCTCGTAGGGATTGGTGTCGGTTGCGAGCCACTGCTCCACAGTGAAGAGCTGCTGAGCGCAGCCCATGTGCGCACCGGTGGAGGTCACCTCCACATAGTTGCAGTACCAACCGTGGTGTGGGCCGGATCCGTCTGAGGTGAGGTTCATTGCGCACACCGGCGTGTTCAAGCACCTGCCTCTGCCGCTGAAGACATCGAGGTTCCCCCTCTCGAAGTAATTATGGCCCGACTCCATCAGACCTCCCCACGCCTCCAGATTCGAGATCTGTACCGACCACCCGTTGGCATCGTAAAGCTCCAGACTGATGATCGAGTCCGTACCTCCCTTGATGATCGATCCCGTTCTGACGTACACCGTATACACACAGTCATCCTATACAGTTATCAAATCAAACCAAGAAAAAGATCAATATCAACGCTTTAAAGTAAATTGCAATGTTTGTAAGTAGTTTCAGTGATCGGTGACCAGTGAGAGATAGAGAAGGAAGAAGTAAGAAGAATGAAATCATATAATCAAGAAAAATATATTAAATGGGGAAAGTTAGATAGAACATACAGACGATTGGGCGATAATGACGAAGGAGAGGAAAAGAAGAGAGAAGAGGAATAACGGACGATGAGCGTCGCCTCCGATGGCCATTGCCTTCTATTTTTTTCTTATCTGCTTCTACTACGACGAGATCTGAGAGTGGGAAATAATTGGGCAAGTCACACTTTAATAAAGTGAAGACTGAAGACTGAACAGTGAACACTAATGAGTAATAACAAAAGGCAATGCCTATGGTACCGAAGAGATACGGTACCTAAAAGAGTTTCTCCTTATCCAAGAAAGCTCTAGAGAAAAACTCGGGGAAGGGGATCATATTCAACACAACAAATTATGAGGGCATCTTAATGGAATATCCCCAAGGACTAGGCAGAAACCGGATTCAGTCGGTGCAATAGCGAAATTGAAATATAAAGAACCTTTTAATTTCATTTGATCGTGCTTGGTTGCAGTGCAATTTTTTTTGCACTGGTACAAATGCATCCCATGCAAATGACAAGAATGAAAATACTTGTTTAATTTTGTTTTGGGTTTTATTTTAGGGTAAAATACAAAAACTTTCCCTGATGTTTCTAATAATCTTAAAAACTTTCTTTATAATTTCACTTTAGCAAAACCTCCTCTCTATTTTTGAAAAATTTGACAAAAACCTCCCTTCCATCAATGATGACATATTAATTTATTTCTATTTTTACTAAAATACCCCTATTCACATATTATACTTCTTTACCTTCTTTTATTATCCTAATTTCTATTTTCCCGGTTTGAAGAGGAGAAACACAAGAGGAACGAATGCACAAGGCTTTTGAGGAACACGACACAAGCTTTTTTTCTTTTCATTTTCGTTTTCGTATTTTTTCCTTGTCATTTTTTTCTTCCTCTTTACAGACGTATTCAGGCAAGTGAGTGAACACAACCCTAGCCGATTTCTTATTCTTCCTCTTTCGATCATTATTTTGACACTGATATTTTGTTCATTGTTTTAACATTATTGCTCGATTTTAACGGTATTTTAATGCACACGGGTTTCAGTCATTATTTTGACATTGATCTTTGGTTCATTGTCTTAACATTATTGCTTTGTTTTAACAATATTTTAATATACACGGGTTCTGATCATTATTTTACAGTATTGCTCATGATGTAGCGCGATCTAGTCACTCCTAACTGGCGTGGCCTGGCTCTTAGCTGGCAGTGGACAGTACCTGAGATGAAAAAGACAGTGAAGGATTCCCGGGGAGTTCGCCCGGCGGGAACACTTCGATACTTAAGTTAGAACTCTGAGAGAGAACTATAGAGAACAGTAAGAGGGCTAAGAGTGCAGATAGCGCAAAATCACCTTGTTCAAGTTTTTTTTTTCTTGTCCCTTGGGGATCGAGACCTTTATATACTGATCTTCTGTCAAATCGGGTGTAACCGCCTTTGATCCTCTGCTACAGCCGTTATTCGCCAGGTTGACTCGATTGGGGCAGGTATCCGTCGCAGTGTACGGTCCTGTCGGTTGAGAGACGTTATGCAGAACCGGCGTGTACCACGCCGCTTAACGTGAGACGTGGGCGCAATCCTCTGGACTGGTAGGTGTTGCACCGTCAGACAAGAGACGTGGGAGCAGTTTGACAAGCACGGTCTTATCGGGTAGGAAGTTTCTCGAAGGCTCCAAGTTATTCAATAGCGAGCTTCCTTGTAGCGAACTCCTTTATAGTGGGCTCCAATAGCGAGCTACCCTGAGCTGTAGCGAGCTGTCTTACAGAGTTATTTTGCTGGGGTTTCAGCGAGCTCATTACGCCGAGTTTTGGCCAAGCTGTCATACAGAGCTGTCACTTACACTGAGTCATGTCCACGTGTCACCTGGTTAGGAGGTCGGGTCAAATCACCCTCCATCAGCTCTGTTTTCAAACATATTCGGCTAGATGGTTTCTCTCTTTTCATTCAAATTTCCAGTTATGAAGGTTGTCTTTTCTTCATCAGCAAGGTCCATTTTGATCTGGTTGTAGCCCGAGTAGGCGTCTAAGAAACTCAGCAACTCATGCCCTGAGGTCGCGTCCACCAGAAGGTCAATCCTGGGGAGTGGGAAGTAGTCCTTTGGGCAATCTCGGTTCAGGTCGGTATAATCGACGCACATGCGCCATTTACCGTTAGCCTTTCTTACCAGAACGGGATTGGCCACCCAGCTCGGGTAATGGACTTCCTTGATAAAGTCGGTTGCGAAGAGCTTCCCGACCTCCTCGTCAACTGCTCGTCAATGCTCTGGGGCTAAGTTGCGTTTCTTCTATCTAACGGGCCTAACTATAGGATCAGTATTCAGCTTGTGAGTTATGATGTTAGGGTCTATGTCGGGCATCTCTGCCACGGACCATGCAAAAACATCTAAATTTTCAAGTAAAAAACTTACTAGTTGGGATCACAGAGGCTCCTCGATTGAAGCGCCGATCTGGAGTGTCCGAGTTGGGTCCTCTATCGAAGTTTGGACGGGGACCTCCTCATCAATTGCTCGCCAGCGCTCTAGGTGCAGCTCGCTCCTCGCACAGCTCCGCAGGTCGCTCCAGCTCGAGGTCGTCTGCCACCTTGGCTTTCCCGTTGAGGGCGGCGACGTAGCACTTGCGAGACTCAAGCTGATCGCCTCGCGCCACCCCAACTCCGAATTCCGAAGGGAACTTCATCGCCAGATAGTAGGTGGAGACCACCGCACGTAGGGCGTGGGTGATGGGCCGACCTATTATGGCATTGTATAGGGAGGGAGTCGCAACCACCAAGAAGTCATGGTTGAGTCTCACTATGCTAGGTCAAGTGCCGACCTCCACAGGTACAGTAATTCTCCCCATGGGCCTGACTTCCTCTCCGCTGAAGCCCACCAAGGGAGTATTTGCGGGCCTGAGGTCGCTTTCTTGGAGCTGGAGCTTGTCAAACGCTGCTTTGAAAAGAATGTCCACTGAGTTGCCAGATTCAACGAGGACACGCTTGACTTCGAAGTCGTTGATCCTTATCTTCACGACGAGTGCATCATCGTGGGGGTAGTGGACCCCGCGCGCATCATCTTCCGTGAAGGAGATCGGGTCTTCCGTTCTTGACCGCTTCAGGGGGTTCTGGTCTTCTCTTTCGACCTCGCGGGCTGACGTCCGAGCTGCAGTCGAGGTGCAGCCTGCGATGATCGATCCTCCGACGATCACATGGATAGTCCCCCGAACTGATCTTTCTTCCGGGGGCTACCTCTGTGGCTGCTCTACTTGTCTGCTGGATTCGGGGGCATCTCTACTTTGCTCCCCCTGCCGACCTACTTTATTATTATTATTATTATTCTGTACAAAATTTCGTAAATATCCGCGACTGATGAGCTCCTCTATCTCATCGCAGAGGTTTTTACAACTCTCGGTACTATGATCGTGATCTTTATGGAAGATACAATACAAATTTTTATTCCTTACATTAGGGTCCCCTTTCAGTCGAGGTGGCCACTTCACGTACGGGGCGTCCTTGATCGCCGTAAGGATCTCGGCCCGCTTCGCGTTTAGGGGCATGTAGTCTGTCATCTTTGCTGGTGGAGCTCGGAAAGGCTGACCTGGCCTTGCCCCCCGAGCTAGGTCTTTTTTCTTCTTGTCGTCCCCCTGGGTCGAGGACTCGACTTCCCTTTTTCTTTTTTCAGGGATCTGCTCACCCTTCTGGTTGATTTCCTCTTCTATCCCTATAAACTGGTCTGCGAGCTTGAGAAACTCGGTTGCCATCTTGGGCCGATTAACAACCACGTGCCACTTGAAGTCTTTGTGCGTGATGCCTCTCTTGGCCGCGGTAAGCCGAACTACGGGATCTAGGTCGGGTATCTGCAAACAAGCGTCGTTGAACCTCTTGATGTAACTTCGGATAGATTCTCCTTCCCTCTGGACTATGCCAAGGAGGCTCTCTTGGGTCCTCGGGCGCTGCTTGCTGGTGATGAAGTGAGAAGTGAAGACTTGCACGAATTGCGCCCAGCTTCTTATCGATCCGGGCGCAAGGTTCTTGTACCATGTACGGGCCACTCCTTTGAAAGTGGTGGAGAAAGCTATGCACATGCAGGACTCACTGGCCCTTGCCAAGTGCATCTGTGAGTGAAAGGCGTCTACGTGATCATTCGGGTCAAACGATCCGTCATTTTGTCCAGGGGAGGTAGTTTGAAGTCCTTGGGCATTGGGACGGCCATGAGTTCTAGAGACAGAGGGGATGGTACAGAGAGGAGCGGAGTGGCTTTCATTTCACCCGAGCTTACCTCTTCCTTACCCTTGAGCTCGAGCAGGTTGTGTGTTGCAGTTCAGCGAGCTCGGCGACGTCTCCGCTGCTTTTTTGCGGGCTCTGCATTGGTGCTGCTGGCATCGGTATTGTCGGGCACAGTTTTCGCGGGGAGGGGGATGGACTGTTGGTGATGGCTGCAGATAGAGGGGTCTTGCCTGGAGTATGCGGCCAAGACCTCAAGCCGGTTCTCCATAAACGGGGCCACGAACTTAGAAAGCTGCGGTGATGCAGGCCTGGTAGGCTAGGACCCTTCCGACTTGACTGCGCGTGGCGAGGCAGGGGTAACTAGTCTTTCCTTCTTCCCGTGGGATGAGACTTGACTCTTGAGAGGATTCTGGGTCTGAGAGGTCTCCCCCCGGCGAGAAGGACGCTCGTTCTGGCGACGAGGCCTAACTTGTTGAGCAGCCGGATGTCGAGGAGGAAGCTGCTGCTGATAGTGGTGTTGAGAAACTTGGTGCAGCACTTGCTGCTGATATAGTTGAAACTGCTGGACCTATTGCATCTGAGCTTGCATGGCTCGCTTGCATTGCACCAGGTCTTCAAGCTGGTTTTGAGAGGTCACGAGAGGAACAAGAGAGGGTTCGGTGAAGGTCGTTCCAACCGTGGAAGGGAGCGGAGCGTTCACGGGTGCCATTGTCTGAGGCACGTTCAAGATGGGAACTCCATCCGCAGAGAGGGGGATAGTGAATTGTCCAATACACACCGCTGGGACATGGAGTTGCTCCCCGACGGTGTTCATTTCTGCACTGCGTGTTGCATTGCTGGAGGAAGCCATGAGAACTGAAGTTTGCAAAGTTTTGGTGGAAGGCTTTCTGAAGCATTCCCATAGACGGCGCCAAATGATGTAGCGTGATCTGGTCACTCCTACCTGGCAGTGGACAGTACCTGAGATGGAGAAGACAGTGAAGGATTCCCGGGGAGTTCGCCCGGCGGGAACACTCCGATACTTAAGTTAGAACTCTGAGAAAGAACTATAGAGAATAGTAAGAGGGCTAAGAGTGCAGATAGCACAAAATCACCTTGTTCAAGTTTTTTTTTTGTCCCTTAGGGATCGGGACCTTTATATACTGATCTTCTGTCAAATCGGGTGTAATCGCCTTTGATCCTCTACTACAGCCGTTATTCGCCAGGCTGATTCGATTGGGGCAAGTATCCGTTGCAGTGTATGGTCCAGTCGGTTGAGAGATGTTATGCAGAGCCGGTGTGTACCACGCCGCCTGACGTGAGACATGGGCGTAGTCCTCTGGACTGACAGGTGTTGCGCCGTCAGACAAGAGACATGGGAGCAGTCTGACAAGCACAGTCTTGTCGGGTAGGAAGTTTCCCAAAGGCTCCAAGTTATTCAATAGCAAGCTCCCTTGTAGCGAACTCCTTTATAGTGGGCTCCAATAGCGAGTTGCCCTGAGCTGTAGCGAGCTGTCTTACAGAGTTATTCTGCTAGGGTTTCAGCGAGCTCATTACGCCGAGTTTTGGCCAAGCTGTCATGCTGAGCTGTCACTTACGCTGAGTCATGTCCACGTGTCACCTGGTTAGGAGGTCGGGTAAAATCACTCTCTATCAGCTCTGTTTTCAAACATATTCAGCTGGATGGTTTCTCTCTTTTCATTCAAATTTCCAGTAGTATTATTTTGTAGAATTTTAATAGTATCGCTCTGTTTGGAGCTTCATTAAATGAGTCACTCGATTGATTAGTCTTGGATTTCTATAGAATTGTAGGGATCTAGAAAGAGGTCACTTGGTTGTGATTGGTCTTTGATTCACTTTTTGAGCTAAAAAACTATTGAACTATCACTGTCTCCTTAAACTCCTATAACATCTTCAAAGCTTGCCACATCCTGGGTCTCTGTTTCGGAGATGTCTCACGTGGTGGCTATCTCAAGAAGCACGGCTAGCCGGTTCTCATCGCCACCATCGTCATCTCTGATGGATCTAACCCAATTAAGCAGATCATTGGATATGAGCAAGGGATGCTGGGAGCGGTGGAGATTTTCCGGTCAGAAGTTCCAGAGAACGCCAGAGTAGACATCGGATTTGGAGGTGGCACGACAACTGGACTTACGGGCCTCAAGGGCCCTCCTATATCCGGCAAAGTCAGGGGTTTCATCTTTGGAGGAGGTATCGGTGGCAGTAATTGATATGACAAGCCTCAAAGTCGGGACCCAGGAGTTACATTGGAGGACTTGAGGTTGCCGTGAACGAGCTTGGATGCTTGATGTTATTTTGAAGCATGAAGTCCAGTGGAGTGGTCTGGCCTATGCTGATCTCGAACCTATGACATTATTTATTAGGCCAAAATATAAAAGGGAAAAATTGGTATTTGGAAAAAAATTAATCATTAGTTTAATGTTTTCTGTCTTGTCATTGATGGAAGGGAGGTTTTTGTCAAAATTTTAAAAAATAGAGGGGAGGTTTTTGCTAAAGTAAAATAGGAAAAGTTTTTATGATTGTCAAAAACTTCAGGGGAGATTTTTGTATTTTACCCTTTATTTTATTCTGCTTAAGATCTTAAGGCTTAGTTTGTTAGGAGTATAAATACAAATATGTATTGTGCAAATATATACAAAATAATACAAAATACAAGGTTTTGCACTCTACAAATTTGTATTTGTACTCCTTCCAAATTGAGCCTAATTTACTTCATTTGTACTATAAGTCTATAATCAAATAAACTAAATTTAAAACAAAAACAGATAAGATCAGAATTTATACTCAAATCATCTGCACTATCATAGTTTTGCATCAATACAAATTTATTTGCATTGCAATCAAATACAACCTTTATAAATTATTAAATTCTAGATATCGTCAAAACCAACCACCAAAGTTGCTAAGACTGTATTTGGTTGCAGTGCAGATTTATTTGCACTAGTACAGATGTATGGGGGTGCAAATGTAAAAAATGCAATTTCTTGTTTAATTTTGTTTTGGATTTTACTTTATTCTACTTTAGTCTTAATTTATTTTATTTGTACTGAAATCAAACAAAATAAACTAAAATTTGAAACAGAAATAAGTCAGAATTTACACTTAAATCATTTGCACTATCATAATTTTGCATCAATGCAAATTTATTTGCATTGCAATCAAACACAGCCTAAGTGGCAATAGACTAGGGGAAACGTGGTTCACTTGCCAAACTCCAGCTAAGATAACCTAAGAGTAGCTAACTTCAGTGAACCAACCTAAAAGCATCTAATTTCGCCGAGCCCACCTAAAAGCACCTAACTTTGGCGGGCCAATTAACCTGACCAAGCACACCTAAGTCCGGCTAACCTGGCCAAACCATCCAAGCCGGACTCACTTAAGCCTAGTTGATCTAGCTGAGCTGACCTGATATCAACTCATGGCATGTGCATCTAGTCGATCGAGGAAGTAACACATGGACATCCATTAGAGCATCAATGTTATTACATTTAAAGAGGGCCCATTGAAGGTGTGACAAGTGGACCGAGCTATGATTATATATGAATGACATGCCCATACTTAGATAAAGCTCCTATTCTATAAAAATGCGAAAAACCCTCATTTAATTGACACACATTAGACAGCTTGGCACACCTCACTTATTATATCTCATCGAGCTCTTCCACTCATTTTCTCTATTTTCAATAATACTAGTTTGACCATCAAAGTCCACATCCCCAAGGCTCATGGCATTCCTCTATGATTACATGTGATATCTTACTAGCCAAGGTAACACCCTTATCAGCCAAGGGTCTTCCAACAACTATGCATTTTCACCTTTGTTGCAAATTTTGGCAGCAACATTAATTATTTTTAAAGTTTAAATTCATTAACATTTATTAATTAATGTAAACTTAATTCATAATGAATGTAAATATTTATATCAATTAAAATTGTATTGTAGTAATTCCTAATTATAATTAATTAATTAATAATTTTTCAAAGTAATAAAAAAGTTTAGAATCTATTAGTGTTGAAGTGACTTAGGTTGAAAGCTCGATGAGCTTGAATTCGGCTTGAAAGCTCATATATATATATATATATATATATATATATATATATATATAGGAAAATAAATATTTATTTTACAGAAAATATGTATTTTTATATTCTATGTACCTATGCATGCATATGTTAATGGAGCTAGGCTTATAAGATTTTGAACTGAAATTTTTATTAGTTGAACTCGACTTCAAATAACTAATTGAGCTTACCTCTTGATTCAAATTCGATTAGAATTAAATCCAAGTCTGAACTATTCAATTAGAGCTCAATTCAGTTGTAGCCCTATGTAGGGCTCTCAATGGGTTAAGTCTTCCCAATAGAACCAAATTGACCAAAATGATCGACCATGTTGGTTTTAGTTCCGTGGTTTTACCCCTATTAATAATTGGAGTGGGAATGGTTATTGCTGATCTAAACCAATTATATAGTTAATAGTTGGGTTTAGACCGATTGCTGATCCAAAAGGGTAAATTTATATAGACTATAAGATAATTTTGGTTAAAAGCACTTATTCATCATAATCATTTTTATTAAGGTTATATCATCAAAAATTTAGTTTACATTATTATAGATCTCAAGTATATGGGGTCAAGATGGGTCAGACCCAATGGAATAATAAATGGGACGATTATGAGTTTGTTGAGTTCGGCTTCGGTCAGTGCAACAACCTACAATTTTTACAGCCTTGTATTAGGAATATCTCCATACTTACTTGTTTTATTTCATGGGGAGATAATTGGTGTGTCCGGAAGCGCGTCGTTAAATGTTCTGGAACATTAGTTTAAATATTTATAATTTTACCGAATCTCAAACAACTACTAACGTAGTAAATAGGTGAGAACGGGTTGTCTCCACAGGGAAGCGAGGGAAAAATTAATATTTTCTTAGATTTAGGAGAAGAGAACGCAAGTGGGAGTTCTAGAGATAAAAATAATAATTAATTAAAAAATGAAATTCATTAAAACCAAATTCAAACAGTACTGAAAATAACAAGTGCATAAAAATAAATAAATAGCATAAACAATTAAATAAAAGAAATAAAATAAAAATGTCTGAAAATCCAATCAGATGTAGTAGTTTCCGGATCGCTCCTTCCACCCTCAAACTTCTCGAGATAGGCCTTCCGTTTTACCTGGCCGAATATCAGATCTGCAGAAAAGAAATAAAACACAAATTAAATCTAATAAAAATAAATTTGCAGGAAGGAAAAATTAAACTGGAAATTAAAGAACATAAAGTATTTCTAAAACTGAAGAAAAAATGGTTAGGATTCAAATCCAGATGTGGCAGTAGCGGTGTTGGCGAACTGCAAGTAGGAACCCCTCCTCTTGTTCGAGCGTTCTCCTCTTCCTCTACCCTTAAACTTCTCAAGATCAGCCTTCATTTTTTCCTGGGTGAATTGACCAACCCCTTCTATAGGGCCCCTGGACCCTTTTTATAGAGAATGGTGGACACAACTGGAAATAGGGAGAAAGATGAGTGGCAGCTAGGATTTAGTAAAATTAGGAACGCCCTAGGGTTTCTAATGGATGGTTAAGATGGTTTTGGGGTGATCCTATAGCTGAAAATAAAAGGAGAGGGCGCCCAATATTATGTAGGGATGAGATTTGGGTGCCTAGAAATGGAGGGTGTAGATTAGAACATCTACGGTTGAAGGGTTAAGATTAAAAGAATAGGTGGTGCCCTAGATTGAATGGTTGGGATATAAGATGGAAGGAGTGGCTAAGATTTGGAGGTGAGGGGCCGAATGGTGAGGATTAGCAGAATAGGTGGCGCCCTAGGGTTTAAAAGCTATAAAGGAGAGCCCTAAAATGAGTGGTTAAGATTAAAAGAGGGGAGCATGGTAATACAATAGGATGGGCGCCAACTGGGTTTAGTAGATAGGAAGCGCCCTTTTGTCCTCAGTTCTTTACAAAAATACCCCCTCTCTCAACTGGTTTTCACACCAGCTTCCCAAAAACTGTACTTTAGCCTAGAAAACTTCACAGTTTTCTACATAATTTGCACAAAGACCCTTAGAGGTCACATAATTGATTTTAAATGAGAAAATTGTACACTTTGACTAATCTAAGGCCGAAAATACCTCTGAATTGATGCCCTTAAGGCATCAAAATGCAGGGTTATCAACAATCCCAATGCAAGATTGCAAGAGGCTGTTTGAACGGTGTAAACACAGGCTTGTGCTGACTGAAGCTGACCCCGAGTTTGCCGCATGGAAATTAATAATCGATCTTTGACTAATACTTCCTATCCAAACAAGACCCGACCCATTGGGCAGCAGCTCTATGAATGCGCTATCGAGTCAAGTATTGCTCAGTCCGTTTTAGGACTTCGTCGGAAGACCAAAAACTGTGCGTCAAGTGGATCTCCTCCTAGATATCTTGTGTGGTGTGGCAAATGATTTCTTTGCCTACAAAAACTAATAAAGATGAATTTTCTATCTGTCGAAAAGGTCTAATTACTCTGTGATAAGGCAGATGAATCCACTGAACATCTTTTCTTTCATTGCTTCTCCTTGGACTCTGCCCTTTATCGCTGGACTCGTTGGATAGATGTGTGCAAGGCTCTAACTACTACTGCTGATCTCCCCTTTCTGCTGGCCCAAGTGCGATCTTTCTCCCGGTGTTTACCATCAGTGTCCTTTTACCATATAAACAAAACAAAGATATAATAATATACAATGTAGTAGCTCACCAGCTAGCTGAATTTGTCAAAACGTATCCCTATGATAATTTTCTTTGTTTAATCAAAAGCCAATTTGGTAACATGATGTAATAAACTTTGTTATTTCTTATGCGTTCGGCTAAAATAGTTACTTTGCCTATAAAAAAGAAGAAGTTATATCGTATCGAGTAAAAGGCACCCATTTTTATTTTGCCTTGTTCATGGTTAACATATTTTACGCCACGGAAAACACATTCAGAACCTTGCAAGTATTGCTGCAACAATTAAAGCCTCCAAATAAATATAAAACAATTAATTGTATTGGTTCCTTAGAGTAATGATCGCGGGATGAGTTTTATAGTGTGTAGAATGCAAAAGGTAAACTGATTTAACTCACCACCCATTAAAAAAAAAAATGATTTGACTCATAGTGATGGCATTTTGAGGCTCATCCCAAACTCTTAATACCATTTTCATTGAAGTAGCTATAACTTGATCAAAATCAGTCGTGACTAAGCCGGGTTAGTCTTAGCTTGAGTTGAGCGCACCCAATTTGCATTCATATATAATTAAAAGAAATAATTATTATTTCCCGTACTCATTTTTGTTTAATATGATGAGTACATAATATTAGAGATGCATCCCTAATTAATGTTTTTTACAAAATTTCTATATTTTTAATATTTTTGTGTCTCTATCTTATTTTAATTTTTTTATTATTTAATTATGATATCATGGCGTATTTACCCATTTGACCTAAAAGGTTGAACTATTAATCCACCAGTTGAATAGGAAAATGGTTTTGTTTCTAGGTTAGTCTTAAATCTTCTATTTTATTTCCATTATTAATAAAAATACTTCTTATTGTTTAATATGACAAATATATAATGTTAGAGATGTGCTTAAAATTTTTGTAGTACTTATATTTTTACATATTTTAAATTTTTTATTATTTAATTACGAGGCCATTGGTTGACCCATTTAATACAAATGGTTAAACTATTTACATACCACTTAGTCGAAATAGTGATTTATTTTTCATGTTGGTTTTGAATACAAGTTTTATATTATGAAAAATATTGGATATAGACTTAATTGGTAGAATTTATTGGATAGAAGCAAATACACTTAAAATAAAGGGAAAATTCTCAATTAGTACCCTATACTTTGAGTCTAGTGCCACTTTGGTCACCCGAACTTTAAAATGCGACAATTCAGCATCCAAACTTTTAAAACATGACAATCTAGTACCTGTCGTTAATTAGCTGTTAACCAGCCATTAAGTGGCAATTAAAAAGGACACAAATTCCCTTCGAGTATCATCTAATTTTCTTTATCAACCATCTAAATATTGACAAAAAATTAACAGTCCCAAATCTTTGCCTTTTCCATTCAAGAAAGTCGGGGTCATGTTTGAGTGGGCATTCTGGTGACCCCAACTTTCTTGAATAGTTGTTAAAGAAAATTAGATGACACTCGAATGACATTTGTGTCTTTTTCAAATGACACTTAGTAGCTAGTTAATAGCAAGTACCGGATTGTCATGTTTTTAAAGTCTCGGTACTGAATTGTTGTATTTTAAAGCTCGAGGGTCAAAATGGCAATAGACCCAAAGTACAGAGTACTAATCGGAAATTTTCGAGTTGAATGAAGTGGAAAGTAATAGTATTTTAAATTATAGTTTCTACCCACACAGTTAAGGAGGGACAATTGATAGGTAGAGCTAGTAAAAAAAAGTCCACAAAGCTCATTTATTTAATGTACATTAAATATAGGATTTATTGAGAGGGAATGTGAGTTAATACCTTAAATATATAGGACTTAATGATAGGGAATAAAATGAATTAAGAAAAGTAGTAGTTCAAATTGTCTTTTTTTCTGTACTTATAATAAATAATGACAATATCAAATGATGATGATGATAATAGTCAGCAACCAAATGACCTTACTGGTTGAAGCATTAACCTATTTAACCAGGAAAATGGACTATGATTAAGACATTAATTCATTTTTTCTTTGTATTTTAGTCATTTCTAACTTTACTAACAATAATTCTTATTTTTCAAACATATTTTTGTTTAATATGAAGAATATAGAATATTAATGCATGTTCAAATTTTTCTATAAAATTAATAAAAAATTCTATATTTTTATTTTTTATTATTTAATTTTAGATAATAAAAATTACTTATTTACCAAGAAGAAATGCAATTCCACTATATTGTTCGAATATTGGTTTTAAATATTGTGGTCAAATCAATTATTATTTTTTTATAAATATGTTATTTATATTGCATTTTTGTAAACTTCTTATATGATGAAATAGTTGAAAAAAATACTTATATATTTTTTTTTTCTTTATTTCAACTATTATATTTTATTTTTATTTTAATAAATTATTATTTTTTCAATTAAATCAAATCGTATCAAATTCAAATATCCAACATATTGATCAGATTTAGATTAATTTGAACCAATATTTATGAGATCCAATCAGATCTTTAGATCGAATCGAATTCAAATATACCCTTATTCAAATCCAATCCGATCTATTAGCATCCTTACCAAACCACTTGCATACATTGACCTAGCTAATTAAATCATTGAACCATTGACATGGTTAGTGGGGTCATGTGTTAGGCATAAATGCTCTTTATTTTTTATCCTAATTTTTATCTCATTTCTATCGTTAATGAAAATAATTCTCATTAATCACACTTTTTTTATATGATGAATTTATAATATTATGGAATGTACCCAAAATTATCTACAAATTTCTGCATTTTCTAAAATTTTATGTATTTTATTATGTAATAATAACATCATGTGTTGATCCATTTGACATGGATAGTTGAATCACTAACCCACCACTTGGATGGAAAAAATATTTTTTTTCAGTTGATTTTAAATCATGTTTTACATTTTCATCATCAATAAAAGTAATTCTTATTTCCGCATTTATTTTTGCATGTGGCAGTACCAAATGATGATGATGATAATAATCAATAACCAAAGGACCTTACTGGTTGAACCATTAACCTATTTAAACAAGAAAATGGACTATGATTAAGACATTAATCATTTTAAAATACTATTAATTTTTTGTGTTTTTAATAATAATTTTTGGAATTTTTTAATAATGAAATGCTATTAATTGTACTTTTAATTATTTTCAGTAAATATCCTTATTAATATAAAATATTGTTAATTTTCAATATTTTTAATTATTTTTAGTATTTTAACTATGTTTAAGTTTTTTAGAATTTTCTGGATTTTTAATTAATTACTATTCTCTCTCTCTCTCTCTCTCAAATGTCTTTCTTAAATGTAATAATAACATGCATTAAAAAAGAGACATTGGAAAACCCAAAGGTCTTTAATAGTGTACAACTTTATTAATCTAATCAAGGTAAGCAATGATTATTGTTTTATATTTTTAAAACAAATGAAACTAAGAAAAAATGCAAAAAATACCCAAAATTGTCTACATTTTGTAGAATTTTATGTATTTTATTATTTAATAATAACATCATGTGTTGATCCATTTGACATGGATAGTTGATATACTAACCCACCACTTGGATGGAAAAACCATTTTTTTTCAGTTGATTTTAAATCATGTTTTACATTTTCATCATCAATAAAAGTAATTTTATTTCCTCATTTATTTTTGCACGTGGCAGTACCAAATGATGATGATGATAATAACCAGTAACCAAATGACCTTACTGGTTGAACCACTAACCTATTTAACCAGGAAAGTGGACTATGGTTAAGACATTAATCATTTTATAATACTATTAACTTTTGGTGTTTTTAATAATAATTTTTGGTATTTTTTTAATAATAAAATACTATTAATTGTACTTTTGATTATTTTCAGTAAATATCCTTATTAACATAAAAATATTTTTATTTTTTCAATATTTTTAATTATTTTTAGTATTTTAATTATATTTAGGTTTTTCAAAATTTTTTGGATTTTTAATTAATTATTATTCTCTCACTCTCTCTTAAATGTAATAATAACATGCATTAAAATAAGAGAACTTGGAAAACCCAAAGCTCTCTCTCTGTCTCTTAAATGTCTTTTTTAAATGTAATAATTACATGCATTAAAAAAAGAGACATTGGAAAACACAAAGGTCTCTCTCTAATAGTGTGCAACTTTATTATTCTAATCAAGGTAAGCAATGATTACTGTTTTATGTTTTTAAAACAAATAAAAATAAGAAAAATGGAAAAAAATAGATAAATAACTTCTCTCAAATGAGAGACATGCTGACATGGACAAATGAAAAAATATGACGGAAATAGTTGAAAAATATTTATATTTTTTGTTTTTAATTTCAATTGTTATATTTTTCTTTTTCTTTTAATAATTTATTACTTTTTAAAAAAATTAAATAGGACCATATCAAATTCGAATATCTAACATCTTGATCAGATTCGGATTCGAATCAATATTTATGAGATCCAGTCGAATCTTTGGATTATATCAGATTTGAATATACTCTAATTCAAATATGATTTGATCTGTTTGCATCCCTGCCAAACCACTTGTCTACGATGACCTAGCTAATTAAATTATTGAACCATTTGACATGGTTAGCCGGGTCATGTGTCAGACATTAATGCTCTTTATTTTTTATCCTAATTTTTATCCCATTTTTATCATTAATGAAAATAATTCTCATTAATCACACTTTTTTTTGTGATGAATATATAATATTATAGAATATACCCAAAATTATTGATAAATTTCTACATTTCCTAGAATTTTATATATTTTATTATTTAATAATAACATCCATTTGACATGGATAGTTTAACCACTAACTCATAACTTGGATGGAAAAACCATTTTTCTTTTTCGGTTGATTTTAAATCATGTACTCCATTTTCATTGTCAATAAAAGTAATTCTTATTTTCTCATTTATTTTTGTTTAATATGTGAATATATAACAACAGAATTGTATCAAAATGCTTTATACAAAACTTATATTTTTCTTTGAATTTATTTGTATGTATTTAATATTTGTTACTTAGTTATGACATCATAGATTGACCCATTTGACCCAGAATGTTAGATCATTAGCTTACCTACCATCTAGATATGGAAATTGTTTTATTTTCAAGTTGGTTTTAAATTTTGCATTTCATTTATATCATTGATAAAATAATTATTATTTATCATACTTATTTTTGTTTATATTATTAGTATATAATATTATAAATGTGCCCAAACTTGTTTCATATTTTTTGTACTACTCTATTTAAAAAATATTATTTTTAATTATACATCATGGGTTAACCTATTTGACCTTAAAAGTTGAACCACTAACCCACCCCTAAATAGGAAGATGGTTTAATTTTCCATTAGTTTTAAGTTGTATATTTGATGTACATAATTAATAAAATTATGCCTATTTTATCATAGTTATCTTTTAATATGACAAATATATAATAATAGAAATGTGCCCAATTTTTTTCCAAATTTTTTCTATATTTTTTGTATTTCTTATATTTCTAAATTTGTATTATTTATTTATGACATCATGAAATTATCCATTTGACCCAAATGGTTGAAGTACTTACCCACGACCTAGATGAAAAATATGATTTCAATTCTAGGTTTATTTTAAAAATATAAAATTTCATTCTATTAATAATTATTGTGTATGGATTTATTAGTAGAATTTAATGATGATAAACAAAAGTATTTTTTTTATACTTATAAATTTGTATTATTTATTTATGACATCATAAAATTATCCATTTGACCGAAATGGTTGAACTACTTACCCACCACCTAGATGAAAAATATGATTTCATTTCTATGTTTATTTTAAAAATATAAAATTTCATTCTATTAGTAATTATTGTATATGGACTTATTAGTGGAATTTAATGATAATAAACAAAATTATATATGTTGGATTCAATGAGAGAGAATGTGATTTATTTAATGGCTTAAATGTGAGACTTAATGAGAGGTAATTGAATGTACTTAAATGATATTCTTTTAATTACATTTTCTACCATTTCAATGGAGATTAACTAAATTCAAAAGGAGGGGTATTTTAGTAAAAAAAATCCATAAGCCAATACCTCATCATTCATACTTTTATATGTATAAATATATATACCCAAAGGGTCATTTTGCCAACTTTTGAATGAAATGTTATGGCCCTAATCACCAAATCATCGAAAGAGGGCAAGATCATTTCTTCTCTAATCAAATGTTACTCTTCTCTTCTCTTTGAGACTTTGATTCTTTCCTAATTTTCTTTCTCCTTTCACTCAATCGGTCTCAAACTCTCAATCTCTCACTCTTTCGGGCCCCCTTTTGTCTCAATCTCTCACTCTATCCCTTATACATAAGAGCTCCATTGCTCTAAGCCTCCAACTAAGACCACAAGGACACAATCACGCAAATAGTGGCAACATTAGCCGATAGAGGCAACGATTGGTCAAGGTAGCACCAATAGCAACGATGACCACCATGGATGAGGTTGTGGCACTATGTGGCAAGTCGTCCTTACGTTCTGATGTTTGAAAAAAAAAAAACCCTGTAAGCTCAAATTTATTTTCTTTCAGCAAAGTAAATGATTTTCTCAATAAACTTCTTTTAGTTTAATAGTTTTTGCAAAGCTAATAGTCTGAAATTGTAAAAGTAGTTCAACCTCAGTTTCATTGCAAGTTGGGGAGGGCCTTCACACAACGACTTCAGGTGATATAATTGGGTCCATTAGGTCAGACCTGATTGTCTCAAGAGTCAATCGGTTTGATTGTAGGCCCAACTACTTACCCTAATTAAAAGTAAGAATGAGCTTGTGGAGGTTTTCTTCTTAACTAAAATAACCCTATTTTTTAATTTGATCATTCTTTAATTGTGAGGGCAAAATTGTAAAGTAAAAAAAAACTACTTTTTCATCTCATTTAATTCCCTCTTATTGAGTATTGTATTTAAGGTATTAACTCTCATTGTCTAATGATATACTATATTTGAGTTTTTCTCACAAATTACTTAACTCAAACAAAATATTTTTTTCTTATGATACTTTTAATAATACAAAACCCATCTTTTCTAATAATTCGACCTTTATGTTAAGTGTGTCAACCTTTTATGTCATAATTGAATAATAAAAACTAATATTATATATTCTTTAATGCAAACACTTCTTTAAGTACAGTAGAAATAATTATTTTAAAAAGTTTAGTGAAATTTTAGATACATATTATTATTGTAACTACTACTACTACTATTATCACCATTATCTTCATTTAAAATTTCCATGTGTAAAGTGCATATACATTTGTTAGTTATCCCAATTATTTAGACCATTAAAGTGGTATATTAAAATCAATGAATCAACCTCTACTATCCATATGGCTTCCAAATGAAAAATCTCTACTATTCCTATAATATACAAGGTTTTCAATTAGTCTCAACCATACAAGTATGGCATGAAAATATTAAAAAATTTAACCCATGTAAATTAATGCGTCAAGTAAAACCTATAATTTGAACTAGGGATGGCAATTTTCCCTATAAAACTAGGGCCTCACCTTGAATAGGGTAAGTTTTCTTCGATCTTAAATGAGGACGTAGCGAAGATGGGGTTTGCATACAACTCCCAAAACTTAGTGGTAAATTATTAAAAGACCCCTAGGTTGAATATTAATTTCTAAAATACCTCTAAATTTTTCAAATTTACAAAATCTTAGCATCCAATAATTTCATTTCTAAAATACCCCTAAATTCCCATAATCCCATTTCTAAAATACCCTAAAAATTTTTATGTGCTTTTAAGTAATAATTGACTTAGGGAAAGGAAAATTTCGGGATACTCCATCTCTGGTGGGGAGGGGGTGCCCCGCCCCAAACTTGCCCCGCCGTTGGGGATAGGGCGGCGATAGGATTAGGGGTGAGTAATCGGTTTGTTCGGTTCAAAACCAAACTGAACAAACCAAAATTTCAAAATTTGATCTACTAAACCTAGAAACCAAAATGAAGCCAATGTTTGATAAAATCGAACAAACCAAATTGATTTTTTTTTGTTATTTTAAAACTGAAATGGAATGGCATGGGCCAAGAAATATTGGTATGGATAAGAATTTTAAGACACTCAAAAGTCTTTTAGTCCTTCCAAATGCACAGGCATGCTTACAAATGCACATATTCAATCAGTTTAGGCATGATTTTATGATTTTTTCCCTTTTTTTATTGGTCACTATTATTTTTTTATCAGTATTACTATTATTTTTTAACTATGCAATAAAACAATTAACTTCATTTTGTACATCAGTTACATGATTGGCTTGGAAAAGATTATGGAAAGATGCAAAATGAAGATGTATTGATCATCTCCAAATGAATCCTCCTTAGAAAAAAGAGCAAAATTTTTCAAGATAAAGGTTAACTTGGGAAGAGTGCTATGATTGGAGTAAGAGTTGTTGGAAGGTTGTGAGAGTGAGAGTGAGAATGAGATTGAAACCGGAAGAAAAAAAAGGAAAACTAAAATCCTAGTAATAGGAGAATGGAAATTGTTCAATTCCATAATCTCACCCTCATAGAATCTGGCATGTCACTTACCAGTGCTGAAGAAGGAAAGGGGAAAAAAAAGAAAACTTACCCGAGCTTTTGTCTTGTAGAGTTGTAGTTCATTGATCGAACTGTCAGTTGCCAGTGCCGAAGAAGAAGATATGTTTGGTCTTCGGCTATGGTTCACTACTGCACCACCTAAGTTCCAAAATCGAGAGTTCAAACTTCAAAGCCATCGCTCATCAGTGCTGGTTAGACTTAAGGTTTAAGTGTAAAATAGTAAAAGAATATTTACCTTTTTTTCTTATAAGTTTGTTTTTTTCGGTTAATTAAACACCTAAGTCCTATAACCAAAGCCAAAACCCAACCTTTGAAAAATCGATGTTAAGAACTAAAACTGAACCGAATCACACTGAAACCAAAATTTCAATTCAGTTATTCGATTTAAAACCAAACTATGCTCACCCCTATATAGGGTAGGGGATTTTGGATATGGGGAGGGGGTGCCCTGCCCCAAACCCACCCTTGTTGCCATTCCTAATGAATTTCTCTTTTGGGGGTAGATCGGTTCAACCATGTGTTTAGTATAGTTACCATTGGTTGGTTCACCTAGGCTGATTTTTTTTGCCATTCATTGCTGATAGCTCCTTTTTTTTTTTTTTTGAAAAGAATAGAAATGTACTACACACAACAGGGGGTAGTATGTCCCCAAAAGACAACAAAACAAATAAGAATAAGAGAAGGGGGAAGAGATGAGATGTTAAAATCTAGAGAAGAAGAAGAAGAAAAAAGAGCCTCACGAGCAAGATAGTTAGTCGCCTGATTAGCTTCTCTAAAAACATGTTGATACTGAAGACCTCCTTCGATCAGATCTCTCCTTCGTAGGCAACTTGAGATAATGTTGATACCTCATTATGTATGTTCATTTACTATTTTCCAAGTTGAGATAAAATGGTTATTGATAAGGTCAAAATCGACCACCATTTAGAAACTGCCAAGTGGCAACATGCTATGAGATGACTTGGTCCTGACGAGCTACGAGCTGGCCTGCCTTGGCAAGATAACCTGGTCCTAACGAGCTACGAGCTGACCTGGTCCTAACAAATTGATCTAACACCAACTCATAACATGCACAAGCAACATGTGGCTGAGCTAATCAGAACATCAATGCCAACGCACTCCATGCAGGCCCACTGCCTACCATGTGCACATAACGTGTCAACTAAGGGTGCAAAAAGTGGACTGAGCTCTGACCACGTGTGAGAGGTATGTTGGTGCTTAAATGAAGCCCCTCTCCTATAAATAGGTAAGTCCCCCATTCATTTGGGCATAATTTAACATGGTAGTATGTTACTATGAACAAGGCACGTTGGGCACCTCGTCACATGGATCTCACTAGTTCCCTCAATGAGCTCTTCAACTCATCACATGGAGCTCACCAGCTCCCCCTATGAGCTCTTCAACTCTTCACATGGAGCTCACCAACTCCCCTACGATCTCTTTAGCTCAACACATGGAGCTCTTCAATCAATCCATACGAGCTCTCCAGCTCTCCTCACGAGCCCTCTAGCTCTCACCCCATCTCACTAAGCTCTCCAGCTCACCTTATTTTCCCTTGGCGTTACTGACTTAATCATCGGAGTCCACGCCCCTAGGATCACGCGAGGCCTCTAACGGTCTCTTATGGTTGCAGGTTTCTCTTAGCAACTAAGGTGTCGAGCCGAGGTGACACCCTACTCCAATAGCTTTCCATCCTTGCCCTTTGGTCAATTTTGATCGTCATCAATTATTTCACTTGGCTCTTCTTCTTTTTCTTATTTTTTTAAGCAAGCAAGTTGGAGGGCATTGCATGAATAAGCATGGTTTTCAAAACCAGATCGGACCGGAAAAACCAGGAATAAGTCAGGTGACTAGTTCTATTTTTCCCCAAAACCGGATTTTTGCAAAAAACCGTTGATTTGGTCAACAAACTACTAATCCGGGCGATTGAATCGTTTGAATTATTCAATGATTTTGACCGTTTTTTATTATTATTTTTTTGTTAAAACAAATTGACCGTTCAGTTCAAATGGTCGGACTGTTCGACCTGGGAACAGTTCGGTTCAAATGGTCAAACCGAACCCTAACCGGTTTGGTCTCCGGATCGATTTTAAAAACCTTGTGAATAAGAGTATAGGTTGGTTTTTTAATAATTTAGTGATGTGAAGTAAATCAATTAGTTTTCTTGCATTAGGCAAAAATAATGCTCTTTATCATCCTTTTTCCTTGACTTTTCTTTTTTCGGTAGGTGGGTCGATTTGACCCCATAATCAAAAGAGTTAGTGTTGATTGATAAACCTAGCTCTAGTTAGGGCTCTTGGTTTGAGCTTATAGCATGTTGCCCTTTTGAAGTAGATAGATGTCACATGTCAGGTTGATCGTATGTAAAGCTTCATATATAGATGCTTCTCTAGTTCTCTTGTTTGCTATTTATAGATGTTTATACACTTACAAGTTGGCCCAGGTAGTCCCTGACAAATGTTGTCGCATTTGTAGGTTGGCCATCCGTTGTTGTGCTTGTAGAGTAGCAACTCATGAACGTTATTGCGGTTGCAGGTCGGTCGCTTGCAAGTTGGACTAGGTCAGTCATTGGTGGATGTTGTCAGAGTTGTTGATTGGTTACTTATAGGCTAGTTATTCTCTTTGACTCCCTTTGGGTTTAAATGTCCCATGTTTTGGGTTCCGTAATCCCTTGATCAATTGTTTCCATAAATGATGCCATTTGTTGTTGCTCAGGGGGAGATAAGAAAATGACCTTGACATTCTGATGACTTGCAATAAGAAACGATGCTAAAGACTTCAGAGTTCTTTCCCTATGGTGGAGACACATAACACTCAAGTTAGATGAAGGATACACAAAGAGATATTAAAAGGCCGGACTAGAATAAAGTGGTGTGAATGTGAATAGAGATGATCCAATGTATTGTACATTGGGTTCTATGCCCTTATACAAGGGAGGGGCCTTGAAGAAGAAGTAACAATCTTCTTGGTCGGCCCAGGCCTCCTTATTCAAAATGTATGCACATCTTTGGCTTTATGTTCCTCACCAGTTACGTCGTTCAGTTTCCCCCGTTGCCTCTTGTTCATTCCACATTGTCACAGGGCTAATCGTTAATGCCCTCAAGTGGTCGAGTACGCTTATAAAACAAATCAACAAAAGGATAGAAACAATAAATATGTAACAAACGCAGTAATGAGTTAAGTACATGTACACAATTGATAGTTTGGGGGGGGGGGATGTTTAACCTTTACACCATAGTTCCCTTTTGACTATTCATTCGCATTTAAGCACATTGGGATCTAACATAAGGATACATTAAGGGTGCGTTTGGTTCATGGACAGGACCGGAATCGGAATCGAAATCACCTATTCCTAAAACCTGTTTGATTCAGTCAGGAATCGGATTTGGATTTCGATTGCTGTTGTTTGGTTCAACTAGAAGCCGGAATCGATATCAGCCAAATTTCCAATTTTGCCCCTGTTAAAAAAACCTCAAAAACAGATATATATTGAATAATTTGCCCCCATATATACATATATATTGAACTGCAAACTAACGTAAATCTGTATCAGAGCCATAACTCAAATGGAATAAAAAACTCAACAGGCGCCTGATTCTGTACAAGATCCTATCTTGCTTGAACTTCTACAGGAAGCTTCACACTTGCCCCGTTGAGCTCAAAGTTGCTGCTGCCACTCGTGAAAACCTTTGGAATCCTTCCATCATTTTCTTGCTGAATAGTTGCATTGAACCTTGAGCTATGTAGGCTTTCTTCCACGAGATTGGAGTTGGCACTGTAGCAACTGTAGCAATAGGCTTCTTTGGCCTCCCTCTCTTTGATGTCTGTTGTCCAACTAGTGCATTGTTAGTAGGATCCACAAGAATTTCCTCCATTGTTAGTTGGGTTCAAAGACAAAACCTCTGCTTCAAGCTTCATTAATCAACTTCCATATGTAGCCATTTCTGATTTCAACTAACTAATTGCAGTCCACAACTACATTCTCCATTGACTGCATAACCAACACCATAAACAAGCTACAAATTTATTGTCACACAAACAATATGGTAAACTTAATTGAAAAAAAAAAGAAACCAAAATATTGGATACGAAGAATTTGATTTCCAATTAGGAAGTTGAATATAAAGAAAATGCAAATTGACAGTCAAGTAGCAATGAAAGCAAACTAAACAATGAAATCATACCCCATTTTTATCCTCCACGAATGCATCTATTAATTTTTTGACAACATATTCCCCTGCACTAGTAGACAGAGTTCCCAATACAAAAAGACTGTCCAAAATGACAGAGAAAACTAGACAACAACGACTAGAATGATAGCTGATGAGGGCGGATTTGGCCCTCCAATGACATTGTGACACCTGGCACCTCGTGACAACTAGGTGCAGCCTCGTGACAACTAGATAGCTTGCCACAGGCAGCTCACCACTTACAGGCAACTAACCATCATGTAGCCTGGCAACTTAGACAACTTGCCACCTCACAGGCAGCTCGCCACCCAAACAACTCAGCACTTACAGGCAGCTCGCCACCAGGCGGCACTTACAGGCAGCTCGCCATCATGCAGCCTGGAACCTTACAGGCAGCTCGCCGTCATACAGCCTAGCACCTTACAAATAGCTCGCTTCCTAGTCAGACTGACCATCGCATGACAACCCCGAGGAGCTCACCCACTTCCGGTTTAGGCAGAAATGGGCAACTTTACCGGTTGGTGGCTTTATCCCCACCTAACACGAAAATAGGTCCCATTACAGCGGGAATCCAGGAACTGCTCCACCAAACCCACGAGGACTCCAGTATATAAAGACCTCACCCCCAGGGGCGAAGGTATGGAAGAAGAGAGGGAAAGTGACGCATAATCTCTGCTCACTAGCTCTCTTGCTCTCTAAATTACCATCAACTCGCAAATTACTGACTTAAAAATCGGAGCGACCTCGCCGGGTAAGCACCCCCGGGTTCTCTGATTCCTCTTTTGCAGATTATCCAACTTCGTCGTCTACTGGAAGCCAAGTCATCTCTAGCTTAGTCAGATTGCATCGCATCAATAGCATTTATAGTGGCTTCCGAACATTCTTTTACTTGACATGGTTGCTAAGAATAATTTTGACCTGTATTTTTTATTTACATTCCGGTGATAACTTTGTTTCCAACTTTGTACTTAACCCTGGCATGGTTGTTAAGAATTACTACTTGATTTTTTTTTCCTGTTGGATAACACTGGTTCTTAATTACTCTTTATCATGTATATGTTCCACCTGTCATGTTTTTAAGCTATTTTCTAATGCTTATTTCAACTTCAGATCTAAAATTGTCTCTATCATTCAACCTAGTAAGAAGGTAAAGAGCACATTCAACCCTATGTAAAGTCCCAGGCATGATGCTCCCAAACTAGTTTAGATCTGTCCACTCCCTCTGTCATTTCATTAAGAACAATTTACCACCAACTAAAGGAACTAAAATGATGTGTATGGTGTGCCCTTAAAATACCCAAAAGTAAGCTAAAGCAAGGGAATCCTCAATTCCTTACTAACCAAATTAGAATTATCACATAATTTTTTAATAACGTGTATTAAAGAGAAAAAAAAATTGTAAGTACAACCCCTGAACCTTAAAGAACAGAGGTGGTGAGAATACAGAAGAGAGGAAAAAAACCCAAAAGTGTCCTTATACAGAAGGAAATGACAAAGTTGGGTTAAGTAGTGTCCTGCAAACTCCACTATGGCATAACTCTACAGCACAATAAGCATTGTTATAACCCATCTAAATGAAATAGTTCAATCCATCAGATTGTTAGATTGCTAGCCCTACAATACATACTACTGGTTACTGAATAGATTGTCTGTGACCTACAATCCACATGTTTGCTAGCCCTACAATCCTCTTGTTTTTAGAGGGATATATAAACAAGAATGTGTCAAAAGAAATTAGCTGTTTCTGGAGGTTTTTGGATATTTACCAATTTGACACTAGAAGCTTTGTCTGTCTGTTTCAAAAAGACAGATTGTCATATGTTAGTAGTTAAAATATAAAAGTCATATGAAGTATTTCAGTGGTAATTATAACAAAGTTGAGTATCAACCATTTAGTATTTCACTATCCATTGGATGTTAGTTTATTTTTCTTCTTACTATGTTGTTAAGGCTCAGCTTGGGAAGAATGCAAATACAAATATGTATTGTGGAGAACCTTGTATATGGCATTTCTAAACCTTGTATTTGTATTGAACATATTTGAATTTGCAAATTGCAATCTTCCCAAACTGAGCCTAATATACAAATCATCTAAATGCATCTAATAAATTTGACTAACGTTCATCCATATAACCAAAGACACTATCATGTATAACATATATTCATCCACTTATCCTGTGGTCAAGCTCCTCAATGCCTCTATTATTATTTTTTTAATCAACCTATAAGATACTGATTCAAGAAATTTGCAGCTTCTACAGTCAATCTAGAGTTATGTTCTTTGAATCAATCTTTTGTACACCATGTTCCTTGGTTATCTGCTGACCCAAATAAACAACTTTTGTTTGATATCTTGCATTTGTCATTTTCTTAATGTTTATGTTTACAAATTTTATTTGAGTATCTCCATTTGATTGACAAGTTTGATTGATGATTCATAGTTGTTACAAAAGTGAAAAGTTTAATATACTTTCTCTCATTTCGCAGGTATTTCTAGGAACTATGGGTATCATATAAAAGATTAAAGAAATTTAAGCTAAAAATGGCATAGACACAGAAAAACAAAGAGGTTCTTCTCCTAACCCTCCCCAACAAATTCTCACTGTATACTTTTGATATTGCTTAAAGTTCTATTCTAAGGAATTTAACATGTCAAATATTATTAAGCTACTTGGGACCACAAGGAGGAGATTCTTTGAGGCTGTTTCACCCTTCAAATTATAGCAACCTGGTTGTAGAAGGTAACCATCAACTGGAAAATTCCTGGTTCATTTCTATAACTCCAGGTCCTTGGTGAAGCCCAGACTTTAGTATCAAACATGAACTACTTGTTCAACTGGACCCCAATGTTAGCCAATAGCCTAGCTGATCCTTCAGCAAGAGGAATCACAAGATCTGAGGATTCTAAACTGATTTGAGGGGCTCCAGGTCTAAGTATAGAGTCTAAACAAATTTATCTATCTATTTTTCAGGATGACAGAGATACAAGAAACAATTTCTATATCAAGAGATACAAAAATAATAAAATAATCAAACTGAAAGAAATAATAACAAGATCAAATTCCACATTACTTCCTCAACATAAAAACAACCAAAAGCACGCTGGACCTTGTCTACATGAGGATGAGATGTAGAAGGAGCTCCACATTATAAGAATGTTAAGATAGTTACAGTTAAGTCATTCATTCCAAATGGATGAAACATCGGTCAAATTTGTAACAGGCCTACATAAACCATTTTGAAGACCTTGCCCTATTATTTTTCTTTGAAAAATCATAACATATACCTCAAATAAGATCTTTGAAATAAAAAAACAGACCTAAGTGTCATAAAACAAAACCTATGTATCAGCTGATCTCCCAGAGATATAATCAAATCAAACAAATAAGAAAATGTCTCACCAGAGTAGGAAGCGGATTAAAACAAACAAGAATATGCTGTTCTGTAAAACGAATCACAGCAAGGCAGATCCGAAGTGGAGATGGGGCGGATCTGTAAAATGAACCACCATATTTCACAGTTAGTTAAATAAAAAAAGGATGAGGAGGAGCAAGAAGAGTGTTAGCTGATTTGGAGGAAGAAGAAGGAGGAGGAGAAAGATGGTTGGCACTTGGCAGTGGTCTTACCTTACCGGATATGGGGTTGACGGTGGCGACAACAATGACTAGTATGGAGGTTGGAGGGATTCTTCCCTTTCACAACAACAGTTAATCGTAGGTTAGATTGGAGGGGATCTTTATCCAAAAAATATTAGGAACCTAAATAGCGGAATGGGAATGCATTCCGGGGGAGGGGGAAGGGAAAGGCCATTCCCCCCATATGGGGAATCACATTCCGCCTACTCATTCCCATTCTGGTCGACCAAATCCAGAAACACGAAATGACCCATTCCATTCCGATTCCAGGTCCTATTCCCTCGAACCAAATAGACCCTAAAATGTTCAAGAATGATACTCATAATTATAACTATGCCATTCACAGCCCAATAGACCTGTTCATGGGCCGGGTAGCCCGAAGGCCCGACCTGGCCCACACCCCGATCGAACTTGGTCATGTAATTAGGTCCGCGGGTCTGACCTCGGGCCTAACACAGTAAGCCCGATTGTGTTATGGGCCGGGCTCGGGATTTGTCAAAAAGGCCTAACCCGAGCCCGACTCAACATTATATATTTTATAAAATACATAATATGTATTTTATATATTATATAAAATATATAAATAATATAATATTTATTGAAATATATATTTATAATTTAATATATACATCTTTTTTATTTTTTTCTTTATAAATTTTCTCTCACTCTCTCTCTCTCTCTATTCAGCCGCTTCACCAGTAGTAACAACATGGGCTAAATTTTGGGCTTGGGCCCAGGCCCGGGCTTCGAGCTTTTTATGAGGGCCGAGCTCGGGCTCGGGCTCGGGCCTTAGAAAAATCTATTAATATAAGTGAAAGCCCGGCTCGGCCCGGCCTATAAACAAGACTACTGCCCAAGACACACACGTTAAAACTTCTGACTCAGTTTGGAAGGAGTACAAATACAAATATGTAGAGTGCAAATCCTTAATATTTTGTATGTATTAGTACTGTACATATTTGCATTTATATTTTTTTAAATTGAGCCTAAATGGCATGCTGACGGTGCAATTGATGAATTCAATCATGACAATGTGGCAACTTTTCATTGGGAATTATTTTTTTGTCGTATTAATCATGATTAATTCATTGCTTTCAAAGAGACGACTTTGATAGCATAGATTCACGCGGTGATTTATTTGGACGGTCTAGATTGTTAAAGAATTTCATACATTATTTAAATAATTTGGATAAATTCATAAGTATTAAGATGTGACTTTGGTGGGCTAGATTATTGATTGATTTAAAATATAGGGATAAGTGGATTACAACCCACCTCAAATCTGAATTACAGCCCCCAATAGCCCGAACTATAAAATCCCCTTTAATATATTAGTTAAGGTGACGTTTATTTGATACAGCACTTAAAGGACAGATTATATTATATATATATATATATTGTGAAAAAGGACAAGATTATATTAGGACACCGTATTCATTGCCCATTGAGCCATACGTTGAGTTTCATTTGACATTCATTTCCATGACCTAAAGCTAGAGTAGACGAATTGAAACTTTTATCATTTTGATTTGATTTTCAAGATTAGTTAAATTGGTTCTGACTTCTGAGTAGGTGATAGAGTCATATCCCCCTCAAACTGTCTTTAAAAAAGGGATTTATGGACTGCAATTCCTCAAACGATCTTTTTTGTGATGCTTAATACTTAATACACGTGGCTATTTGGTATTACATGGCGACGAATGACAATGAAGGTAACTCCCTGCTCCAGAGTCCGGATTCTCGTTATTCTCACCCTGATTCACACTCCTCCCACATCCTTACCAATAAGACACTATTGCCGTGTATTGCGAACATCTCTCATGAATGACAAATAACGGGAGATATTCCAAATGCGTGGCTGTAGAGTCTTGTGGAGTGGATAGGGATGTGTTCGTAACGAATTCAGATTTCTTATTCACGAGAATCTTATTCATATTTATCACAGTCATACATAGAGAATATCTCATCTTCTGTATAGTATTATGTAAGGGGAAGTTTCCAATTCAGAGGGGGTAATGTATTGTGAGTAGGTGTAGACAGGGTTCTTGTGAACCGGAGTTTCCAATCCCGAGTCGTTCATAACCTTCATGCTAATAATTATTTTTTCTGAATTTTAGGAGGGGTGGGGTGGGGGGAGTTTGGCCAATGGGATTTTGATTTTTATTGACAAAAAATTCTATGTTATTTTTTCAGATTTATATAGAAATAAAAAAAATTTATTTTTCTTATATCATTTATCCCATATTGTAGGTGGATAAATAATTTTTCCATCTTGAGATAAAGTTTTTAATATGTATTTTATAATAATAAATTTTTATAAATAAAATTTGACTTATTTACATGAAAAATAAAAGAATATAGATAAACGCACTTACCCGATAAATCTTTCCTGGGTAAGTGCGTTTACGGATAAATAACTTACCGAAAAACGAACAGGGCCCTCAAGGCCCTGGTTCGGTTCATTCGTCACCTGAGATCCGATCGTTTATTCGTATGGAGGGGATTCGGGGTCAGTGGGGAGGGTGTTCGAACTCTTACTTGTAGGGTTTACCAGAGGTTTCTCTACTGTAAACGAGAGATGGGCAAGTGGGCAGCAAGGAATACTGCATCCTGGAAAACGAGAATCTAGCTGGAAGCGCAGGAACCCTAAAATCGGCAAAAGAAGATTTGGAAACGCGGAAGAACGAACTAACACATCTTACTAGTTACCACCCGACCAAAGGAAAATGACCAAGGTGTACGGAACAGGAACTTATGATTTCAAGCGGCACAGAGTGGCAGAGTATCCGGTAGAGATACCGGACAGGCCACCGGAGCAGAAGCCCGGAATGAATTTGTCGAATTCGATTACGCTGGAGGAAATCCAACGCGACAGGTTAACGAAGATTGCCGCAGCGAATTGGGCCAAAACGACTGATCCTTCACAGCGAGCGCCATTTAATCCGAATTTGGTGAAAGAGATTTACGAGACGGAGCTCCTCGTGAAAGGGGGTCGCAAGCCGGTTTCATTGCAGAGAGTCATGATTCTGGAGGTCAGTCAGTATTTGGAGAACTACCTATGGCCTAATTTCGACCCGGAGACTGCCACATTCGAACATGTCATGTCCATGATCCTCATGATCAATGAAAAGGTTTGTTCTTGTTTCAATCACTCGTTTTCTTTTATTGGTTATATTTTTTTCAGGTTTATTAACGAAAAAAAAAACGAAATGCTCGATTTTCAGGTTTATTAACTTCTTCATATGAACTGTATTCTGTGGTTTTGAATTGGCAGTTCCGGGAGAATATTGCGGCATGGACGTGCTTCTACGATAGGAAGGATGTGTTCAAAGGATTCTTGGAGAGAGTTCTTCGCCTTAAGGAACAGGTTTCTATCGCCTCGAGATTCTTTTTTTTTTTCTTTTTCTTTTTCATTTTCAGTAGTTCAAACTTGTTTTTGTTGCTTTTCATTACTTAGGTCATACCGCTTGTATAAATTAGCAATTGCGTGGTATGAGCTTTAAATATAACAAAATTTGAGGCCAAACTTAGAGGATTGCCAAGAATTTGTACTGCTATTGGGTTGTTGGTTCTGATTGAGCTCCAGTCCTAAAGGAGTTAACTTTTATTTCTTTTTTTTGTTTGCTTTTTTTTCCGAGGCGTTTTTTGCCTTGTTATTTATTTAGTTTTATATTATTGGTGTCCTTGTCCATTCCCACAAGAAAATGCATTGGGCTCTTCTTAATTATGCTCCCATTGCCCATAAGTGAGACTTAATGACTAATACCGCTGGCATTTGTTTTGACAGTACATCCTAGTTCAGTTTCATGTTGTGCTCCTTTCTGTCCTTTTAGTTGAATAAGCAGTTTACTTGCTGCATGATTCCACAGCTTCCTTGTTGGGTTTTTCCTCAATTCAGGAAAGGAAGCAAAAGTATATGAAAATGCTGACTTCTTTATGCCATTGATTCATAAATCATAACCATAGAATTGGAGCTAAATCTCATGAACTGGGTTAGCTTTTTTCTGATGTTAACTAGGTATTTGCAAGAGAAAGTGCCATTGTGTATATTCTTTTCCAGATAATATAGTATTAATTAATGAGGATAGTTGAGGTCATTTTAATTCTTTAAATGCAAACTTAGGTTTATTTGAGAGATGCCTTAGAATCAATTTGTTTCAATATAAGTATCATGAGGACATATTTGTTGAGGTAAGCGATGCTTGCCAGTGCCTAGAAGCGTGGAAGGTTGGAAATTGTGAGGAAGGAGGGAAGTTGGTCGTTGGAGACAAAAAGGTCAAATAGAATGAATATAGAATGATGCTTCTGGAAGAAAGTGATGAGGGTGTTGGTGAAAATGAATAAGAGAATGACCAAAGGGAGGAGGTAGTTTTAGATGAAAACCATCATGTTGAGGGAACAATTGATCTGGAAACTGTGGTAAAGATAGAATGGAAGTTAGTAAGATATTGGGGTTGTTTTTCTTGGGTGGAGAAGAATATTTTTTTTTTGATAAATGATTGAATTTTATTCAATAAAATCGATAAGATATTACAATACAGCCTTCCCAAAGGAGGGGCACAAGCTGGTACCTCTCCACAATAGCAACAATGTACTACCTCAGACTAGTAACAAAAACTTTACAAAGCTGCCCAGAAAAACTGTTCCCTTGATACCCCTTGTTTAGCTAACCCATCCGCTATGGTGTTAGCTGTTCTACCCACCCACTGAAAAATAACATTCATGTTCCTTGAGAACCATTTAGCTTTCCTCATAATACCCCTGTAGCACCAGATCACTGAATCTGGATTTTTTAGCCAACCCACAACAACTTTGGAGTCTCCTTCAATAATCAAATTTTGAACTCCTAACTGATCCACAACCTGAATGCCTTGTATTGCCGCTAGGAGCTCAGCTCTGATAGAGTCTCCTATACCCACAGAGCCTGAGAACAAAGCTAATATGTTACTATCTTTGTCTCTCAGCACCCCACCAATCCTTGAAGGCCCCGGATTTCCTTGACTGCTACCATCAAAATTCAGCTTTGTCCAGTCTTCTGAAGGGGGTACCCATACAGCTGGTACCCTGTTCTTTCTGTCACTGCTACCAGCCACAGCCCTCCAGTTCCTCCACATGTCATCAAAAGAATATAATTTGAAGGAATTTGATGATCTCAGCCAGTGGATTGCCCTGGTCAAAATGCAATCCTTCACATTCTGCACATTTCTCTCCTTTTCTTGGAATATCCTCGCATTTCTTTCTTCCCAAATTGTCCACAGAGCAGCAGCTCTAATGCTCTTCCACATTGTTTTACCAGTTTTTGTGGGCCACACAAAGAAGGAAGAATCAAAGATCTGATCTATGGCTGTGGTCATATTCCATTTGCAACCGAACAAAGCAAAGATCCAACCCCAAATAGCAGCAGAAAAAGGACAGGTTAAAAGTAAGTGAGAGCAATACTCACCATTAGCCTTGCAAAATACACACCAATTAGGAGACAAACACATAGAAGGCCTTCTCTTCTGCGGTAAGTCTGAAGTGTTGATTTTCCTATAGAAAACCTCCCAGCAGAACATAATAATTTTAGGAGGTACAGGTTTAGACCAAATCTCCTTAGCTGGGAAGCCCACTTGTCTCGAGGGAGAGCAAAGGGACTTAAAAAAGGAAGCACATGTGAAGTAACCTTTTGGGTTTGGAGACCAAAGTCTCACATCAGAACTGGAAAGGTCCAGAAAAACACTTTCAAGCAGTGACGACAGGTCTGAAAACATGAGAGGGTTCATGATCCCTCAAACCCCTTCGAAATCCAAAGTCCCAACTCAAGGAAGATGGAGAATTAGATGTTGGAAGAAAATGAGAAATTGTTTTACCCTTGTAGCAAGAAATGGAATAGAGAGAAGGGAAATTGTCCTTAAGGGCAGAATTGCCCACCCAGATGTCTTCCCAGAACAAAACAGAAGTACCAGAATTGACATCATACCTGATACAGTTGAGGAAAAGAGGAAGAATATTCCGAATTGCTTTCCAAGGAGTTGCCAGAGTGGCTCGACGCGATACACCAGCATCCCATCCATTGCCCAAACTGCCATGTATGCTAGCTATCACCTCATGCCAAAGTCTCTCTTGTTCCAGGGGCCATCTCCACAACCATTTTCCTATGAGTGCCTTATTCTTCAAAACTAAATTCCCCAGTCTCAATCCACCTTCCTCTTTCCTCCTACACACTAATCCCCAATTTATTAAGTGATCATTTTTTTCCTTCCCTGGCTCCCAAAGAAAATTTCTCATTAATTTCTCTAGTTTTTTGGCTTCCCTGACTGGAATCCTAAACACAGAGAAATAATAGATCGGCAGATCTGCTAAGGAAGCTCTCAGTAAGGTAACTCTACCCCCCAAAGAAATATAGTTCCTTTTCCACGAGGCTAACCTTTTCTCAAACTTTTCTAAAACCAAGGCCCAAAAAAGTGCTCTCCTTAGGGTTGGTTCCAAGAGGAAGACCTAAGTACTGTAAAGGCCAATAGGAAATAGGACAACCTAAAGGCTCAGCCACCAACTCAAGGGTCCTCTCATCCAGATTCACTCCCACCACATAGCTCTTTTCCAAATTTATTTTCAGATTTGATACTCTCTCAAAGCACTCTATCAAAGACTTGAGATTACTTACTGTTCTCTTATCACCCTCTTCACAAAAGATTATTAGGTCATCAGAAAACTGTAAGTGGGTCACCCTAATACTGTTCCTTCCTATCCTCCATCCTCTAACTACACCTTCCCTGTCTGCCTTAGAGATCAAGCTACTAAAAACATCTGCAACTAGGGTAAAATGGAAAGGGGAAAGGGGGTCACCTTGCCTTAAACCTCTAAGAGCTGGGAAAAAATCCTTGACTACCCCATTAACCAAAACCGAAAAATGGCAAGAACATATGCGACCCTTTATCCAATTACACTATCTAACTCCAAACCCACAACACCCTAGGATTTCTAGTAAGAAGCTCCAATCCACCAAATCATAGGCCTTTTCTAAATCCAACTTACAAACAAACCTTTGCTTTTCGGACTTTCTCATATCATCCACACATTCATTTGCTATTAGAATCTGATCTGCTATTTGTCTCCCTTGCACGAAAGCTCCCTGTGCTTGACTAATGATGGAGGGTAGCACTACTTTAATCCTCAAGGATAACAATTTTTGAGGGCTTTTAAGGAATTGGAGGAAAAAGAACTTGGGAGGTTGAATGTGGAGGGAGTGAAGGGGGTAGAAGAGAGATTTACTTTAAGGATAGAGGAATTTCTAAATAACTGAGATCAACCGGAGATGGAGGTGATGTAGACAAAGGGGATAAGAGAATTGGAGTTAGAGTATCAATGCTAATAGCTAGCTCTAAGGGTCCAAAAGATTTTGAGATGGTTCCTAATTCTGTAAGATGTTTCATAGGTCAGAAAAAATCCATGTGCTCTACAGGTTTTAAAAGCTTTGTGCCAGGTTGAAAGGGGTTTATTTGGGGTTCGGCCTAACCTAAAGTTGAATAAATCAAAGACCGTTATTAAGAGAAGTGCAGTGATTCCTAATGAAGCTTTTGAAGTTGCTAAGTAATTGAGTAAAGTTGTGTTTGGCATTAAGTTGGAGTCTAGTGTTCTTTTGATGCAAGTTTCAGTTGGTTGCCAAGGGGGCAAGGGGGTTGGGGGTGTGCTTTCACTTTAGTGATTTTCTATGGTTTGGGACTTGATGTTGTTTGGTGTGCTTTCTTGGGTTTTTTGTTCTTTAAGGAGTGGAGTTGGGTGAAGAGTTGTTTTGTTTTTCTTCTTTCGGGTGATTTCTTGTACTTTCCTTTTTCCTTTAATAAATTTTATTTTACTATAAAAAAGAAGGCTAAAATCCATGGTACAAAACTCACCTCCCATCAGGGAGACATAGAAAAGGGAAACAAACTGGGATTGCCATTTCCCATGGAAACACTATAATAATATCAAAAGTGACAACAAAGCCATGCTGATAGTAAAGTCTAACAAAGCATGCCTCTATACTCCCCATCTAGCAAAATTGTATATAAGAGAGTCAATGGATCTCAGAAGTCAGAATCCATCTAAAAAGGTGGCCTTGCTATGGCATCTCGATGATCAATGTACCTCTAGATGATCATCTATCCACTCAATGACAATCTGTAAGTTTCCTTCTATTTCTACTCTTTGAAGTCCAAGTGAAATCCCTTTATGAATCCTTGCAGTAGGCAAAAACCTCAATTATGATAGCATCCCGTACTCTAATTCGTCTAGAAAGGATTGCAGCTCTTACCTCAACAATCTTTCTATGCTCATACTCTTCAGGGTCCCAAGGAGATAACAACTGCAGTAATAACAGAGGTACGAATGAAGGTACAGATAAGATGTTGATTATGGATAGATGCCTCAAAGCAAACATGCTTGCTTTTTTTTGGGTCTCTCTCTCTCTCTCTGATAAGTGATAGAGAAGAGAAGAATGTAGAGGATTTGACTGTAGAAGTAGTGCAGCGTGGATGCAGTGGAGAGGTTTCATTTGAGGTATTCTATTATTGGCTCATGCTAAGCAAATTGAAATAGAACATTTATATCACCAGTGTTAGATCAGCAATGAGATATTGAGTGAAGTTGTTTTTCCCTGATGAATAAATTTTAGAAACTTCATTGACTGCAAGAAAGAAAGCTGCACAGAAGTATCTATTTCTTGCACCCTATAGGTGAAAAGGCCAGCCCCTGCTGCGTATTTCCTAATCTGATCCTTCTCATCCTTTCAATTTAACAGTTTATCTTCCATGGGATATTCCCTAAAACAGTTTAACCCATTGTGCTCTTTTTTGGATAGTACATCAGCTAGCCTGTTAGCTGATCTTTGAACTCAATGGAACGCTGTGCTTAAACATTCAGCCAGCTGCTTTACTTTCCTGATTTTATGGTGATATTACTGATGTCCTTGACTGCTACTTTGAATCCACCCTATACTTTGGACTCACCTTCTACCAAATGATTACTATAATTGTGTATATACATAGATAATATTGGCAATTATATACAATTTATAATTAATAGATTTAACATTTCATATTTTTAGAACTTTATTATATATATCATCTAAAATAATTGAATTTGTAAACTTTTTGTTTTTCCATTGTTTTAAAACAATAAAGCTGAATCGGCTTAAATATGAATGTGATCCAAGTTTGACAGGATGCAAAATCTGATCTGAGATCCCTAGTTCTAATTGTATTTTGGATCAGATTTGTATTCAAGTTTTTAGTAATTTGTTTGGATTCAGATATTACTGGATCTGATCTGAATCTGACCTGATTACAACCTTAGCTAGTAGATAAGGTTTGACTTGATGTAGAATAAAAGGCCGTAGGATAGATGACCTAAGTATGCTAGTAAAGATTGATTTGAATCATGGTGACATAGGCACATAGCATCACACACATCACATGGCAATCCAATACCTTCTTAACGAGAAAGAGGATTCTTTACTAGTGTCCAAATGGGCTCTCTGTTTTGTGATAAATAACTAAGTTTCATTAAACAAGGAAGAAAAGAAAATAAGTGTACAAAATTATCAAAACAAAAAAAGAAAATAAGTGTACAAGAAGCATGCAAAAGGGAGAAAATTTATTATTATTTTTTGATCATCAGAGAAAATTTATTATTTGATTGGGAAAAAAATTTAAACAAAACCCTGTGCTACTTAACTTTCTAAAATAAGCCTAAAAACCTCAGATATACAAGAAAAAATCAGTGCAATAGAAAACCTCAAGATAAAATAAGTTCCAAAGGAAAAGAAAAAACTATGATATGATTGAGAAACCACCTGAGTAGAACTAAGCTATCTCTCTTGAACAAAGGCTTGAATTACAGGCAGATTGCAGTAGTTTGCTGGATGCCTTAGATTCTAGCCAGAACAAGCATGCCTCTTGCTATCAGTAAATAAACAAGACTAATCATGAAATAGGCCTTTCTCCTCTGTGTCTTTTTCCTCTCCTTTTGTTAGTCTTTTTTTTTCTTCTCCCTTTCCCACCCCTTTTCTCCTTGGAAGCAAGGTTCAAAGTATTGATACTCTCGATATGAAAATTTAATGTATTGAGAGTTTTTATCAATCAATACTATTTTATATTTTTAGTTTTTGATTTGATATTTTGACAGTAAATACGTCACATCATGATTTAACACACAACAATGAGAATAAACAATCTCCTGTTTCTTAGCATATTGGTGAGGTAAAAAATTGATGCATATTGTACGAGACACATTGATAAGTTTCAATATTTGGAACCTTGTTTAGAAGCAGACTCTTCAGGTTTCTCCCATGCAATCACCCATCTGGTTTCTTAATTTAAGCCCCCAGACTCGCCTCCATTGAAAAACTTCCTAGTGGCTTCTGATCTAGTTCTTCTGACATATCATAGTTATGCTGCTCCAGATTATGAAGCAAGGGGAATTGAAATGATATTTATAACATTCATAAGACTTCCCTTGAAATCATACCTGCATCTTGTGTTCCTAGTTCAGTACAAATCATAATAAGCTAGCAATGGATACCGCTATAGAGTAATGATAAACATAATGCTAAGAAATCTTATCAACATATAAGAATGATTTATTACAAAATTATTGATAAAAAATGCTCTATTACAAATTTAATTAAATCTAGCAAAACCCTTAAGAGATTATTTTCTTCTAAATAGACAACTTTGATTTTTTTTAGGTATGCAACTAGTCAGTTGGCTGGACCTGGTGTATTGCAACCCAGATATTAACCAATCTTGAGACCCAGTTTATCTTAAGGCTATGGAAATTTTTAATGGTTTCTCCTTGGATGACTTCATTAGAGGATGGGGAGCAATAGCAGTTTCTTCTAAGCTGAAGCCCGCTGTGCAAGGGGAGTGGGTTCTTTCTAGCTACAACATAATTACAACGAACTTTGGTGGGAGCTCATGTGGAAACCTAGGTCCCTTGGCTATAGGGGAAGTCTTTAAAGATGGTAGTAGAGTGATATTGGCTTTATATTCTGGTCCAATTGGGGTAACCAATTCTTTATCAGCAGAAATTTCAGCTCTTCTGCAAGGCTTAAAGTTTGCAAGGCAACTAAACTTGAGACAATTAGAGATGGAAAGTGACTCGTTGGTGATAGGTTGGATAGTTAAGAACAGTGATGGTCCATGGGTTTTCAGACAGGTAATAAGGGAAATAAGGAGACAAGCATGTGAGGTTGAGGCTATTTTTAAATGGATTAACAGGTCAGCAAATGCATTGGCAGATATGCTAGCAAAGCAAGGGGTGACTAAGGAGCCAACTATTTTGGGCCAACTTGTACTCATAATTTGTGGGATTGTCTCAGTGTGAGCTATGTACTTCTGAAATTTCTAATTAATACAAGTTTCTGGTTATCTATCAAAAAAAAAAAAAACAAAAAAAAAGGAATGCTTATAATATGTATTTTGTTGAAAAGTCAAATTGACCTTTGACAAAAAGGGGCCATTGGGGTGTTTATCTAAGTTAGAGGAGTCTGTTGCTGTCTTTTCTTTAAGTTAAACCGAGGCCAAATGCATTCCTAAGAGGCTTCTATCTTGAATTTAAGGTTAGGTTAGGAATATTAAAAAAAGACAGATTTCTGTTATATTTGGTATTTGAACATTGGGTCCACTAGGGTTTGAGTTGTTTAATGGTCCAGTGGAAGTGTAACATGTATCATTTGCATTTTAGAGTTTTTTTAGTATTATATATAGCCCTACAAGTAAAATGGGAGCAGTGGTTTCTAAATAGAATAATTTGCTTCTCTGAGAGAAACTTCTTCCATGCTCCTGTGTTTCTGCCAAGCCTGACAGAGACCTATTACTTGATCAACTGTGGCTGCTACTACCTTGTTTTTGGATTTCTGTGGTTTTCTTTATATTAGCATTTGATAAAATTGGAGAAGACTTTGATGGCTTCTATGCATGGATTATATCCTACCACCTATGTCCCTTGATAGAGTGAAATGGTGAAATAGGATTGGTATGGTTAGCCCTAAAGAGTTGGGATAAAGTTTTGTTAATTGAGTTGTGTATTCCTGGTTGTATATGATTAATTTTATTTTTCACATTAATTGGTCACTGGTAATGCCACATGCTATCATTTTTGATTGTTAAATGCTTCATATCATCATTCATAGTTTTTGTGGATGTTTGTTTGGTTCTTAATTCATAGGTCTTTCCGTTGGTCCATTATCAAATATCTATTTAAAAGATTGTTAAATGCCTTATGTTTATAGTATCCATGTGCATTTGTGGGCATATCGTTAAACATTGGATCTTATATTTGTGGTTGTAGGGAAGAAGCTTAAGCACAGCAGAGAAGACAAATTACTTACTTTTCATGATTAATGCTTTTCAGGTATGCTGTCTTATAATTGTTAAATTTGTGGTCCTATATTATCATACAAGCATTTGGGCATCTTTGTCGTTATTAACAGTACCGAAACATAGTGGAGAAAAAATGCTTCACAATCTCATTCCCTTTTCTTTTGAGATCCACCTGCTGCATATCATTAAAGCCTTTGAAAACTGGAGCCAAAACCATGAATAATGGGCAAATGGTTTGACATATACTTGGAAGCCATCTTGAACTTCCATAAAAATTCTTCTGTACAGTTCTCTGAATCTCTGCACGCCCCTCAAAATACTGCAAAAAAAAGTGATATTCGTTGTCTATGAACCATATCTCTTGTTGGCTTCTTTTGAATCACAGGAAGTGGAATTTTTGAAGACTTAATCCATCCTCAAGGTAAAGAGTAAGAAACCCCATATGTCCTTAGATATTAAACATTCTTAGTTGAACCATTTGCTTTTAGAAATCTCTACAAACTTCTGACATCATATGCTGCATTTTTCATGATAAATAGAAATGAAAGCACACAAGAAAGGGGGTGAGAATGGATGCCTAGTATTAATTGTGAGGTCTAGGAGAACAAGAAACTTCCTTCACAGGAAAGGATGGGAAATTATTAAGGACTTGAAAAAGGATTTGCAGGAATAGCTACCAGCAATATTAAAAGGTCACAACTGACCATCACCATCCTCAACAGACTTATCAAGGACCACCTCACCCAAGAGGTTCAGAAAGGTTAGACACAAGGGAAATTTCAAAATCTCTATGATTCCTTCTTAAAATAAAACACTGATCTCCCTTTGAGAGGTTGGATTGTGTATACAGAAAAGGAGACTCCCCAATCCAAATATCCTCCCAAAATTTAACCTTATTACGAGAGGACAAGTCATACCTGATATGATTGAGAAACAAAGGAAGAACATCATGTTCTAAGATCATGGGAAGCAGTAACCAACTCCAGAATTTTTTTTAAAGATATAGTGGTGTTAGAGTGGAATCCCCCTTCAGACAACAACATAAAACTGAACTTTTTTTTTTGATCAATAACAACATTTCATTAATTAATCACAAAAGTAATTACATGGAGGAAGATAAACTTTCTTATCTTCCATCTGGAGGTTGAGCTTCCAAAAATAGAAAAAGGGAAAAATTACACTTGTGCCCAAAACATAGACTCTCTCTCGACCCCTTTCTTAGCTAACCCATCAGCAAAAGATTAGCTGCTCTTACCTAGCTGATCTTGACTTCCATCTCTTGAACCAGCCACCTAAATTTCCTCCTCTCATTACTGTACATCCATAACCCACTATTTTCTTTATTCAGCCACCCTACCACCACTTCCGAGTCCCCTTCAATTATGGGTTTTCTTATACTCATCTCCTTTGCTCTTTGGACTCCTTCCAAAACTGCAAAGATAGAGAGAGTCACCCACTCCAATTGGGCTTGAGAACAGGGTTGACACAAACCCATTCTCATCCCTAAACACACCCCCAATCCCCGAGTGTCCAGGATGTCCCCAACTACTCCCATCAAAGTTTAGTTTTAACAAACCAGCAGATGGGGGGGGGGTCCAAGACACTCAATACTGTTTTGGTCTGGGTGCATTTAGCAATCTCACCCCACTTCCTCAACAAATCATCCATTGTGAAGTCTGTAAACAACTCTGAAGATTTCGGCCAACGTACTACCCTTATATGGATTAGTTCTCTCAATTCTTCATTGCCTCTCTCTACATCAGAGAAGATCCTGGAATTTCTTTCCTCCCATAAAGCCCAACATACTGCAGCCCTCAAACATCTCCACATGGTCCTTCCCCTTTTCATTCGACACCTGAAGAACGAAGGGAAAAAAAGTCTTTGCAAGTTTGATGGAGGATTCCACCTACACCCAAAGAGGGATAAAGCCCACACCCAGATGGACTTTGCAAGCTGGCAAGACACCAATAGGTGAAAACTAGTCTCCCCATCCACTTTACAGAGAACATACTTGTGAGGGGATAAACATGTCTTGGGTCTCTTCTTTTGGAGTAGATCACTGGTATTGGTTCTTTCCAGAAAAGCTTCCCAGCAAAAACTACCAGCACTAGGGGGAATTGGTCTGCACCAAACCTCATTAACCGGGAAGGGAGGGGCAACAGGACTGGGGGAGTGACTTAAGATTTTGAAAAAAGAGGCACAGGAAAATGAGCCGATGGGGGCGGGGGTCTAGATTCTAGAATCCAACTTAGTAGGGTCTAAGAAAACATTATCAAGGTTTAAGGATACTAAGGAGACTCGAAATACTATTCAAGTCTGTATCTCTTACAACCCTTCTCAAGCCCAAATTCCACCCAAACCTAGAAGAGGAAGATGGGGGGGGGGTAATAAAGGAAGAATCTGTCTCATTTTTTAAGTCAGAAAGGGCATACGAGGAAGGAAACATGTCCTTAAGAGGGGCATTCCCCACCCATGTTTGTTCCTAGAATTTTATGGAGTTACCTGAGTTCAAATCATACCTGATGAGAGGGGAGAAAGTTGGAAGCAGATTATGAATGGCTTTCCAAGGTGACGCACTTGTGGTCCTAGCTTGGATCCCAACATCCCATCCGTTTTGCCCCAGCCCATGTATGCTTACCACTACTTTAGCTTTTAATCTCCCCTTTTTTATTGGGAGTTTCCACAACCATTTCCCTAGAAGAGCCAAATTCCTTTTCCTGATGTTCCCAAGCCCCAAGCCACCTAAGTTTTTGCTCCTAGCCACCACCTCCCAACTCACCCTATGGTCCCTTTTGTCCTCTCCCGGCTCCCATAGGAAATCTCTCATCATCTTTTCTAATCTGTTAGATACCTTTGTTGGGATTTTGAACACTGAAAGGAAATAAATATGGGTAAATTGGCTAAAGTAGCCTTAATCAGTGTAATCCTCCCTCCAAGGGAAAAGGTAATTCTTCTTCTTCTAAGAGGCAAGTGTCTTTTCGAATATTTCCACCACCAGATTCCAGAAATTCTTTTTCTTTGGGTTATCACCCAAAGGCATCCCTAGGTAATTCAATAGTCATCCTGAAAATTCACAACCCAACAATTCTGCACTTTCCCTAATCTCTCCCTCCTCCAAATTCTCACCCACTACACAACTTTTCTCAAAATTCACCTATAGGTTGGACATTTGTTCAAAGAGTTGTATCACCAATTTCAATAAGTCCGGTCACTAGTATTTACAAGGTGATTGCAAAGGTGCTGTCTCTGAGGATTAAAAAGGTGATTTCCCCTTTAGTTTCTCAAGCTCAAGGGGCCTTTGTGCAGGATATACAGATTATTGATCAAATCTTAATTGCCAATGAATGCATGGAGGCTCATAAGAGATCAAAGAGGAAGGGAGTGGCTATCAAACTGGATCTGGAAAAAGCCTGTGACTTAGTGGATTGGAATTTCTTGATTGAAATTATGAGGAGATGTGGGTTTGGAACTTTGTGGTGTAAATGGATCATGGAATGCCTGCAAACTTGTCACTTTTCAGTTATAGTTAATGGGGCAGTGTATGATTTCTTTGAAGGATTCCATGGGCTTCAGCGGGGTGACCCCCTTTCTCCTTTTCTATTTACCATGATTGCTGAAGCACTAAGTAAATTGATTTCAAGAGCAAATGGTGTGCATCAGGGGATGGTCAGTTGGGAGGGACAACGTTTTTGTAACTCAATTACAGATTTTTTTTTTTTTATGAATGAAAATAATTTATTAAATCAGAATATAAGGCAATACAGGAAACCCATGAAGAGGCACGAGCTGTTACCTCTTATAACAAAGTATTACATCAATTAAGAACCGGATAAGCAGAAATAAACAGAAATAAAATTACATAGCAGCCCAAAACAAATGATCCCTTGAAACCCCTTGCTTAGCTAGTCCATCCGCTAAGGAATTTGCTGATCTTTCTACCCAAGGAGAGGTAACTGTCATATTTCTTGTGAGCCAATTGACTTTCCTCAATAAATCTCTATATCGCCACATAGCTGAAGCTGGCTTTATCAGCCATCCCACAACAATTTTAGAGTCTCCTTCAACTCTCAATTATTGAACTCCTAACTCTTCAGCAATCTGGATGCCTTGTACAGCTGCTAAGATCTCTGCTCTATTTGAGTCTCCTTTTCCCACAGGGCCTGAAAACAAAGCTAGGATGTAACTCAATTACAGTTTGCAGATGGCACTCTCATTTTTTGTGATGGAGAAAGTAGGGAGGGAGTGGAAAATCTGAGGATGGTTGTGAATCTCTTTGACAGGATGTCTAATTTGAGTATTAATTGGTCAAAGAGTTTACTGGTTGGAGTCAACATTGAAGAGGATGAAGTGAGATTTATGGCAAGTTCCCTAGGTTGTGAGAAAGGTGAGTGGCCAATGAAATACTTAGGTTTACCCCTTGGAGATAATCCTAGATCTGCTAGTTGTTGGTCTCCGGTGGTAGAAAGGATAGAGAAACGATTGGCGGCGTGGAAAAGAAATTATATCTCATTTGGGGGGGGGGGAGAATAACCCTAATTAAATCCACTTTAGCAAATCTCCCAGTGTACTACATGTCAGTGTTTAGGATGCCCACAAAGGATAGTGAGGAAAGTTGAAAAAATCATGAGGGATTTTCTTTGGGAGCCAGGGGAAAAAAAGAAGGATCATTTGGTTAGATGGGAACAAGTGAGGAAACTGAAAGAGGAAGAGGGTTTGGGAATAGGTAATGTTAGAATGAAGAATCAGGCTTTGCTGAGCAAATAGCTATGGAGGTTTCCAAATGAAAATGGGAAATTATGGCACAAAGTGGTTGCAAGCATTCATGGCATGTCGAACAACGGATGGGATGTTGGATGTCTCCATAGTGCTAACTTGGCTGCTCCCTAGAAGGCCATCCATGATGTTCTCCCTACGTTCCTTAATTTTATCAGATATGATTTGTCTTCTGGTAGTAAAATCAGATTCTGGGAGGATTTGTGGATTGGGGTTACTCTTTTAGGGGAGAAATTTCCTTCTCTTTGTGATCTGTCTAGTTTCAAGGGTAAGCCTATTTTCGATTTCCTAAACCATCATTCTCACCTTCCAGGATTGAATTGGAATCTTAGAGAGTCTGAACTGCTTGTAGTATCCGAGTTGTTAGGATTGCTGAATTTAGTTTTCTTGGGGGAAGGTGGGTCAGATTCTAGAATTTGGGGTCCTGATTCTGATGGATTTTTTTTTCTTGTAAATCCTTTCTACATTCGATGGTTGCCACACAATCTTCTCTTTAGTTTCCAGTCAAAGAAATTTGGTGCCCTCCTATTTCCCCTAAAATCAGTGCTTTTTGTTGGAAAGTCTTTCATGGTTGTATTAATACCTTTGATGTACTTCAAAGGAAAAGACCAAATTGGTGCTTGTCCCTTAATTGGTGTGTCCTGTGTAAGTTGAGTGGTGAGACTGTTTTCCACCTTTTATCATGCCCTTTTGTCAGTTTTATTTGGAATTGGTCTACTTTCCTTTTTGGGTGCAGGTGGTCCTCTCCTGACAGGGTGGAAGGTTTATTCAACCCTAATGGTTTCCGTGGTAAGATGAGGAGGGGAAGGATTCTTTGGAGGTGCACTAGAGCAGCAATACTTTGGACCATTTGGGAGGAAAGAAATGATAGAATATTTGAAAGTAAAGAAAAATGCAAGGAAGCTTTAGTTGAAACAATAACATTGAGGGTGGCACATTGGGTAAAAAGCTTAAAGCTGTTTTCAGATTTTAAAGTTGAAGACTTTTTCAGGGTTTGGGGACTTATTGTTGCTTCATCATCTATGAGGCGACACGTGTGTGAGACCTAGTCCCCTCCAACAGAGGGTTGGAAGAAGCTGGACTTCGATGGTAGTTGCGTGGGTAACCCAGGCCCCTCAGGTATTAGGGGGCCATTAGAAATGAAAATGGTTCCATTATTGCTCTGTTCTTTGGTCCTGTGGAGGAGGGTGATGCGGCTAGGGCAGAGAGCTTCTAGCTGTAGCATATGGGGTTGAGAAGGCCAAAGAGTTGGGGATTAATAGACTGATCATCGAGGGAGACTAAAAAACTGTGACAAAATGGTTGCAAAAAGGGGAAGGAGTGACCTGGCAGCTGAAGAATGATTTTAGAAGCTTCAAATGGATGTCAAGGAATATGTCAATTCAGGTGGGTTGGGTTAGGAGATCAACCAACAGTTTGGCTGATAGCTTAGCAAAGCAAGGGGTTCAAAGAACAGATATGTTTTGGGCACATTTGTAATTTTGTCCTGGGTCAACTTCTATGCTGATATCTTTACAACTTTTTGTTGTATCCTAAAGCATCTTAATTAATGAAAATTTTCAAAGTTATTGATAAAAAAAAAAAATTCATGTTCCTGATGTACTTCAAGTTCCCTCCTTCACAGAACAGTATTGTGACATCTGCAAATTGCAAGTGGGTAAGGGGAATTTCCTCCCTCTCAAGTCTCCAACCTCTTAAGAGGCCTCTAGAATCTTCTCTATGAATCAGTCTCCTCAAAACATCAGCAACCAAAGTGAGTAGAAAGGGAGATAGGGTGTCCCCCTATCTTATTCCCCTAATGGTTGGAAAGAAACCCACCACTGTCCCATTCACTAGCACTGAATAATGACAGTTCCGAACACACCCCATGATCCATTTACACCATCTAGTCCTAAACCCAAATTTGGTCATAACTTTCATCAAGAACGACAATTCCACCAAGTCATAAGCCTTTTCCAAATCTAGCTTACAAACCACTACCTTCTTCCTGTCCTTCCTAAAATTCTCCACACTTTCATTGGCAATCAGTATTTGATTAGTAATTTGTCTTTCACTCACAAAAGATCCTTGATTTGGAGAGATTATTACTAGCAATACTTCCTTCATCCTCAAAGACAAAACCTTTGCTAAGATCTTATACAAGCTATTTACCAGGCTGATTGGTCTAAAGTCCTTTGGATGGAATGCATCTTTCTTTTTCGGAACCAATGCTAAGAAAGTGGAGTTCAGGCCCCGGTTAAACACACCTATTCTATAAAATTCCTCAAACACTAGCAATAGGTCGCCTTTCACGATATCCCAACAGTCTTCATGAAAGCCATTGTAAAACCATCCGGGCCTGGAGCTTTTGTTCTCTTCATAGAAAACACAACCTCCTTAATCTCCTCCAATTCAAACATTCTTTCCAATCTTTGCCTATTGCCCGCCCCTACACCTGACCAAGTCCTTCTAGCCACATCCCTCTACTTAATGGCCTTATTAATATGGACTTAAAGTGTTCTACAAATGCCCCTGCTATTTCATCCTGTTGTGTTAGAGCAACACCATCCACTTCCAGTCTTGAGATAAAGTTTTTCCTTCCCCTCCCATTTGCCACAAAATGAAAAAATCTGGTATTTCTATCTCCCTCTTGTAGCCATTGGCATTGAGATTTTTGCCTCTAATTTATTTCCTCCTTATGTAGACAATCCTCTAATTGCCTTCTCAGACATCTTCTTTGTTCCTTATCTACCTCTCCAAATTCTCCCCTTTCTTCTTTCGAATCAGGGAACTCAATTTGATCCATCAAGGTGCTCTTCCTTTCTTCTAACCTCCCGAATTCCAATTGATTCCACTCCTTGAGCTTGGCTTTCAGAAATTGTAGTTTCTTATGAAACCTCGTGCCTTCCCATTCCACAACTGGATTACACTCATTCCACCACTCCTTTACTCTCGTAGTAAACCCAGGGCGGATCAACCACATATTTTCAAACCTAAAAGGGCAGGTCCTCTACTCCTTTTCTCCTCTTTGCATATCACAATTGGCCAATGATCCGAGGTCAATCTAGGAAGAGCTCTAGAGGCTAAGTTCCCCCAGTGGTATTCCCAATCCAATGAGAATAGGAACCTATCAAGCTCAGAGCAAATGGGACTCGATTGGAGATTGGACCATGTGAATGTCTTGTGGGCTAAAGGTATCTCTTTGAGTTCAAAGGCATCCACAAACCGGTTAAACTTCCTCATACTGGTTGTCACCCTTTGATTAATAGTATTGGTTTCCTCCATAAATCTAATCACATTGAAGGCCCCACCCACACACTAAGGCCCATCCCATAGTCCTCTATCATAAGCCAATTCCTCCTACAATTCCTTCCTCTCCCTGTAATCATTTGGTCCATAAACATTTGTTAGTACCCATATATAACCATCCTCTTGTTGCTTAAACTTCAATGAGACAAAATATTTCCCAATTAATTACTCCACACCTTCAACCACATCCTTCTTCCACATTGTTACTCTCCCCCCTGAGGCTCCCCATGATGGGGCAGCCACCCAACTGATCCCCTTGGCTTTCCATACACTCTTTGCCCATCTACTATCAAACCCCATTCTTTTGGACTCCTGTATTAATACAATGTCCGGGTCAAACCTCTTTAACACCTCTTTAATCATTGCTCTTTTCCTTGCACTTCTTATTCCCCTCACATTTCAGCTAAGTATCTTCATTATCATCTCTTTTTTAGTTCCCTTCTTCACCTACCCACTACTTCCCCCCTTTTCTTCTGTCTCCTTTCACCCCGAATTTCTTATCACCTTCCAAATGCCTTTTCAACCTCTCAACTTTACTCAGTTTCCTTTTCTTCACTTTGATCTCCTCCTTTTTCTTTTGTAGGCCACCTTTCAAGACATTCAAGTTTTCCATTCTACATCCCAACTTCCCCACAAATTCTGCTATTGAATCCTTTCTCCTGTATCCCCTTCATTTCTCCTCTCCTTTCCTACTCTCCTCTCAATTGACCCCTCCCCTCTTATCTCATTCATATCCTTCCTCCACAACACATTTTGTTCCACTTCACTAAATATTCCTTGAATAATCTCCCACACCTTCTCATTCCTATACCTCCCTATCAACTCCCCCCCCTGTTCCTTCATCACCCTCTCCACAATCTTAGAGCACCCACCATCTTTGTTGGCTTCACATACTAGGGCTGCTGAACTTGGAATGGGATCGGAATCTGGAACATAGGACATAGAAAATGCATCAGTAGCAAAAACTGAATTTACTCAGTTTCCTGGGTTTGTCTAGAGGGATGGAGTTGGATCTGGGCAAAAGTTCTCAGCCTCCCTTACTAGTTCCGAGAGTTGGTAATTATCTGTCTCCCTGAGTTGGTTGGGAAGCATTCCTGTCCTTTGGATAATCTGGCAATCTGTCCTCTCTCCCCATTGTTTACCCCTTGTTTATGTATTCTTGCTCTGCTTCAGGTTCTCCTGATTTACCCCTTTATTTGTGCCTTGCACAATTTGAAGCCTTGGAGATGGGTTATTCCCGTAAGATTCTGCAGCCGCACTTCATGAATCCCAAGACTCCTCTCATCGCCCGTCGAGCCTTCCTGGCCGTGCATAAAACTGAACTTTGATAGAAGCTCAATGAGTAATCTTGGACCCTCCTGAATTGGTGAGTGTTCAGAAATGAAGGTGTGGTGTGAGCTTTGTAATCGGGGCAACTGAAGTGGAAGTTACCATCAGATGGGTGAGAAGAATGGCAAATGGGCTGGCTGATGTCCTAGCAAAAGAAGGGGTTTATAAGGACCAAATTTTTTGGGCAGAATTGTAATGGGTTGTATACATAAAAATGGGTTGCTGGATTAAGTTCCAGTACTGTATATAATGATTTAAAACTCATTTAAAGAATGTAATTTCTGTTGCTGATAAAACAAAATAAGCCTGGACCGAATGCCTAAGCCCAAAGCATTGTAAAATACTAACTGGGGCAAGCCGGAGTTGCACCCCTAGGACTGGGTGGGCGTGCCTAGGCATCACCTTGACAACTATGTTCCTGTTTTTTATTTTTATTTTTTAATTCTTACATTCTTCTTTCTTAATTCATCTTTATATAATGTTCAACTTTAACTTTGTGAAGTCATGCATTCTGGTTCTATAAATTGCACCTTTCAAATAGACATATATCACCAAATGACTGATGCCTAAATGCTAATGCTTGACTGCTGTCTGCATTATTTGTACTTTGAAGATACCATATGCATTCACCTCTCTTATATACTTTAGTTTCTACAACTAAAGACGATTGTTCTTTTTTTTTTTTTTGAGAAATTTCATTACTTTTTTATTTGTGCTTTGTCCAGAGTTTGGAAGATGAAATTGTCAGTGAGACTGTCTTGAAGTTAGCAAGTCTAAAGTCATGGCATAGTCTCTCACTTGGTCGATTTCAGGTAAGATCATAAGGTTATTTTTAATTTTTTCTTATAGCTCCTAATACCTTTTTCCCTGCACAACTCCATAACCTTTCTTGAAGAAGTTGTATTTTTTTTTTTTTTTAATTTTTTGGCATCTATAATAGATGTGTTTCAGTTGATGGCTTTGTTTCTGATTTGTAGATGGAGTTATGCAACCACACAGAAGAACGAATCAAGAAGTGGAAAAGAATGATTACAAAAGAGGCTAAGGAAGCCAAGGAAAGAAGAGAGCCCTTCAACCCTTCAAGTATGCTTGAAGTTAAATTCCTGAGAAGCCTGATTGAAGAGTTTCTAGAGGTACTATTGAACTAAAATTGATTTTGTTATTGTTGTAGTAGCCAGGTGTAGAAGGCTATTGATGGAGATTTTGGTCTGGTCCAATCAAATCCAATAACATTCTGATCCAAGTTATCTGGATTTTATCCAATCTGAATCCAAAAATGGAAAATCTGATCCAATCCAATAAAAAGTGGATTAACAGCAATCTAATCCACTATGATTTTAAATGATTTCAGAATCCAATATATTTTTCTAATATAGTGTTTGTTCTTTTACATTTGTGGGACCCACATGTTTTAAAGGAAAAGTTGGTGATCTCAAATGTATGTAGCCAGTTAAGATGGAGAGAGATGTAACTGAGCTGGCAGGTTAAAGAAAGACAATAAGCTAGGTGACCATCTACACGTGCAAGTGCAAGAGGATAGGTGTTGATTATTTGGGGAGTGGGAGCCATCTGCCATTCTCTTTATCCTTGAACAAAACACTTAGGGTTTCATTATTCAAATAAAAATATTATTATTCTCTAATGTGTGCTTAGTTGAATATTGTCTGTGTGTTTGTGTTTTTTTTTTTTTCATTCCATGTATTCCTTCTATTTACCAACTTCCAACAGAAGCAGTGGGTCCCACCTAGGATTTGCAACACTCCAGACGGTGATTTCCAAGGAGATGAAGCAACAAAATACATTGTCTCTCAATCTCAATTATATCAAGATTTTTATTGGATTGGATTGGACTCTTCCAATTCAATCAAATAATAAATGGAGCACTTTTCTTGCAATCCAATTTGATTTAATAATCTTTATCGGTTATCTAATAAAATTGGATTGGATTAGGATATGACTGAACCAGAATCTGGTCCACTGACACCCCTAGCTATGAGTGTCCATGATATGTCTAAGCCAACTCAGTCTCTTTTTTATTTTCTTTTCAGATACTGGATTCAAAAGTGTTCTTCCAGAAGCAAATTGACAACCAAGATGATCATCCTAGTGATTCTAGGGGGGTTGAGCAAGTTGATGATGCTTGTCTCTTGTACTGTGAGAGGTTTATGGAGTTTCTTATTGATTTATTAAGCCAGCTGCCAACTAGGAGGTACATATTTTATATTATTTCCACTTTTATCTTTTTTTTTTATCAATATCTTTTCCATTTTATTTCCATGTGTTGGTGCTTCATTTTTATCCTGTAATGTGGTTAAAATACCCTTCGACTGCTTCACCAATGTGTCTTCAAGTAACTTTTTCTTTGAAAGTTCAAAATTATATTATCTTCCAGGTTATTTGGTCATAGAAAAATCAATGATCTTCGACATAGTTTTCAAGGTGCCAAGGTGAGTCGGCGACCATGAGGCACCCAGGCACCTAGGCCTCGCCTAGGCAATGAAATCTAAAAATTAGAAGCCTATAGTTTTCTGCCCCTCCTGAACTAGTTTTTTTTTTGGTTTTATATATTAACCTCAAAACCTCTGAACTGACTTTTGTGCCTGTGGTTCTTGCGGTATTTGCTTCAAGTAGGCAAAACAAAATATTAAAGTTGCAAATTACAAGTTAGGACTTAAAAGAAGAATTGAAGTGGGTGTTGCCCCTGTTTCAGACCAAGAAAAGAAAAGAACCTAAGAAGAAAAAGGGGCTGAGCCCCATTTTTAGACCAAGAAAAACTAGGGATCAAATACTGAAATAAAAGAAGAAAATGAAGAAAAAAAGAAGGGGGTGGAGCCCCTGTTTCAGTCCAGTGAAATGATTCAAGAAGCTTGGGGAAAAGATAAAAAAAGAAGAGGAAAAAAATGGAGCGTAGGCACTGTTTTAAACCAACAGAAAAAGGAAACAGAGCATAAAACGAAGAAGAAGACACTCACCTTGACTTAGAGGACTGTTGGGAATGATGGAGGGAGGGCTCTTGCTATCTCCTCTTCCTCTGTTTGGTTCTCTTGTCAAAGTGGAACCCTTGAAGACAATTTGTGTTTACTTTCCTCACAACAAAAAACATGATAATATGCAACAAGTTCTATTATAAAGACTAAAAACCGACCAATAAACTATTAGTGAACATCTGCATGGGGATTTTAAGCTTGACGACTATGATCTAGGTGCTCTTTTGGAGGAGATTTTTAGTCTACTCTGGACCATTGCATGGGGATTTTCAAGCTTGTATTCTCTCTCTCTCTCTCAATACCAGAGACTTTTGTTTTGTGGAGGTGACCACTCTAGCCTCTCTTCTCTGAAAGTCCTTTTCTCATCCTTGGAGGAGATTTTTATTTTACCTTTCAAAAAAATGAAAGCGTTATTTTAGTAAAAAAATAGTGGTTAATATTCTGGGTGCTTTTAGTGGTAGCTAATCTTATCTTAAAGGCAAGGTTCAAAGTACCGACACAGGCCGATATGCTGGTAGGGCGTATCGGCCTGTATCGGTACATTTTTTTTTAAGTTTTATTTATTTTTTTAAAACCGGTTCAGAGGGGTCGGTTTAAGGTGTGGCTACCCTCTGAACCATGGTCTGACCTGATACAACCCCTGGAGGGGCGTATCGGGAAGCCATCGGCACGATATGTATCGGCCGATACGGGCTGATACGTATCTATACTTTGAACCTTGCTTAAAGGTGTTTTGGGTTAAAACCTTATATCTGTATCTGTGAAATAATTTTCAGTTTATGAAAGTATGGCTCAAGAATTTCCTATTTTAATTGTTTTTACTCATCTATTGAACAATATGCCACTTTTGTTTGCTTTTGTTTCCATTTCTGCTTTTCTGGTGTAATGGTTATTTTCTCCAGATATTCTCTTACTGCGGTCTTTCTGAACTGTTGTTTTATTAATACGGTAATCATATCTGTATTTGCTATTATGTTTGATTTGTTAAGCATGGCATATTAGGGTGAGTTAGGTGCATTTTCTTTTGTTTCTCATGGTTATGTCTGATTGTATGTCTGTCATGTACATTTCTGATTGTACTTATTGGCTATGTTATATCTAATGATCACTGTCCTCTTTGTTTCAATCTCTACTGTGTTTCAGTGTTTCTCGAGTAAAGGACAAACATTAAAAATATTATTCTTTGACTCATGGCTATTTGTTGAACTTTTAAAATTTTGTAGATACCTGAGAGCTATTGTTGCTGATGTTGCTGTTGTTGCCAAATGCCATCTAAGTGTTCTTTATACTCATGAGAAGGGAAAGCTTTTTGCTCAACTGGTTGACTTGCTGCAGTTTTACGAAGGTTTTGAGATTGATGATTACAATGGAAAGCACATGGATGATGATGATGTGCTCAGGGCTCACTATGACCGCCTTCAGGCTTTTCAGTTATTAGCATTTAAAAAAATTCCCAAGGTTTACTCATAAGTTGCCTGTAGCCATATTCATAATTAGTGATTTCTGAGTTCTGATAACATTTTTGATTTCTTATTTTTTCTGGGCCTCTGTAGTTACGAGAACTTGCATTAGCTAACATTGGTGCAATCAACAAGCGCTCTGATCTCTCAAAGAAATTGTCTGTACTTTCTCCTGAGGAGCTACAAGACTTGGTCTGCAATAAGGTCTGTAGTGTTAATATTAGCTAGTGTGCTTTTTGTATGTCTTCTCCTTTATACATATGATGATATGATTAATGGGTTGAAACAAGAAAGCTATTTTGGTGGACATCCATTCCTTATATAATGTATGAAGTTCTCATGTCCATTTGAGAGATTGCGGTTAATGAAGTTCTCATGTGCATTTGAGAAATCCTATGGTAATTCCTTGGGTTCTGTTGCAACCAGGAATCATCTTTCACCATAATCTTCATCAAGTAAGTTAAACTTCAGATCAAGATATAGAAAATCAACATATTCATGAGAAGAAAAAGAAGAAAGGTAAATTCAGATTTCAGAAAAGATAAGGGCTGCAAAGGCTGAAAGCCAAGATTAAGGATTGGAATAGGGAGGTGTTTGGAAGAAAGGAAAAATTGGATTGCTCACAAAGTAGAACAGCTAGATGGTCTTGAAGGGGATAGAAGAATAAGGGCAGAAGAGAGGGCCGAGATGTGGAGGCTTAAGCAAGAATTGGAGGAGATTTTGAGAAAAGAGGAGATTAGTTGGAGGCAAAAATCAAGATGTAGGTGGTTAAAGGAAGGAGACGGGAACACTAGTTTTTTCCATTTGTTGGCCAATGGAAGAAAGAGAGAATTTTATCTCCCAATTGGAGTGGGATGGACAAATTTTAACTAGGGAAGATGGCATAGCACAAGCCTTGGTGAACCACTTCAAATCTATCTTTGCTGTCAATGGAGGTGTTAGAGAGAGTTTGGGTGACTTTGAGTGGAGGGCCGACCCCGAAGATCTTTTGGTGGATCTAGAAAAACCTTTTGAGACCTAGGAAATAAAAAGAGCAATTTTCTCGATGGAAAGGTCTAAAGCACCCGATCCAGACGGTTTCACAATGGCCTTCTATCAAGATTGTTGGGAGATTATTAGTGTTGATCTTCTGGAAGTGTTTGTGGAATTTTTTGAGAGAGGCAAGTTCAACTCTGGAGCCAATGCAACCTTTGTTGCTTTAATCCCCAAGAAGCCAGAAGCGTCCCACCCGAAAGACTATCGACCTATAAGCCTGGTGGGAAGCTTGTATAAAATCATTTCCAAGGTTTTGGACAAAAGGATTAAGAAAGTCCTCCCTTGCTTGATCTCTCCAAACCAAGGTGCCTTCATTTTTGGAAGACAAATAATAGATCAAATCCTCATCGCAAATGAATGTGTGGAGTTCAAGGGCCGGAAAAAGGAGAAAGGCCTGGTCTGTAAGCTTGATCTTGAGAAAGCCTATGATTTGGTGGATTGGGAGTTTCTTCTAGAAGTTTTGAGGCATAAAGGCTTTGGGGTGAGGTGGTGTAAATGGATAAAGGGATGTATCTCCTCTTGTCATTATTCCATCTTGGTTAATGGGGTAGCTAGGGACTTTTTCCCAGCTAAGAGGGGTCTTAGACAAGGGTATCCCCTTTCCCCCTTCCTTTTCACCCTAGTAGCTGATGTCTTAAGTGTTCTAATTGCTAGGGCTGATTCTAATAATTTGATCAGAGGTTGGAGAATCGGGAGGGACACGGTGGTGGTTACTCATCTTCAGTTTGCAGACGATATCATTGTTTTTTGTGGAGGGGAGCAAGAGGAGTTAATCAATTTGAAGAGGTTGGTAAATCAGTTTGAAAAGGTCTCTAATCTCAAAATTAATTGGGGAAAGAGCTGTGTGGTAAGGGTTAATAAATCAGAAGAAGAGGTAGGAATCCTTGCTACTAGAGTGTTAGGATGTGAAGCTGGTGATTGGCCGTTAGAGTATCTAGGATTACCTTTAGGAGGGAATCCAAGGTCAGGAAGCTTCTGATACCTAGTTTTGGAAAGATTCTCAAAGAGGCTAGCAAGATGGAAGAGAAATTACATCTCTCTGGGAGGAAGAATTACCCTAATAAAATCAACTTTGGCAAACCTACCAATTTACTTCCTTTCTACCTTCAAGATCCCCACTAGTGTGGCTTTTAAATTGGAGAAATTAATGAGGGATTTCTTATGGGAACGAGGGGATACAAAGAAAGATCACTTGGTGAAGTGGGAGGTGGTCTCTAGAAGTAGAGATAGTGGAGGGTTGGGTATAGGAAACATAAATCTAAGGAATACAACCTTGTTGGGTAAGTGGTTATGGAGATTACCTCTGGAACAGGACAACTTGTGGCACAAAGTGATAGTGAGTATACACGGGGTGGCAGAAAACAGGTGGGATACTGGTCTTGACCCTAGGGCATCCTGCTCATCTCCTTGGAAAGCTATCCATGGTGTTTTGCCCTCATTTCTTCCGTTTATCAGACTTGATGCTTGTGCAGGGAGTAAAGTTCGATTCTGGGGAGATGTCTGGTTTGGGGATGTCTCCCTCAAAGATAGATTCCCGTCCATCTACTCTCTTTTGTTGAATAAAGAAAAACCATTTCCTCTGTCTATCTGAATGGTAACTCTTGGGATTTGGGTCTGAGGAGGGGGTTGAGGGAGTTCAAAATGGGTGTGGTTGATGATCTGATTGCCCTTCTTAATACTCAGTTCCTTGATCAGTCTTGCTTGGATAGTAGAATTTGGTGAGCCTCTCCTTCTGGGTTTTTCACTAGTGCTTCTTTTTACAATGCTCTTCTCCATTCATCTAACTTGGCAGGAACCTTCCCAACAGAGGAGGTTTGGTGTAACCTTGTACCCCCAAAAATAAGGGCCTTTTACAGGGAGGTGGTACTCCAGAAAATCAACACCTTAGATATGCTGCAAAAAAGAAGGCCAAACTACTGCCTTTCATCCCACGTGTGTAGGCTCTGCTTGGCCTGTGGCGAGACCATTATACACTTATTTATATCCTGTCCTTTTGTAGCCTTTGTTTGGAATTGGTTTCCTCTCTCTTTGGATGCAGGTGGACCCCTCCTTCAGATGCAGTAAGACTCTTTGATCCGAACTTCTTTAGACCTCCAAAGAAGAAGGGGAGAGCAACAAGGGCAGCTGTTTTGTGGTCAATCTGGGAAGAAAGAAACAATAGGATCTTCCAGGGTTCTGAAAGATCTAAGGAGCAAATCATTGACTGCATATCTACCAAGGTCATTCATTGGCTTAAAGCATCCCCTTAATTTAAAGATTATTCAGCTGATGATTTGTTTAGAGGATGGTACACTGTGGCAAACTCTTCTTCATTGAGGTCTGTGTTAAAGGAGCAATGTATTCAGGTCCGATAGGTGATGGAGCTTTCAGAGGCAGGGAGGGCAGACTGGTTGCACTCTATTCAGGTCCGATAGGTGATGGAGACTCTTTGAGAGCAGAGATTATGGAGCTTACACCAGATTGAGGTAGAAGGGGACTCTAAACTATTAATCGGGTGGTTGCAGTCACATAACTTGGGGGCCTGGGTACATCGACAATTCATGAGGGAAATAAACTGCTTAGCAAGGGAGGTTGGGGCACTGTTCAAGTGGACAAGGAGGTCAGCGAATGGACTAGCTGACACCCTTGCAAAGCAAGGAACTTTCAGGGAAAACTTGTTTTGGGCTGTTCTGTGGTCAAAAACTTGCTGTCCAGTAGGGCACCTTATAAATTTACCCCACCTGTTTAACCTGACAGTGCACATCAGGTTGTATTTGGCATTTTATTTGTTTTTTTTCCAGTTTTCACGCGTGATATTGGATATTGAAATTTTCAGTATTTTGAGATTAACTCTGTGTGTGTGTTGGGGGGGGGTGTTTGAAGGTTGATACTAATCTGTTTCTTTGTTGCTTTATCTTACAGAGAATTTTTTTATTGATATTGTTTTACAGAGAAAATTAGAGGCTTGGAGTTATGATCAGGTTCGCTGTTTAGTGGAAACGCTTGGCTGTTTGGAAAAAGCAGCCTGGGCTGTTTTGTAGCTTCATGCACATGATAAGTTAGCATTGGGTATGGGGTAAAAGAATAATTGCAACCAATATTCGTTAGTCAAACAGACAAATAAAGAACTAAGCGGGGTAACGTACTAGGAGGGATTCTGAGAGATAAAAACAGCAACATCCTATTGTTATTCTCAGGACCAGTGGGTGTTTGGCGATTCTTTAAGGTTTGATATACTAGCAGTGGTACAACAAGCATATAGGTAGCTAGTCAACTTGGAGTGGAAAATTTGATAATTGAGGGGGACTCCAAGGTGGTGGTGGGCTGGCTAACAAATCCAGAAAGTCTTTTGGGGTTACAGGGATCTTTTGAAGAAAGCTAACTGGCTGACAAAAATATTGCAGTTAGGTTTCAGTGGGTTAGCAGATTTGCAAATGCAACGACTGATTCTTTGGCTAAACAAGGGGTGACCTGTTTTGGGCTACCTTAAAATTGTAATTCAGGCTAGTGTGTGTTTATTTGCATATTGCTCAGCTCCAAGGGGGAGGTAACACCTCGTGGCTCCTCTTAGGCTGATTGTACACTCTTTCTTTGATTAATAAAATTGCACTCATTTATCAAAAAAAAAAAAAATACTAATGAGGCATTAATTAATTAAGAGGTGAAAGCTGAATGGTACAACAATTCATAAAAAAAACTGAATGGTACAACATGTTGGTTTCAGTCCTCCAATGAGGCATTAATCATCCTCAATGAAAGTTACAATAGTACCCAAAAACAATTGCTGTCTAGTTTTTCTAGAATAAAGTTACAGTAGTGCCCAAAACATCTGCTATCTATAGACCCCTTGTTTTTCTAGAGTGTCGGCCATCCCATTTGCAGTCCTTTACCCAATTGAATGTAACATTAGCTCTGTGACAGGTTCTCTATTTCCCTAAAAGCATGCCTATAGATCCATGGCACTTGATGCTTTCTTCTGGCCCAAGAAACAACCAGTTTTGAGTCTTCTACTTCCAAATGTTGGAAATTTGATTGCTTTGCGAATCTTAATCCTTGCAGCAATGCCATTGGTTCAGCCTTTAATGAGTCTCCCAATCCTAAAGGTCCTGAAAACATAGCCAACACCCTACCTGCACCATCTCTAGAGACACCTCCAATACCTACCAAACCAGAACTTCCAATGGAGATTCCATCAAAATTTAATGTAATTCTGTTAATTGCTGGGGGTTTGCACTCCATAAACACCCTTTCCTTTTCTGTAAAAGTATGAGCCACTTCATTCCATGCTCTTAACATATATCCACTGAATAGCCTTTCCTCTTTTGATCTACTCTTCTCATTGAAGACCCTTCCATTCCTTTCCTCCCAAATAGTCAACACCACTGCTGCACTCATTGTCATCCACATAATTCCTCCTCTCTTTTTTGGTTGTCTTAGGAAGCTTGGACTGAAGAGGCTAGTTACATCTTGTGGGGGATACCACCTGCAACCAAAAAGATAACATTTTTTTTTTGATCAATAACAACCAAAAAGAGAACATTCCCAAATACAAAGCGCAAAGGGGCTAAGGATTCACTGCTTGCAAAGCAAAGGAAGCACATATGAGGTGAGAGGCATTTGTTTGGCCTTCTCTTTTGAAGCGTATCACAAGTGTTTGCCTTTCCAAGATAGGCTTCCCAACGCAAAGCACAAGTGAACTCACCATTTGGAGTAGGAGACCAAACTCCAGTGTCCTCCACTGATTGGTATAGAAAAGCTAGATTAAGGTTGTCCAACAGTTGAATGAGGGCTTCGCACTCAGTCCCTCTATCCCCTTATAAACCAAAATTCCAATTTGCCTTGGAATGAGAAAAGGTGACAAAACTTGAAACATGTAGTTTATAGTCGGACAAGGAATAAAGGCTAGAAAAAGCAAACTTGAGAAGAGTATTTGTCAACCAAAGATCCTCCCAAAATAGTACTTGGGTACCACAATTCACATCAAAATGAGTGAAACTAATGAAGTTGGATATACCTCCTGTATTGATTTCCAGGGAGAAAGTGAAGTTGAAGGAGCTGTCTTTGCATCCCAACCATTGTTTGACATCCCATGAATGCTCACAATTACCTTATGCTAAAGCCTTTTTTTTTGAAAGAAGGTAAAGTATGACTGTATTAATATAAGGTCCTGTGTACAAAGAGAAGCTGTACAAAATGAAGGACCTCAGAAAAAGGCCAATCTGAAAAAAGTATAATCAGATATGCTATCTCTAAAATCATTATGTATAGACATCCAGCTTCTCAAAACATTTATTGCCAAGTTAATGACCTCAGCTTCAGTAGTAGATTTTTTCTCAAAAATCCTGTTGTTTCTTTCTGACCAAACAGCCCACATAACTGCCGGAGGGATGGAAGCCCAGTCTGCCCAGCATAACTTTCCCTTCTTCGACAGCCCCTGAATATGCCATTCCTCTATCAGAGCTCTAACTGAGGCTGGCATGCACCAGCTTAGATTCAGGGATTTTCAGAAGTGTGACCATACTCCCAACAAAAAAACCTCACCCGAGGAGGAATAGGTCTGCTCCAAATTTCCTTAACTGGAAAGGACAACCCCAGGGGGGTAGGAGGCTGAGTTAAAGTTTCAAAGAAAGAAGCACAAGAAAAGGTACCAGAGCTAGAAAGGGTCCAAAATCTGGTGTCTTCCTCAGCAGGGTTTAGGAAGACACCCTCAAGGGAGGCTAGCAGAGCTACCAGGCTATCCAAGTCCGTATCCCTAATTGCCCTACGCAGGCCAAGGTTCCAACCAAAGCTCGAAGTGGAAGCTGAAAGGACTAAGAAAGAAGAAATGGGTTCATTTTTCAAGTCTGAAAGAGCATACAAGGAAGGAAACTTGTCTTTCAGAGGAGAATCCCCGACCCAAAGATGTTCCCAGAAATTTATTCGGTTACCAGAGTTTAGACCATACCTGATCCAAAGGGAGAAAACTGGAAGCAGATTGTGGATGGATTTCCAAGGAGAAGCTGTTGAAGCCCTTGCCAAGATTCCAAGATCCCAGCCATTGTCTTCCAACCCATGAATGCTAGCCACAATCTTAGTCTACAATTTATCCCTTTCCAAAGAGAACCTCCACAACTACTTCCCCAGAAGAGCCATGTTCCTTTTCTTGAAATTACCAATCCCTAGACCTCCTATTGTTCTACACCTAGAGACCACCTCCCAACTGACCCTATGATCTCTCTTCTCCTCTCTAGGCTCCCAGAGAAAGTTCCTTAATAATTTTTCCAAAAGGTTTGAAACCTTTGAGGGGATCTTAAACACTGACAGAAAGTAAACAGGAAGGTTAGCTAGGGTAGATTTAATGAGAGAGACTCTTCCACCTAAAGAAAGACAACTCCTCTTCCAAGCCGCTAGCCTCTTCTCAAACCTCTCCACTACCGGAGCCCAAAAGCTGACACTCTTAGGATTATCTCCTAAAGGGAGGCCCAAGCAAGTCAGGGGCCAATCCGTAATAGCACAACCTAGCTCATTTGCAGATTCCCTTAGGTCTCTTTCGTTCACATTCACCCCCGCCACACAACTCTTGTCGAAGTTTACCTTGAGGTTAGAAATCTGCTCAAAAAGTTGTATTGTCAACTTTAGATTCCGGATCCAACTGAGGTTCCCTCCTTCACAGAAAATGATAGTATCATCTGCAAATTGAAGAAGAGTTAAGGGAACCTCCTCCCTTCCTACTCTCCACCCTCTTATCAGATTCCTCGAGTCTGCTCTATGGATCAATCGCCCAAACACATCAACAATAAGGGTGAAAAGAAAAGGGGAAAGAGGATCTCCGCAATCACCTTCCTCCAGAGTTTGTTTGGTTCTGATGAAAATCTCCACAGCCAACTTCCCAATAGGGCAAGGTTGAAAAGCTCAAGGTTTCTTATTCCAAGCCCGCCTTGTGACTGGGGTTTGCAGATTTGCTCCCTGCTCACTAAATGATACTTGTGAGAGTCTTTCCAGTCTTTCCAAAGGAAATTTCTCATCTTTTTTTCCATTTCCTTTGCTACCTCTGAGGGAATGGGGAATAGGCTCATAAAGTAGGTTGGAAGACTGGCTAACACACTTTTGATGAGTGTGACCTTACCACCTTTAGAGAGATACCTTGCCTTCCAAGAAGCCAATTTTTGGTCCGTTCTTTCTAGGACTGGAGTCCAAATTGCTTTGGAGATACATTTGGCACCAAGGGGTAGACCTAAATATGTTGTAAGCAGACTACCCACTTTGCATCCCAATATATCAGACAAATTTTGAATGTTAGGCACCTCTCCCACAGCTAATAGTTCACTCTTTGCTAGGTTCACCTTCAGCCCTGAAATTATCTCAAACTAAAATAGTAGATACTTCAGATTAAGGATTTGGTCCTCTGAAGTACTGCAGAAAAGGAGAGTGTCATCTACATATTGTAGGATGGGGATTTTTGTTCCATTAGGACTTACTTCAAAGCCCTCTAGAAGATTCAGTTCTGAGGCCCTGTCTACCAACTTGCTAAGACCTTCCATCACTAAGAGGAAGAGCAGCGGAGATAGAGGGTCTCCTTGTCTCAGCCCTCTTGAGCTTTTGAAATTTCCTTTTGCTGACCCATTTAGCAAGATTGAGAACCTTGGAGTAGAAACAGAGACTTTTATCCAATTTCTCCACTTTGGTTCAAAGTGCATTCTTTCCACCATATAGTCTAAAAAAGCCCAGTTTACATGATCATGGGCTTTTTCTATGTCTAATTTGCAAACCGGCCCTGCTCTTCCACTTCTCTTCCTTGAGTAAATTAACTCATTGGCTATAAGAACTCCATATTGGATTTGCTTGTTGTGGACAAAGGCACCTTGGAAGCTAGAAACCAAAGAGTCCATTACTTTTCTTAGTCTAGTTGCAAGAATTTTGGCAAGTATTTTGTACATACTACCATTTAGACTTATTGGCCTGAAATCTTTCAACTCTTTAGCTCCTGTTTTCTTAGGTATTAGAGATAAGAAAGTGGCATTTAAACTTCTCTCCAGAGCAGCTGACTCATGAAAACCTTCTAATACCTTTAGCATATCTGATTTAATTAAATTCCAGAACTTCTTAAAGAAGAGAATAGAAAACCCATCTGGCCCTGGAGCCTTTTCCCCTTCCAAGCTGTTAATGGCCTCCTTTACCTCTTCTTCTGACAAGGGTTTTTCTAACTCCAAAGCCTGCTGATCTGAGAATAGCCCGAACTGTAGACCATTCAGCTTTGGTCTAATCCTACAAGGGTCACTGAAGAGCTTTTTAAAGTAGTTTTCAAAGGCTTCAGCAATGTCCTTCTCATGAAACACAGTCCTCTCACCTAACTCCAAATGATCTATTGAGTTGACTCTTCCTCTAGCATTGGCTACTTTGTGAAAGAAAGCTGTATTACTATCACCAGCTTTCAGCCACATTGCCCTTGTTCTTTGCCTCCATTTGATTCATTTTGGTAGGTTAGTGAGTCATAATCTTTTTTTGCCCCAGCTCTTTTCCTTCTATTAGCTTCATCCAGAGGACCTGCTTCCTCCTGTGCATCTAAATCTGCAATTGCATCCATACAATCTTTCCTCTTTTCCTCATCCTTCTTTAATCCTTCCTTCTTCCAAATCTTTAATTTAGGTTTCAGCTGTTGAAGTTTTTTGAAAAATACATGGCTGGCTGTGCCTTCGGAGGAGGCTTCAGCCCACTACTGTTGAATACTTGATCCCAACTCCTCTGAGTCCAGCCAACAGTGTTCAAGTCTGAAAGGAGAAGGTTTTTTTCTCAAACCACCAGTATCTAACAGTATCGGAATGTGATCAGAAACAACCCTTGGAAGAGCTTCTTGTTTTGAGTTGGGAAAGGCCTCTTCCCATTCCGGAGAAATCAAGACCTATCCAACCTTAACAAGAGAGGGATTGTCTTGATTATTGGTCCAGGTATATTTTTCACCAGACAGTGGTATATTAATTAAATCCCAATTTTGGATAAATTCCTTAAAAACCTTCATGCCTTTATTAACCCTTGTGCAGCCTTTCTTGTCTTCCGGGTTGATAATGGCGTTGAAGTCCCCCCCCCAATCACCAAAGGTTCCCCCATGCTCTTCTAACCGAATTTAGCTCTTCCCAAAAAGCATCTTTCAGACAAGAGTCCACTGGCCCGTACACCCCTGTAACCACTAACTGTTGGTTGTTAGCTTCCCACAGAAACTTTGCTGAAATTGAAAACATTACAATCCTTTTATCTAAAGGCCTGAAGGCCTTATTATTCCACAAAAGGGTTATACCCCCAACAGTATTTACCGCTGGAATTTCAAGCCAATCACAACAGCCAAAACCCCAAATGCTCCTCACCACTCTGAAGGTCAACTTCTGCAGTTTTGTCTCTTGCAGTAATAGGAAATCAGGTTTTTTTTTTTTTTTTTTTTTTTTTTTTTTTTTTTTTTTAAGAAACCACTTATAACCAGTGACCTCTAACATTCGAGGATAAAACTTTAATCCTTTCCATTTCTTAACTTCTTGAGTTTTTATTGTTTCGTATCGAACCCCCAGCATTGTCATTTAATCCCCAGGCCAGCCTCAGCAGTTCTTTCGATTGCCTTATGTTTTTTTTACCTTTTTCCACTAAAAACCTGTTTTCAATTGCAACTAGCAGGGCTTTTGTTTCCTTATCTAGCCCTTTGAAAGACACCCCCAGGAACCCCCCAAAGCTTAAAAATTTAGAAAGAACCCAAGTAGAAATGTCATTCTCTTCAACATACCTCATTTTCATCTGAAGTGAAAGCTCCTTCAGCTGGAAGATTGACTGTAATCGGTTCAGGTACCACCTGTGTCTTGTTCCGATCTAAGGGCAGGAAGGCTTCCTTTACGCCGTCTTCCTCTAAAGTTGAGACAACTAGTGCCAAACCCGAGACAACTAGTGCCAAACCCTCCTGCATCTCCGTCCCTGTTCATGAGCTTCTTCTCGGTTCTTCTAATCCTCCAACCACTTCTGCAAAGGACTTTGTTTGAATGGGAACCCCTGAACCTGCCAAGCTTTCTCCTTCTTTTGGAATCTTGCTGGACTTCCTTTCTACCTCAAATGAGCACCCCTCGCCTGCGAAATCACTGTTGGAAAGAGGTTCGATGCTTTTATCACTGTTGCAATGCTTTTATCTCCAACTCTCCCAACAGCTCGAACCTTCTCTGCCATCTGCGAACTCTTCACTCTAAGGAGGCAGACATCAGGTCACCCTTGTGGGCTGATAATTTTTCTTTTCCTTTGGAAAAGTTGGGACTAGGCTTCTTTCAAAAAGATTTAGCTGGGCTTTTTAACCGGATCGGACCTGGGTTACAACGTGGGCCGACCTTTCTATTAAGGTTGTGTGCTACTAGGCCCATCTCTTTTGAACTCACTTGGTTTTGAATTCTATCCACCACCGCCTCAGCCAACCTATCAACAAATGCCACATCAACCTCTTTAGAATTTAGGAAATTTGAATTTCGAAACCGCCTTGCCCTTGAGCCCTTTCCCACCTCACCCTCAATTCTATCTTGGCTGTAGGAAGATCACCGACCCTCCTTTCTCGGTAGTCTCCATTGCTGACCGAAACTCCCCTTCTGCCGGTACACTGGCTAACACTCGAGAGATGAAATCCTTGCCAATTGGAATAGCATTTTTATAATCCGTTGAAACCACCATTCTTTCTGATTTGATCTCCAACCAAATCATGACTATGTACATCACTTCACCTACCACTATGTTAGCCGACTGAGGGGGTAAACCCAACCAGCGAACCTTCAACTACATACATTCAAAGGACTCCTTGTACTTCTTTGAATCGTCCACTTCCAGAAAACCACCACAGAGGTCACCAATCATCCTACCAATTTCGTTGCTCCACAGATGTAAAGAAGTCCAAATACTCTAACCTAAAAAGGGTCTAGAACATCTTTTTTTTTTCGATAAATGAATGGTATTTTATTCAAAGGAAACAAAGTGATGTTACAATACAAACTGCCCGAGGAGAGGCATGAGCTGGAACATCTTCTTTCTTCCACCAAACTCCTATCAATTCTGGCCAAGGTTCAAGGTGTAGCAAGGCTCCTTTGAAACATCTCAAACCCGTATTTAGAACTCTCTAAGCTTCTTCCTTTGAGGGTAGGAAGAATACCTAACTCTCACTATCAAGACGCCTCACATCAACCTGTGCGAGCAGTTCCAAACTCTTGATGACCACTTTCGAATATCCTCTAGCTCGAATCTTTTTCAATCGAAACTTCCTACTAGGCAAGATTGTAGGAAGACTGATCTCTCCGCCGTGCTTTCACTATCCAAATCCAGAAAGAAGGATCTAGAGTTCACTTTAACAGAGACCTTCCCATGAGTCGGCCATTGCTGAATGTGTAAACTTCTCGCATCTTGTCTACCCCTCTCCCCTTGGTTATTTTGGCAGCCACCCTTAAATGGGAAGTGGCCCCTCGTAAACCGATTACCCTCAATCATCAGCGATTTCTTAAAGCAGATAACCTCCATGCCATTTGCCCAAGAGTTGTATTTCTACACATTAAATTCCCTATTCCAAGCACTCCTTGCTCTTTAGGTCTACTTACTTGCTCTCACTTCACTAAATGGTCCCTCTTCTCATCCCCTAGCTTCCACATTGATCCATGCTACACAACTCTTTCCCAAGTTCACTGCAGCTATGAGTTTCTTTAAATTTCTCAAGTCACTTTCATTGCCTTTTTCATAGAACAAAATTATATCATTTGCAAACTGCAAGTGGGTAACTACCACCTCATTTTTTCCTACCCTCCAGCCTTCAATCTATCTTGATCAGCCTTAACTATCATCCTACTTGACCAAAATTGACTAGCTGGAAAAAAATCCCTAGCTACTCCATTAACCAAAATTGAGTAGTGTACAGAGCTTAAGCATCCTTTAATCCACATCCTCCATCTAGCACCCAACCCAATCTTCTCTAGAATTTCAAGAAGGAAAGACCAATCCACTAGATCTTAGGCCTTCTCTAAGTCTAACTTGCAAACTAAACATTTTCCCCTCCTTAATCTCTCCACCGCCACACACTCATTAGCCACCAAGATTTGATCAATGATTTGCCTCTCTTAAATGAAAGCACCTTGGAATTGTGAAGTCACTAGAGGTAAAACCTTTTAAAATCTTCCAGCGAGGACCTTTGCTATTATCTTGTAGAGACTCCTCACCAGGCTTATGGGGATCAAAGCTATAAAGGTTGAATTTGCTCCCAAGCTAGAACTGGTATGTTAGAGCTCCTTATCCTAGAAGCGGTGAAAATGGCCTTAAAATGATCCACAAAAACTTTGACTGTTTCCTCTTCCTTGGTTACCTCTTGACCATCCACATCAATGCTAGATATCAGATTTCCTTCTTCCACTAGTTGAGTGAAAAAAAATTTTGTGTTCCCGTCTCCCTCCACAAGCCATTTGCATCTAGATTTTTTTCCTCCAAGAGATTTCTTAATAATTCTTCTAGTTCAACCTTTAGAGTTCTTTCTTCTTCTCTCTTCTCCCTTCTGATTTCTTTGACGGCTTCTTTACTATCCAACTCCACAACCCTTGGAGAAATTTTCTTTTTTTTGTTTCCTCCACTCTCCCAAATTGTTCTTTGTTCCAAGCTTTAATTTTCTCCTTCAGTTTCTTTAAGCTCGTAGAGAACCTCATCCCTTTTTCACACCCCTTCCTCTAACTTTACCCCACCAACTCTTAATCTTTTCCACAAAGGTAGGATCCTTCAACAACATATTTTCAAACCTGAAAGGCAAAAGGTCTCCTTATGATAGCTCCTGAGCGTAGTTTTCAAGGCTCCAAGGTGTGGCTAGCCTTGTCGCCTAGTTACCTAGGTGGGCGAATTCCTAGGCGATGGATTTTTTTTAAGTAGAAAATAAATATCCCAAGGTAGTTCTGTAGGTTCCATAACCATATTTCCTTAACAATTATCGATATATTTATGAGAAGAAAAAGAAGAAAGAAAAGAAAATTCCAGAAGATATAGGGGTTGCACCCCTATTTTTGTTATAAGAAAAGAAGAAAGAAAGAAAATCAACATATCCATGAGAAGAAGAAAATGTGTTGATTAGACGAAATAAGAAAATAATAAACCCTAACAAATAAGAAAATGTGTTCAATGCAGCATTTAACAATGTTTGAATTGATTAAACCCTAACAAATAAGAAAATAATAAAAAGAAATTAGTATATAAACACACAAAATGGATATTTTAGTTTAATAATGTCTATTTTATAATTAAAATCTGAAAAAATTTAAGAATAAAAAGATTTTATAACATGATGTACAAAACTACTTGGTGATTAGGTGAGGCGAGCCTCCAAGGGCGTCTTGTCGCCTAGGTGTTGCCTTGACAACTATGCTCCTGAACTATGACAATGGAACAATGATTTGATGTTACTCTAGGCTAGGCTCTAGAAGCTAAATTTTCCTACATCTCTTCCCAATGCACCAAGAACAGAAATCTATCCAATTTAGAGCAAGTTGAAAGTTCTTGAAAATTTGACCAGGTGTATTCTGCTTGTAGCAATGGGATCTCCTTTAATTCAAAGTCATCCACAAAGTCATTGAAGTTTCTCATGCTTGTAGTTATTCTTTGATTGGGGTTACTGATTTCTGTTGTGAACCATAAAACATTAAAATCATTTCCCGAACACCAAGGCGCCTCCCATAGACCTCTAACTGCTCCCAGCTCTTCCCAAAAGAACATCCTATCTCTGTAGGAATTTCATCCATAAACATTTGTCAATGCCCACTCCCTGCCATCATTAGGTTTTTTAATTTTTATTGAAATGGAGAATTGCACAACCAGTTCCTCCATGCATTCTACCTCATTTTTCAAGATAGCCAAGCAAGGGGTAAATAGAAATCAGGTTTTCTGGACTGAATTGTAGTTGGGCAGGAGGTAGTTGATGTTTTTGCGTCGTTGGGATTTCTATGTATTGGAATTTCTTCACAATTGTAAATTTTAATCAATGTAATGTCTTGTTACTAATAAAAAAAAAGAAAATCTCCTTCATTCTGGTAATAAATAAAATGTAAACATGTCCCCCCACCCTACCACCGTTGTGTGGTTGGGAGACTCTGAGTAGCTTCTCTTTTTGTTTAAGAGCACAAGTCCTTGCTCTTATTTTTGCTTAATACATTCAAAAAGTTGCTTAGGGTCCATTTCTTGGTGTAATGATAAAATCTTGGGCTGGCAAGTGCAAAAACATGACTTCAAGTCTGAGGATGGTCACTTTGTGAAAAAAGTGGCAAAGGTTAGGTCCATATCCAGTCCATCCCTCCCAAGACACCAGATAGCTGGGACAAACTTTGGGTAATGACCCTTTTACATTCAGAAAACCACTTATAGAAAATGAAAAAAATAATGAAATGGTCAGAATCACAACAAACAAAGAAAAAAGGAAAGGAAAAGCTTGTGCTACAGCGGTAACCAATATAAAAAAGAAATTAATGTAATAGAGAAATACTTGCTACAGAACACCTTGCTGCTAAGAATAAGAAGTGGTAATCAATTTAATTTAAGACTGTTTTCCCTTTATAATTTAGTTCAAGCCTGAATTTTGCCAAATATTGTGTGCTAACTCATCTTTAAGGAATTTCATTGAGCTAATGTTTTGTGTAAGCTTGTTAGTTCAAGCTTTAAACTTTGCCACTTACACCATTCCAATCTTACAAAAGCCTTAAGTGGATCATTCTTCCATTGAATCTTCCTGGAATGATACAAGTAGATAAGTTTGGATGGTAATGTCCCTAGCAATGAGTTATGCATATGTTTTCAAGCAGATTATCACTTGCCTTTTCTTTTAAGAAAATTGCAGCATTCTCATGTTGTTTTTGAATATTATTTTGCATTATTATTATTTTTTCAAGCCATTTAATTGTTTCTGCTTCTTCATTAACAACCTTCCTCTACCTACAGCTCAAATTGGTGTCCAAGGAAGATCCCTGGGCACACAGGGTAGATTTTCTTATTGAAGTCATGGTCTCCTTTTTTGAGAGGCGTCAGTCCCAAAGGGAAGCCATAAATGCTCTTCCTCTCTATCCGAACGAACAGGTTATGTGGGATGAAAGCCTTGTACCAAGCATCAATTACTCTGGTGAAGGCTGTCTTGCTCTTCCAAAGCTTAATCTTCAATTTCTAACCCTCCATGACTATCTATTGAGAAATTTCAATCTTTTCCGTCTGGAATCAACATATGAAATTCGTGAGGATATTCAGGAAGCTGTGCCTCATCTTCTTGCATACATCAATAATGAGGGAGATACTGCTTTTCGTGGATGGTCGAGGATGGCAGTGCCTATTAAGGAATTTAAGATTACTGAGGTAAAGCAACCAAACATTGGAGAAGTAAAACCATCTTCTGTAACAGCAGAGGTTACATATAGCATTTCAAGTTATAGAGCTCAAATAAGATCTGAATGGGATGCCCTTAAGGAGCACGATGTCCTATTTTTACTTTCTATTCGTCCCTCTTTCGAGCCTCTCAGTGCAGAGGAGGCTGAAAAGTCAAGTGTTCCAGAAAGGCTTGGGCTTCAATATGTTCGTGGATGTGAAATTATTGAAATACGTGACGAGGAGGCGACTCTTATGAATGATTTCACTGGGCGAATTAAAAGGGATGAATGGAAACCTCCTAAAGGTGAACTGCGAACTGTGACAGTTGCCCTAGATACAGCACAATATTACATGGATGTTTCTGACATTGCCAAGAAGGATGCAGAGGACATTTATGGGACATTTAATATACTCATGAGAAGGAAACCCAAGGAAAACAACTTCAAAGCAATTTTAGAGTCAATAAGAGACCTTATGAATGAATCTTGTATTGTTCCTGACTGGTTGCACAATATATTTTTGGGCTATGGAGATCCTTCTGCAGCACAGTGGACAAACATGTCAGATCTTTTAGAAACAGTAGACTTCAAGGACACGTTTCTTGATGCAGATCATTTGAGAGAGAGCTTTCCAGACTATGAGGTGTTCTTTTCTCTTCCTGCCACCCCTGTCTCATTTGTAATATAGTGTGACTTTAGGGCTTTAACTATATCACATTGTATTTATAACCTTGTATGCTTTATAATTTTTGTAACTGGGAAAATTAATTGATTGGCTGAATTATGGTCCAGGTTTGCTTTGTGAATCCTGATTGGACAGAGAACTTGCATCCAAAACCTCCATTTCGAATAAATCTCCCCAAGGCATTTAAAGGCAAACCACATGCTCTACCAGGGAATGCAAAGTCCATTGTACCTACCATAAATCATGTTGGTATGGATGATACAGTTTCTAAGAAGGATGAACTTAGAGTGGAAGCATATATCCCTCCTGATCCTGGTCCATATCCCCAAGATCAGCCAAAGCAGAACTCTGTTAGATTTACTGCCACACAGGTAATAAACAGCCTTTTAATTATGTGAAACATCTCATACATTTTACTGTGCATTTTAGCTCAGGTTATGCCTTTTGGTCTTGAGGTTTCCACTAAAGAAGTATCCAAACAATTGGGTCTTGGAAGCTCACCCCTTTAATAATATGGTCTTTTGAGATTTTCTGTTTTTAAGGACATTTGCCACATTGTTGGAATTGGATCTATTTTGTCTTGCTTTTGTTGGTTCATAAATTGTGGTTGCGATTGAATCATTCATGTGTTTTCTTCAATGTTTAAAATAAGCTTCTAGAAGTTATAATTGTAAGGTACCAAATTGTAAAGATTGTTGTATCAAATTGAACAAGAAGTCATGAATCATATCATATAATGTAGGGTATTTTTAGAAAGTTTGATAAATTTGAAAATATATCTAAAACTTCATACAAATATGAAAATGAGGTAAATCTCATTGCTGCCACCAAGTTTACTACTAGTATGGTATATACAACAAATGATTTACTTAAGTTCATCTTCAAGGTTTAATAATTCACAGAATGGTCCTTTAACCAGCATGTTGATGGTAAATAAAATAAAAAGATGGCCTATTTGAAAGGTTTTGAATAGCTGCAATTGGAGCTGTTTCATGGTGCAATGGTAATATGTAAGGTCCTAGGCTGGCAAGTATAAAAACAAGGGTCCAAGTCGGAGATGTTTTTGCATGGGCTCTTCTAGATGGATGGTGTATTCGTGTTGTGTGCATGACAGAATCTGACACTCCACAGACTCTTGAGGGCATTTCTATGTGATGTTTCCTTTTTATCTCCTAGCTTATTTAACATAAATGAACAGTTAATGTACAACCCAAATGCCAATTTTCATATCAAACATTAGTGACAGAGTGACGAGGCAAAAAAAAAAAAAAAGAAGAAAATTGAAAAAAAAAATGTATTTTGTAGTAGGATCCCAAATTGTTGTTTTTGGGTAACTTTGTTGACAGTTAGGGATCAGGAGTATTTTCATCATTTTATAAGTCAGATTCTGGTCAGGGTTAGTTGGGTGCATATCTGTTAGGTTTTGGTCTCTTGGATCTTTTTGTAACAAAAGTTATCTTTTGGGGGTTCATTTGAGGTTAGTTTTGTTCTTAAGGAGTTGCTTGTGAAAGGGAAACATTCTAGGGATATGTAAATATTTTAATTGGCTTCTCCAACAAGACATTGGGTCTTATAAAAGAGAAGGGGGAATGTTTCTGGAGGGGTCTTTTGGTTCTCTCTCTTGTTTGAGCTGTAGCTCAGCCCCAGCTAGGGTTTTCAAGTATGGGGAGCTTGGGTTTTGAGGAGTCGACCCATCTTGGCACCTTCCAATCCCTCAATCGCTATGTGTCCACGCAGGAGGCCAGCTTGCTGCCATTGTTACTGTAGCGGAACTGTTCCAGGAGGAGTTGTACTTTAATAAAATTTATACTGTAGCGGAACTGCCATTGCAACTTTTGTACTTTTCTGCATTTTAATAAAATATGCAGTCTATGATCAGAAAAAAAAGGAGAAGAGGATGAGTTGAGGTTCACAAATTGAGTTGAATTGGAACCCTTGGGATTCGGTACTAATAGTGTTTTTTTTTTTTTTTTCTAGTTCTAATAGCTGATAGACTTTCATGATAGGATTCAATGCTAAGATTTGAAATGGAGCCTTTGGCATTCACAAATTGACTTGTGAACCCCTATAGTAAATTGCAAGATTTTGACAACATAGGCTTGGAGTTTTTGGTTTTGAAGGAAACGATGCATATATCCAAAGCTTGGATACCTCTTGTTGTCAGGTGGATTGGATGGGTTCTGGGCTTGTTATTTCTCTGGGCTCCTGGTAGCTTTTTGTCATTTCAATTTCCCATAAAATTGAACGTATAAAGAGCCCAGATTTCCTACCCACTCTCTACCCGCGGTGAATTGCAGCCATAGAGATGTGTGGCTGCAATTCACAGCGGGTAGAGAGTGGGTAGGAAATCCCGAGTGACGTACAAAGCACTTAAAGTGCCAATAAGTTGGTGGCAGCTCTTTGATAAGAACTGTAATTATGCAATCCTGAGGTTTCTTGTCCTTTTAATCTCTCTTTAATGAATCTTCTTATCAAAAGGTATTCCAGTTTCTCTCTGAGAACCAAATAAAATGTATGGCCAACTGAAACAGATACTCTTTTAGTCTGTGTTTGGTTTGAAAGAAAAGGTAGGTAAGCCTTTAATAGTAGTTAACTAGTTAATAATAATGGTTCTTTCCCTACCTTCCTTTCAAACCAAACACAGCCTTATAGTAGTTAATTATCAATAATTGTTCTAATACCAAATATTCTTCCCTTGAAGAAAACTCAACAGTATTACTTTGCAACTGGTTTTGCTTTGAAATTGTTAATCTTTTATATATTTGCGGATTTTAATTTTTTTCTCAAAATCATGATTCTTTTTTAATTATTACAGGTTGGAGCAATCATCTCAGGTATTCAGCCAGGACTAACAATGGTCGTAGGTCCACCTGGGACAGGAAAGACAGATACAGCTGTGCAGATTCTGAATGTTCTTTATCATAATTGTCCCTCTCAGAGAACTTTAATAATTACACATTCAAATCAGGCTCTGAATGATCTTTTTGAGAAGATAATGCAGGTATCTTAGCTTGCCTTGGTGTACTTGTTAAATTTATCTTTCTGTAGATTTGTTGTAGTTATATAATTTTACCAAGTTCAAAACCAAATGTCACCTCCAAGGGAAGGGGAGGCAGCTTCGAATTTGAGCCTGGTATTGGGAGTGAAAGATTATGGTGTTGTTACTGGAGTCTTTCTGGATCATTTAGGGGGTGTTTGACGACATGGTTTTTCAAAAACAACTGTCACATCAGCAAAACAACTGTCTTAGTTGTTGATTTAACCCATTTCTACAGAACAAGTTTAGATTTTTTATTTTAATATCTATAATACCCTTGAAGTTAAATTCTGTTGCATACTAGTTAGAAGATTGTAAATGTCATCCTTGTGAAATTCATAACTATGTACAAACATGCTTTGTTTAAGCTTAACTAAAATTCTGTATTCAATTTTGGATACTTAATTTCTAAAGGCCTATCATGTTTTACTTTCAGAGAGATGTTCCTGCTCGATACCTTCTCCGTCTGGGTCAAGGTGAGCAAGAGCTGGCAACTGATCTTGATTTCAGCCGTCAAGGTCGTGTGAATGCAATGCTTGTTCGGCGTTTAGAGCTGCTTGCGGAAGTAGAGAGGCTTGCAAGATCGCTTCAATTGCCAGAAGATGTAGGCTATACATGTGAAACTGCTGGATACTTTTGGTTGCTGCATGTGTATTCACGCTGGGAGCAGTTTCTGGCTGCTTGTGCACAGAATGAAGACAAACCAACATTTGTTAAGGACCGCTTCCCCTTTAAGGAGTTTTTCTCCAACACCCCACAGCCAGTTTTCACTGGCCATTCCTTTGAGAAAGACATGCGTGCAGCCAAAGGTTGCTTCCGTCATCTTAAAACCATGTTCCAGGAGTTGGAAGAGTGTAGGGCATTTGAATTACTTAAGTCAACAGCTGATCGGGCAAATTATCTGATGACTAAGCAAGCAAAAGTTGTAGCCATGACTTGCACTCATGCAGCTCTCAAAAGGAAGGATTTTCTGCAACTGGAGTTTAAGTATGACAACTTGCTTATGGAAGAAAGTGCCCAAATTTTGGAGATTGAGACATTTATTCCAATGCTACTCCAGAGGCAGGAAGATGGCCATGCACGCCTAAAGCGTTGCATATTAATTGGTGATCATCACCAGTTGCCTCCGGTTGTCAAGAACATGGCTTTCCAGAAGTACAGCCACATGGATCAGAGTCTGTTCACGAGGTTTGTTCGCCTTGGTATCCCATATATTGAACTAAATGCTCAAGGTAGAGCCAGGCCAAGCATAGCAAAACTTTACAACTGGAGGTACCGAGATCTGGGTGATCTTCCATATGTTCGGGAGCAAGCTTTCTTTCATAAAGCTAATGCTGGATTCTCGTTTGAGTATCAGCTGGTGAACGTTCCAGATTACCATGGGAAAGGGGAGAGTGCTCCTTCACCATGGTTCTATCAAAATGAAGGAGAGGCAGAATATCTAGTCAGTGTTTATATCTACATGCGTTTGTTAGGTTATCCTGCAAGTAAGATTTCAATTTTGACCACTTACAATGGCCAGAAGTTCCTGATTCGTGATGTCATCAACAGACGGTGTGTGCCATATGACTTCATTGGTCCCCCTAGCAAGGTGAGTCATTATGAAGAGGTTTATTCTGTTTTTCTTTCTATTTTTCAGAATTTATTGGATATGAACGTTCTACCACATTTCTTTTCATGTAATCATTGATGACCTTGTGTTATTTCTCTCATGATAGGTTACAACTGTCGATAAATTTCAAGGGCAGCAAAATGATTTCATCTTACTGTCTCTTGTACGTACACGTTTCGTTGGCCACCTTCGTGATATTAGAAGATTGGTTGTTGCAATGTCTCGAGCACGGCTTGGTCTATATGTCTTTTGTCGTCGCGCCCTTTTTGAACAGTGTTATGAACTACAACCTACATTTCAGCTTCTGCTTCAGAGACCTGACCTCCTTGCCCTAAACCTGGAAGAAAATACTCATTTTACAGAACGTCCTGTTGGGGATACCGGAAGGATCCATTATATAAATGGTGTTGAACAGATGGCTAATCTTGTCAACTTAAAAATGCACGAGGTTTATCAGGTATGCCACCTCTTCTAGTACTGGGATCCAAGACTTGACCTCCCCCTAACCCCTAAAAAAGCCAAACGCACCATGGACCATTTTTTTTATTTTATTTGATGGAGTAATTGAATATTGTAGAGGTAATTGTCTCATTATTAATTCCTTTCATTGGTACTAGGAACGACTTGTGAGCTACAACTACAATTATCATACTGCTTACCCACCAGTCTGGGATGCAAACGAGCTGCAACACACTCATCAAAATTCAACATCCTCAAACAATGTGAGTAAGGCTGATACTTCGTCTACAAGTGCTGCTGCTGCTGCAAATGGGGATGTTCTGCTCGACAATGGTTCAAAGAGTGAAGCTCAGAGTATGGACAATCTAACCAATCATAACGAGGACATGACACTTGAAAGTAATTCAGAGGGGAATAACCAAGTGGATATTGCAAATGATGGTGGTTCAGATTTGCCACTTGAAAACAGTTCAAGGGATGAAGATAAGATGGAAGAGTGACCTAGAAAGTATTGGATGACTAATAGAAGCTTGTGGATGGTTTAGCCCAAGTCCATATTTGTGCCACGATTGCCGAGTTCACTAGGACCTGGATTGTGCAATGCCCCTCCATGCTGAAGCTTATGTATATTGTTTATTTTGGTGCCAGATTTATGCATAAACTCGTGGACCCACAAGGATGTCTGCTTATGCATCATTCTTTCCAATAGAAAGACCAGTGCCTTGTTCAAATGAGCCCACAAATTCCCAGTATCATTTAAACTTTAGCAAGCGAGCATTCAGTTGGAATCAAATTATGACCATCAAGAAGGCATTGGATATAAAGACCAAGAGCGATTATTCTCATTAAGGTCGTGGCCTTCGGCAGTAATTACGCGGAGGATGGCATCCATTTGCTTTTTTAATCTCAATTCTGTACGGATGGACAAACTGATCATATTACTTGGTTCCGGAGCTGGGTACTTGAAGGGTCGGGTGAGTAATGTACGTTGTTAAGAGAATTTCATAATTGTCTTCCTGATCAAGGAATTTATTATCTCTACATCGACTTGTGGTTTTATTAATTTTGAATGGATAAGTTTCACTCAATCCTATGTGACAAGCAAGGGAATTCTAAATTCTCATGTGGGTTCAAAAGAGTCACTTTGTAAAAAAAAAGGGGAAATTTCTCAATTAGTATTTTGTACTTTGGGCCTAGTGCATTTGTGTCTTTTTCAAATGCCACTTAACAATTGGTTAACAAATAGTTAACATCAGGTATTGGATTGTCATGTTTTGAAAGTACAGGTACTGAATTGTCGCATTTTAAAGTTCGGGAATCAAAGTGGTACTAGGCCCAAAGTACAGGGTACTAATTGAGAATTTTCCCTAAAAAAATATGCTAATCTGTATTCAACGTACCCCTCATAAACACCCTGAAGTCTAGTTATTAATTTCATTGTTTAAAAAAGTAGTAGTAAGTCTTTAATAGAGCAATTTCATATCAATTAACAGCTAAAGGTTATTAATGATATAAGTTTAAGATGGAAAGTAAAGTAGAAAAAGGGATGTTTTATTTAATTGAATTGTGAAAGAGGGAGAATTAAAATAAGAATAGAAACGTCTACACTTGTATTGTTTCTTTTTTTCTCCTAAAGCCTTTTGATCTTTTAAAATTTAGGCTCAGTTTGGAAGGAGTACTAATACAAATATGTAGAGTGTAAAGTCTTGTATTTTGTATTATTTTGTATGTATGTGTACTATACAAAGTTGTATTTGTACTTCCAAACTGAGCTTTAATAGTAAGTGTTAAAATAAAATATAAATAATACAGTATATATATATATATATAATGTATTCACACATTAATAATATGCATCAATATAAATGATATTATAAAAAATGCTTGCCTTGTCATTTTTGTCGCCTAGGCAATACCTTATTATAATATCATCATTGCTAAATATTTGTTTGAAAGTTCAATGTAAAATCTAAAATCAAAATACCAGTATGATTTAAATTTTTATAAGAAAAACTTATAACCAATAAACTGGTCATAAAAGTGGTAACCATTGGTTGTTCAAAGACCTGGTATCATGTCTTTCGGGCATCTAGGTTTTCCTATGTGTATGGGGGTGGATCCACATCCAATCCACGATTTGTAACTTTGGATATTCAAACAAGATTCGAAGGGAAGACCAATTGGCAGTTCAACTTTCCCGTTAAATGGTCATCGTATTTTATAGGGTAAATTACAAAGACCCCCCCTGGTAATTATGGGTATGTGACAAAGACTCTCTGTACTTTGTTTTGGGACAAAGGTCCCCCTGTACTGTGACCGTGAGACAAAGACTCCTTGCCCTTGAAATCCGCTGTTGCAATATTGGGAGAAAAACACTGTTCATCTTTCTCCAACCTCATCATACACGAACAAACAGCAGCAGCTGTAGCTGTTGCATTGGTAGCGAACTTCTGAAATCTTCCCTCTCTTCTTCCCCTTTCCTTTTCTCTCCTCTCTTTTTTTCTTCCCGATTTCCTCTGTTTTTCGTTCCTTGCAGATGAAGAGAGAGAATAATCTAATAATCCATGGCCCCTTTCAATCTTTTGTGGAGAGAGATACGGCACTGCTGTTCTTGATTGTGCTATCCGAAGAAGCCGTAGCCAAGCTCTTGCCATAATAATCCATGGCCACATCGTGAACGGTATCTTGGTGATCCTTTTCAAACTTCTGTGAAGGCATCTTGCTCAGAGAGAATTGAATCGCTAGCGACCTTCAAATCCCCAATATCTTTCTTAAAATACAAATCCACGGTATAGTTTGTGACGAAGGGCTTGCCGTTTTCCCCACATGTCCTGAGCTTGGCGACACAACCGGCGTACTCAAACAACTTCTGCAACAGGTAGGCTATGAATTTCCAGCAAAAGGGAACAATTTCAACCGGCGGCAAGACCGCTACCTGTTCAAAGGAATAACAGAATGGATATTGCTAATCATAATTCCCCAACCAAACAAAAAGGAAAAAAAGAAATTGCACAAAAAATACAACATCTATGAAGGGTAGAAAATTTATAAGCAACATGGCCAACATCTGAACCAGATTAGACAACGTTCGGCACAATAATGCCCCAAAGGCCCAAACCAACAAGATCATCAAAGTCCAAAGCGCCGGGAAGAAAACATAAGGGGGGAAACAGATCAGAAGGAAAAGAAATGTGACTTGACATGTGAGACCAACTGAAGTGGTATATGCAGATTGCTCAAGTATTACAATTTACAAGGTGGAACTTCAGACGATTTGAAGGCGTGTTTTTTTTCTTTGTTTGTTTGTTTTACATGAATCAGATGAAAATTTTCTGTTATAGTTTATTTTTTGGATCCTTGGATTGTTGTCTTCTTATCATTGGTTTGTCTCCCTCCCCCTCTTTGATCTTCCCATTTAATAGTCAAATACCAAGTAGTGAAGGTAAGCCTAGCAAAGCGTGCTCATTTTGATCTTTTGGACTGGAGTTTATATAATATTCTGGATGAAAACTAAAAAATATGTTTCAATCATGATAAATCGAAGATTCAGCCTCTAATTAAATTCAAAACATCACCTAAGTACACCTTTTTGATATTCATCCAAATGCTAACCAATTAATCAACACGTATTCATCTAAATTTTCTTGGGTTTCTGGTTGATGAATGTTTTTCAGCTACCATACTCTTCTGGCACATAGAAATTGCCTTATTTTTAAACTCCTTAAACAAATTTTGTGCTATTATATTGCAATTCCTTAAACTTGTTTTGAGTGCGTATGCTTGATTGGAGCTTGGAGCTACCTTATACAACCTACTACTTTTATGTTAAGCGGGAGGGTATGATGTTGAGAAAGTTACAGGCAGCCATTTAGGGTTAGAAACCTTTAGGCTCTGTTTGTTTGCAGTGTAAATCTGAATAGGATGCAAATTTTGCTTTCAGTTCAGTTTTGCATTTCTTTTATAGTTTTTGTATTTTTCAATTATGATTTGCATTCTACTTGATACAAAATTTGTATTTTTAGTCCCATTTGCACTCACTGATAGTGCAAATTTTGTATCCCAAAAACTGATATAAAATTTGTACCACCTTCATCCTAAATAAATCTTTGTCATATATAAACTAGGAACCACATCATCTTGCTTTTTAGAGCTTGTTTAGGAGGGCTGATCTGAAGATTCAGCTGCAAAGGTTCCAAATATCACAATGTATGGATACATTTGTATATAATATATATGGATCAATTTTCAGATATTCAGATATGTGGCTTTAAACTTATGTTATTTCAGTGGTATCAAATAACAATAGACGAGACGCCATATCACATCCATCCATCCACTAACAAGTTGTCAAATGGAAAAAAAAAAAAAAAAGTCTCAATTGTTTGATCAATATTTCACATTGAGAGTATTACTACTTTGAACCTTGTGAGATGATTTGAAGGAGTCGGAATTTGTCATCAGAAATGCTCCTCACACCAGCCTCAGAGCATCCAACATACATTGGAGCATCTGCCATGAATGACAACATTTAAGTATGGGAGATCAGAGATGTTCCCAATTAACAAGTGCAAAGTGTGTGAGGTTGGTGTGAGAAGCAATAACTCCGGATTCATTTGAAATGTTTCATGAGCAATTCAAAGATGCTGAAGTATACAGCCCTTCAAATAATCGACTGAGAGCTGATTGATTTGGGTCATCTGGATTTTTCAACCAACATAACATGTAAGCTATTTGTACGGGGCCCATCTCATAAACCCAAAGCTGCTGCGAGTCATCCCTATTTGCTACAAATAAAACAGTCAAACCTGAAGCCTAGCTATAATTGGTGGAATTTAATTACATCCAGCCTATTTGCATTCCCATGCATTTACATTAATGCAAACAAAATTGTCACTACAAAGTACAATCAAACTGAGTCTTAGGTCATGAAAGCGAGAAGTATGTTAGGAAGGTAGTGCATCAACGGTCATTCAATTTGAATCCATTCCCTTCCAAGAATCAAACAAGAAGTTATCCATAATAACGTCTACAATCAGCTTAAATCCCATGGAACTCAGAGAGATTTTTATGGAAACACTTGTAATTAACAGCGATGAAACATTGGAAAATAGAGAAGAGTGGAAGAGTAAACCATCGCCATCTTCATGGAAAAGTCAATTGAGAAAAGAAGAAAAATAAAAAGAAAAGAGAAACGTTACGTTGGAGAAGGAGCAATCAAAGACCAAACAAAAGCACCCCTCCCACGCGAGAAAGCTTCAGCAAATGAAAGCAAAGAAAGAAGCAATCATTTTTAAAACTTTAAATTCCAGTCAAAGGTGGTGAGTGAAGGATTCTCTACTTAATGGACTCATGGAGGTAATGGGGGAGATGCTACCTAAGATGTTGGGTTCTTTTTACCAACATTTGACTACATATCCTACTGATATTTTTGAGGCTGACAAAAGAAAGGAAGGGTCCCATAAGTTTTTAATGGTGGTGATGATCACAATAATGATAACGATGATGGAAATGGTGGTGATAGTGGGGAGGGGGAGAGAGATGGGTGGGGATGGGGATAGTACTGATAGCGGTTGATGGAAACAATGAATTAGTCGTCGTTGTCGACAGAGCGGTAGCGCATGAGGTCGGCAATGCATGATACAGGTCATACCATGCAGGCCAGAGATACTGTATATATGGTGGGCAAGCAAATTAGATAGCAATGGTGCATATGTATAGCGATTAGCGAGACGTGGCTGATAAGGGTTTAATGTTAGAGAGTGTTAACAGTGGGTGGGTGGTGCCTTTTATACATAAAAAAAAGTTGAAAGCCTTGCATTTTCAATCGGAACTGAATTAGAATTATGTACAACAAAGTAGAAAGCGATGACGATCGGTGATGGTGATGCTTATGGCCACCACCACCACCACCACCACTTGACGATAGCGATGGCCGATAATTAAGCCTCCTAGGAACAAAGAAGGTCTCATACTCCCATGCATGTTGTTAATGGTTAATTGTATGGACAACTTTGTTAGTGCTCAGCTGAGGACGGAATATATAAGCTTCTGCTCTGGCCTGATCAAGGGATCATCAAGTCTTTAATTAATTTCTAATGATGGTTCAGCTGCTCAGGATAAGAATTTTAATTTTTAGAATGAATTGATGCTAATTCAAATATATAGGGATTAATAACGATGATTGATGCATGGCAATATCAATACATACTACATAATAGTGATTCATTCTGATCTTCATGTCTGTCACATTAAATTATTAAAATATTTCTCAACGGTAATAGACAGGACAGCTACCCGCGCCCGCGCATTTGTGAAAAATAGTTTGTTATACAGTTATTAAACTGGTTACTACATATTACATCATCTCTCTTCTCTTCTGTGAAATAGACAGTCGTGCATATTAAATATCATCTCTCTCTCTCTCTCTCTGCATATTAAATATCCGGTACAGGGAGCTGACTACTTACTTACTCACGTACTCTGTGCACACAGCTCCTTTTGCAGCTAACTGTTCATGGACCGGGAGATATTCCTGATGTGCGGCTCTGGTATTGTGCACAGGATGTATATATAGGGTTTGTGATGATTGGTATATGATATATTATTTAGGGGTGTAAACAGACTGGATCATCATCCAATTCGAATTTGAACTCATATTATTTTTTTGAACTCATGCAAATATCTCTTTATTGGCTTTTCAGATGGAATCTGATCTATTTTAAAAACCGGATCAAATTCAGATAGTAATGGGCCGTATCACCCCCATTATATATCCAATCTAATATATATTAATCTTAATTCAAATCCGATTCAATCTGGTTGCATCCCTAATCTAGTACTAACTCTTCTCACCCTTGCCCCCATCCCTAATCTAGTAATTCAAATCCGATCCAATCTGTTTGAAGCCTGATGAGGTACCAAGGAGCCCTAAATTAATTCTTTGTTGATCATTATCTCAAAATCTTATGTTAAGAATTCTAAGGGGGCAATCTTTTTTCAGATTTTGAGAGGGAGGAAAGATGGTCAATGGGCTTTTAGTTCCCATTAACCAAAAATCTCATATTTTTTTTTTAGATTTATGTGGGGATCAAGGAAAGTTTATTTTCTTGGGTACCACTTACCATCTCCTAGGTGGGTAAATAATTCTTTCCCTACCCACCTAGGGGGGAAGTTGCCAATACTTGAATAGGACAAAAATACCCCTTTTAATAATGGATTGTTATGGCTAAAATGACCATTGCCTTATTTACATGAGAAATAAAAGGACATAAATAAATGCACTTATCTAGGTAAGTGTTTCGTAGGAAAAAAACTTATTCAAGTAATTGCATTTATCCAAATAAATAACTTACTGAAAAACGAACGCCACCAGACATTATTTTGAATGCTGAAAGTCCAAATGCACGCATGCATGGATATCTACTTAAAAGGTGGTGGTGCCACCTCTTTTAGGGCGCCACAACAACATGCTGGCAACCCACCCCCGACCTGATTAGTTGGTACCGGGAAAAAAACATAAATACGTAAATCCTTAAAATCTATAGGAGAATTAGTAAATCCACTTGTTTAAATGGCAAGGAAAATTACAATTTTTATTGTGAAGTGAAAAATATAATGAGTATTTTAGCCTGAACTTTTCCTCCCATTTTACACTGAAAAGAAAAAAAAAGTGGTTTAGTTAAATATATGTTCCTGTAGAACATAAAGTTTAAAAAAGAGTAATTTCCTACAATGCTGCCATAATTTTCAGCCCGGTCCTGGGCCCTCATCAGGCCTAGCCCACACACAGATAAAATATTTTTTACATAAAAGGCATATGCCCGAAATCAAGCCCGGACTGGCCCGAACCCAGTTTATAAGCCCTTATCATATGTGCAAATCTCAGCCCGGTTCATCATCACCCCTACACAATAACATAAATTAGTTGGTGGTTCAGGCTGAAACCATCTAACTCAAAACCCGGACCCGACAAGACGTGATAGTTACACACCAGTGCTGGTGTGGTTTCACATGGACCTGACCTGGACTAACCTATTGACAAAATGGAACCCATGAAAAGGAAACAAAAATCCTACCAAAAAATAAAAGAGGTTACCTGAACAAGCTGTTTGGTGTGAATTGGAATTTGCTACTCCCCTCCAAACCAGCATTTCATAGAAGTTGCTTTCTTGGTCCTTTAGGAAAGACCACTAAACGACCTGATCAATAAGTAGTTACGCTTGTTGGTCTTCCATCTCTATGTTTGGGCCCCTTATTATCTATCCAGGCCTGGGCCCTAGACTAAACCCAGAGTAGGCCTTGGACTTGCAGATTCTAGTCCAGTTAGCTTATATCCAAGGAGGCAAGGAAGCTAATTTTAGGTTAGGTATTACTGTATGCAAGACCAAAAATAGCACATTTTTTTAAACGTTTTTGGTAAGAGAGGGCAAAACTAGACTCACGGGGAACCCGAACCTTAACTCAATACAGGGACCAGGGTATTTGGCTGTATGCAAGCAAATCTCTCAGTGTCCTCATTTGCATCGAGTAAGCAATAGTATTTTATTTAATTCCGAGAATCTCCTTTAAACTGAAAAGAAGTTCCCTGATTCTCTAAACTTTCTACCTATGAAAAAGAAGGAGAGGAAAGAAAAGAAAAGGACTAAAATAAAGAATTTTCTTCTATGAGAAAGTAATGCTAATTTTGCTTTCTCTCACTCCCTACTGTTTTCCTTTGCTTTCCATCCAACTTTTAGGAGAGAAAGTTAAAGAGCTCTCTATTCCGTCCTAACTTTCCTCTCTTTCGATTTCCCTTGCCAACCAAAATTCTTTTAGATCTTTTTCGTTTATTCCTTTTTTTTTTTTTGCTTTGCAACATGAAGGCTTGGAGATCATTTAGAGCCATCAGATAATCCGAGTAAAAGAACAGAAGAGGGTCATTGCCAAATCATCTGATCAGGAATGCTTGAGGGCTTTCTTGAGAGTTGGAGAAGTGACAGAGTTGAACATGAATGATGAACCCCCCTTCCCCCTTGTTTGCAAATGAAAGTTAAAGAATGGGCATAAATTTTCCAAGTTGAAGATGGGCCAACTTAGTAACCCAGGTTGATCCATAGTTAGAAGATGTGTCTGGAGATAGTTTCTTTTGGGTCTCGTCGAGTTTATGTTGACATGCATAAGAAATTGGAAAAGGCAAAGCGTGGAGAGAGGGAATAACAGTTTCTTCATATATACCACAATGTGATGTCACTCATCAAAGCCTCCAGTAACTGCAAAACCCACATTGTGAGACCTGCATTTACGTGTTTCATCAACTTGTCGGCAACAGTATTTCCTGCTCTCAGCATTACACCATGGTCCCATCCTCTTTAGGGGTTTGCATGTTTCTTTCTTTGAGAATTGAGAGAGGGAATATTTAGTTGCTATTGTTATTACAATTATTTGGACAATTAATAGATATGATTTATACTTGAAACAAGGTTGCAAAGCAAAGCAGCCGGCGGGGCATTGTTTATGCAAGGGTGGGTCGGTGCACTAGAATATGGTCCCGTAAGACTTGCAAATTAACAAAACTCTGGCAGCCCAAGCTTTGTGTTTGCGTACTAAATAAATAGACAATGACTGTAAAGAAAAAGAACAACAATGTACAGTGTTGACTGTTGAGGCTTCTAAATAGAAAAGCCATATATGTTTTCAAACCATTCAAATCTCATTTTGCATGACTGAAGTGGGAAGTTTTTATTGGTTAATAGCCCCTAACACAGTACCGGAGGCAGAGAATACTTGAAGAAGAAAGAGTGGAGAAGGCCTAGTCCGGAGGCTGTGGTAGCACACTGAAAGGCTGACCCACCAACCCTCAACTCACTTGCCTTGTTGAAAGGCTATTTTATTATATATTATGAGATGGGTGCGTTAAGCCCAGCACTAATCTTTAAATAATCTGTAGATTATGTTTCTAAGGCTCCATTTGGATTGGAAGGAGTAGAAATACAAATAGGTAGAACACGAAACTTCCAAACTGATGAGGCTAATAGATCGATTGGGTTAGAGTTTAAAGAAGAAAACAATAAGTAGTTGCGAGGCTGCATTATTTTCTGCAGCACGGCCCCTTATTAGATTCCAGATGCATGGCTGAATGGAGCTCATCCGGTCTCAACAGAAAGGGAAGTGGAAGGCGGCTGCAATAATAACCTACAACCCCGTTCCCCCTTCCATTCGTTTGTTATTTCCAAATGAAGGAGGATACAGGTGTTAGGCCAATAATTGTGTAGAAACTGGAAAGATTTTATATATATTTTTTCTTTTCTTTTCTTTTACCGAGCGTAAGGGCTACCTACATGCATATAAAATTAAGAATAAAAGAGGGAAAACTTGAAAAGCATGTATGAATAATACTCAATTCATAAATCATAACAGAATAAGGATGCTCAATCAAAGACTACCTCCTTTAATTCCCCCTTGAATGAAAACTCAGATAGATGAAAAGAAAAATTTAAACAAGGGGTGGGGATGGAAGAGGACTTTGACGGGGGCTTAACCGATGCATTCTAGGTGCGTGCGTGCTAGCTAGCTATAACAAGGGCTAATTAAGTATAAGTATATATATATATATTCTAGGGTAGGGTAGGGTTCAAGGTTCAAAGTTCAAACTTGATTGGTTTACCTTAAATTCAAAATGCTGCTTCCCCCTTCCTCGTTTCTCTCCATCCCTACACAGTACACACACCCTAATTCCTAATTATTAATTATTTGGGAATTGACCTCATCAAAACGGTTGTTGTGTTGATATAATTAATGCATCTTTTACTTTCTTTTGGGTGCAGGCCTTGATTCTTTTATCAATATTTGTTTTACTAATGCTCAGGTTTGGTCTTGGTCCTCGTGAAGGTTAGGCAGCGCTGGGACTGACTAGCTGGGAGGAATTATATTGACCCAATAAACAAGTAGATATTTCCACTGTAATATATCTAATTTGAAATCCCAAACTTTCCAGAGAGCTCGAATCGAATGGTATACAGAGTCAAAAGTTGTAACTTCCATCTTTGATATCCTCCACGCAACCAATTACCAAACAATAACAATAGATGGAGGACCAAAAAGAAAATTGACTTATGCTCGACCGCTGTCATGTGATTCTTTCTTAACATGCATGTGATCACTCTCCGCCTGGGATTCATGTCATTCACATCGCAGTCGTTGAATGCTTATGCTTTCATCTCATGTATGTTATGGAGCTTAGAAGGAATGGAAAGCTTATTTCAGACCATTGACTCAATCACACCTACCCATTATTCATGTGTTCCCCATAAGAATGGCATCTTGGGTCACATGGCCATACCTTATGTAACAATATATAGTAGCCCAACCTCCTGATGAATGATGACCAATTAATCACCTGTGTCTTCCATCCCATTATATTTTATTCCCCCAAAGAGAGAGAGAGAGACCATCGGGTGTGTCTCCACCCTTTATGCAGGGACCAATGTCCTACCGATCCACACACGTGTAGGAAAACTGTTGTGTCTATATCCAGCATATAGACACGTGTGCTACAGGACCATCCCAATAAATAGAATGCAAAGGTCGTAATTGATGCCGCTTTTAAAAGGCAGAAGCGAAGAGGTTCCCTTCTCTCCGTCTCTCCAGTCTCCATGCATTATGTTTCAAAAAGATTTTAGTTTTTATATTAAGGGCAGTACTCTTTGCTTTGATTCACAAGATAGGTTAGGGTAGATGGGTTGGGATATGTATAGTAGCTGCTAGGAACTATAAATAATGCAACGTTTCTTTCTTTTTTTTTTTTTGCTATATATATTCTTAGGTCTGGTTTGGTGGGAGCAAGAGGGATTCAAGTGAGACCATATCTGAGTTGCCTCGAAGACCCCATTTTTTATTAGATGGAAACCCTCCTTTTGAATATTAATAAGAGAGCCCATATTGGGTTTGCGTTGAAAACCCAAGCCATGAATGATGAAGAGTACTGAATAGGGTTGTTAGTGCCTTTTTAGTGAGGATGAGTTGGTTGCCTAGGGCCAGTGTCTCCCTTCCCACCAATTATTGGGCCTTACTGGACTTAGTTTATTTCTGTTTAGGCACCAATGATGAGTTGAATCCAGTGGACTCCGTCTTTCCACGTCATAAAGAACCGAGGTTGTCAAGGCTTGGAGGCATGTTAATGTCCCTATTCAAGATGCAAGATACATATGTGTTATTCACATCAAACACTCAGTGGAATCCAACTCCTCTTCAACCATAGATAATAGATTCCCTTTACCTAGCTAGCTAGTGGGATTTCTCTTTCACGACCTAACCAAAAAGAATATCCCCCCCCCCCCCCCTCCCCTCCCTTAGTAGTCCCCAAAAGAAAATTCATATGATAATAATAATGAACCCCTAGAAATCAGATTTTTATATTCCATTCATTTCTCAAGTGTGATGTGGGTCTCTCCCAAATCTTTAATCGCCAAATGATGACAGTCCCCTGTTCACTTTGTGAGCAATGGCTATGTTTCCATCCTTGTAGAGTCTAATAAACTTCATGTGGGGTTGGTAGGGTTATCCATCATCCAATTAATGAATTTGGTTTCTATGTCTCGGTCCAGAAGGATTGGCTATTAGCTTAGCTTTCTAGTGTGTAAAATATCTAAGAAATATATAGCTAGACACTATAATTATAATGATCTAAAGTCATCACTTGTGCCCTATAGTGGTGCCGATTCATTTTCCTATTTAAAAGGGGGTCTCTCCTAATAATATTAAACTTGACTCAAATCTTTTCTTACTTGTCTGAGGAAGAGAGGGAAGATGGGTGGTATGTGTGGGAGGAGGAAGCACGAAGACGAGACAAATGCAACAGATAAATTAGAACATGCATGACTTAACCATATGAAATTTGATTACTAAATTTCCTTCTTTTGTTTCTTTTCGAACTTGGAAGTAATATTTCTTTTCTTTTCCTTTTTTTTTTTTTTGAGTGAGTTAGGGGGGGGGGGGGCTATGCCATTCCGCCATTCCCTACCTGCTAGCTATCTGTATAAAACAAAAGACATATACAGTATGAAGTAAAGAAAAACCTCAGGCATCTTGAGAGATAAAAGGCTGAAAATCCGAGCCAAGTTGATTGATAGGGCATTGGGTTAAAAAAAAAAAGAAAGAAAGAAAAGAAAACATACATAATTGCTTGTGAACGAGAGCCAAGATATCCAAGTGAACTTTTTTCTATTTCCAAGAATATATATATATATATATATATATATATATATATATATATATATATATAATTGTGCTAGAGTGGCATTGTCAAAGTTTTTGTTGAAATTGGAAGAGAGAACGTTTTGTTTATGCTTCTAATCAATCAAAGTTGCATCAATTATTGCCCTAAGACCACCTTTTTCTTATAAGAGGGGGAGTGCTGGAGGAGTGTTGATGAATAATAACTTAACATAATAGGTTAAGTGAGAAAGAAACGAGAGAACGATGGAGAGTGTTTTCTTCGACCATTTACTGCAAAATGTGGGTGATGGCTACAATGCTGCTCTATGATTGAAAACAGAAGGATATTGGATGATTATTACTTTACTTAGTTATTGGCGGTCAAGATTTCTAATAACTTGAAGAAGCAAACAAATAAATGGGGAAATTAACATTTAGCGTTGAATGTATAGCAATAAGCACTATGAGCATCACACTTAACACTGAATACAAAGTTGGGGCCCTCTCAGTCTCAATATTGGCTTTATTTCCTCGGAGGATTCACGCCTCGAATCAACATGAAATGAAAACAAAAGAACCAAACAGGGACCATTCTCAAGAGTCAAGACCACTGTCACGATCATGTAGATGAGGTCCACAAGTTATCTACAAATCCCGTAGTCCAATCATAAAGGGTCTGATGATCTTATGTGTACAAATAATTGTAAGATGGATATACATGTGAATGAGGTAAAAGAATATATATACTATCTTTGTGCATACCGTTAGTGGTTTTTTCTTTTCTTCTCTTCTCTTCTTGAGAGAGTACAAGATAATGAGATATGGGGGTGGGGGAGACTGGAGAGGTCATGAAACAGTAACCTACTGCCTACCGGTCAGTATCCTGGATTTTTAAAAGTTAAAACTATATATAGTTTTTCAAAGATTCCTTAGATGTTTATTCCTCCAAAGATTCTCCTTGACTAAAATAACTTTCAAGGGTTCTCATTAATTATAATATAACTTTCAAAGATTTTCTCCTCGTCTAACAAGGAATGTCCATAATTAAGAGCGTAGACAATTAATTCAAGCATTATAATTAAGAAGAGAGTAAAGAGTGAGAATTGAAATTACAATTAAGAAGAATAAAAATAAGCAGTATTAATGTATTAGGGGGGTATGGGGAAACCTCATGTCATAATACTTGTTAATAATTAAAGTTGCAAAAGTGGAAATGGAAGTGGGGGTATGGGAGACCTCAACCGTGTGAAGACTGAAGACTCAAAATGTATTGAAAAGTCAGAGAAGTCTGAGTCAACACTGCAGTCAGTCTGTGTCTGTGTCTGTGTCTGTGATGAGTCATATATAACCTCCAATATTATTAATTAGTCCGTGCAAAAGTTAGGTTAAGATGTAGGTACCACATGGCAAAAGAGAGAAATTGCAGTTGAATGTCTGCCTCAACAACTTGGTGCATCATCTAGCTGAATATTAAGCGATTGTGCTTTTCAATGTAGGGAAAAACATACATGGAACATGATGAAGAACCTATGGACGTGTTTTGGAGTTTAGCAGTTTGGAAGGTGTTTTCGTAATTCGTATGGGCTGGCTGGCATTTAGCCGGGGCCGGGCTTGGTTCCCAATTGGTCAACACACGTATTTCAGAACATGCTGCTCTGCTGGTTGTGATTTTTAATGCAAATAGCGGCGTGAACGTAAAAGGGTTGGTGGGGTGGTAATTGGGAAATACCTTCAGCCTTCAGCCTTCAGCCTTCAGCTCACGGGTTGTGTCGTACCTTTGCCTTTGTCCATTCAATATTATTAGGGTTGGCACTTGCCAGAAGATACGCTTTTATTAGTTGACTTTTCATTTCAACGTTCAAACCCTACTTCCCAAGTTACACCCAACCAACCCCTCGAACATTCCATAAACAAATATATGAGAGAGAGACAATTAGCAAGATTATATTTTTATTAAAGTATTTTTCTTTTCCTGCTTGTACATAAAAGTAGCTAGCTACTTACAACTTACAAAGCGGTGCAAGGCTTCCATTTTAAGCCATGGAGAAAAAAACAAGCCTCTTTCCTTTTTTCGCTTTCATTTCTATTTCTCTAAACAAGAAGAAAAATACATATTATCAATTTATCTTCCCATTCTCACCCTTATATTTTTGGGGGTGGGTTGTGGGTAGGAGAGTTGCTCGGATTATGTGCTTGTATTGTAAATTTTAGACTCTCGAGGGCGCCCTCGTGACGGTCTTTGCCACTCCACCAGACGGTGCAAGAAGAGCATCACCTGAAAACAAACAAAACCGATCACAAATGAATTAATATATCAAAAGCTTAATTTATTGCAATGGAAATTAAAAATATCAAAAAGAGAAAAATAAAATAAAATGCATGGAGAGTTAAGTTCTCACCTCGGATGGTTCTTGAAGAGAGTAAGAAGCATTTGTATCTTTTGGAATTTTAGACACAAGAATTCCAAAACCTAGTCCTTTATCGCGCAAAACCTAATGAGATCAAAGAAAATAGAATAATTAATGCATCATTTATGTTCCATTAATAATATAATAATATAGAAAAGGACAAGTGCAATAATTCATATATATAAAAAGCAGAATATGGGTTAGATTAATTGAAAACATAACATTGGATACCTTGAATGCATCTTCATCTGTTCTATCATCTCCAATATAAACAGGCAAAACATTACTACAGTTGGCGTACCCTAGAACAAGTGAATAATAAACAAACAAATTAGTAAACAGTCCGAGGTCACAATTATATATTATATTATATTGTAAACTTAATAATAGAAAAATATTTCAAGGTGGGGTGAATTACTTGCTTCTAACACTTTTTTTCATAAAGCTCGGAATTACATTAAGACCCAACTTCAAACAAACAGACAAACAGAAACTTAACTAATAAATAGACTTTGTGAGAGTTTTAAATAAAAACTTACCGAGTGACTCCAGCAGAAATTCCAGGGCCCTCCCTTTGTCCCATTTAATAGTCGGACGGATCTCAAGTACCTGTTATTATTGTGGAACAAGAAACAACAATAAAATCAAGTCAGACATCTCAAACTCATTTCCACGACACTATAGTTCAACCACTCTATCTAGAGAGAGAGAGAACAGCATGGTAACCAGTAAATGGATTCCACGCGTCTTACCTTCCTCCCTTGAGACAGTCGAAGCTTTGGGTACTCCTTGAGCACAGCTCGAACCTGCTCCGCTAGTGAACCCCATTTCTGAAATCCATGCATCTATTCAAACTAAATATCTTTTGGAAGGCATATATTCAACTTAAAAAATCTTACATTAATATATACATTACTGAAATAAATAAACAAGGAATGGCTCGGATTGATAATTGATACCTTTTCATCAACACAGCGGAAGTGCACAGACACACAGAACCTGTTATGCTCCACCTTGGCTCCTGGGATGGATTTGATTTTCTCCACCAATGCTTTGTACACCTGAGCATTATAACCAAAACCCCACAAGGAAAAGCAAAAAAGTAGAGCTTTAGTACATTATTATTTTGGATCTGTTTAGTGAAAGTGATATTATTGCAGTTTATATATTAGATAATTTAAGAGAAAGCCAACCTCATCTATCATGGGTAAGAATTCACTGGCGGGTTGGAAGAGAACTGGCTCATTACCCTGAAAAGTCCCAAAATAAATTTTTAAAGAAAAACGTTGTTAGAAGGGAAGCGGACATCATTTTAGATAGAAATAAAGAGTAATAATGGTTTGTTGCTGCAGTACTACTCACTTTGCTGTATCTCGGACCTTTGGCTGGTCCTTTAATGTCCATTCCATGGCTACCTGCGTAGTACAGCTCTGCTAAACGTACAAAGCTGTAAACCTGCAAATTTTAAAGCAAAGGGAAAAAAAAAAAAAATCTTTCAATTAGAAATGGACCCAAAAAGAAATACTCGTGGACTCGTGGGTTAAGTGATCACTAGAGGTGGAGATGGTTTGAATCCAAAGACTCAAATTTAGATCTTTGGAAGCAAATGATGATTGTACAATACCTTGTCTCTGCACCTTCCACTCACGATGGCAGTGGGGAAGTATCTTGCCACGGCTTTTACGGCTGCCCTCATCTGTATAACCAGACCAAAAAAAAAAAAGCAACAGAAAGTGGTGAGTAACGGAAAGGAAATGAAGATAAAAGAAAGTCAAGCTATAGATACATGGAAGAAATTTTTCAGAATCCAAGCAACAAAAGAACAGAATAACTAACCGCCCGGGACATGAAAGCTCGATCTGGGTCGTCCACGATGGGCGATAGTGTACCATCGTAGTCGAGAAACATGACGATTTGCTTTCCTTTTGAAGCACTCATGATCTGCTCGAACATGTTCAAGGCAGAAGGATGATCAAGCTGCTTTTGCGGTTTCCAGTAATTCAACAAGGAAACCGTATCAGTCATTGTCCAAGAAAATAACAGAAGAAGATGAAGTTTTTATGAAAGCTTCTGAAGGGCACTTCTACTTACAATCCAGGAGTCTTCTTGATGAACAGTCGAAGACAGAGATGGGTTGGACTTAATATGTGTAGGAGAAGAGGCTCTCATGGATTCAACCCAGGGATTGATTCTGGCACCTCCCCCTGTTTCGAGTTTTTTCAAGAACTTATTGCGAGAAATGCTTACGTACCCATCTGGTGCCTTGGGTGGCTTCTGTCCCGTCGAGGGAAACAGAGACCCCTTCGGCACGACTGAGATCATATCATTAATCCCGCACTTCACATCGGAAACGACAACGTTCTGCTTCGTCATTTCTTTCCTTCAATCGAATGCACTACAAAAACAACGTAGAACCATTCAGAGACTCAAAACCAGATTGCTATTGCTCGTTCGATTAAAGACCACTCAAAATTCAAACCCCATAAATACCAATCCGACAGATTAACATTACAACCCCAAATACCTGAGAATCTCCCAACCTCCGTGTGAAGAAGAGACTGAGCAAATTAGAATATAAGGTTGATAGGAGGAAGAATTGGTAGTAGACGAGGAAGAAGAAGAAGCAACAGAGAAAAGGGGGGTTCTGCTTATGCTCTGTAGCTTCTTGGGTTAAGTGTCAGGGTTAGAAAACTAACTCAATAGGGAATCGCGAACAGAAAACCACACAGTCAAGGAGAGAGAGAGAGAGAGAGGGACGCTGGGCTCCAAAAGAGAGACGACTTAATAGAAGTTAGAGAATGGAGTGGAGAGCGATGTCGGAGGGGAGTGAGAGATAGAACCGCGTCTGGTCAATTTATAGAGTTGCTTGCAGGACACAAACCAACGAAGCCTCTCCTCTTAACACCAAAGAGGGTGGTCCACTCCCCATAACAAGACGGGCCCCGGAAATCCTGAGTGTCCAACATGGGCCCCACATTAGAATTGGACTCATGCGCCGTCTTCGCCGTCACAACAACAGCATCGTCTACGATGAGCTGGCAAATGTTCCACGTGGACATGACAATCGTAGATCACGTGGATCGTACCACGTGGAGATACGACCTATACATTGAAGTCGAACCCACGGATTTCGGGTTCTTTCCAAAAACAGGTTTCATAATGAGATGTCAAGTCCGAACCGGACCGCCGGATCGCCAGACCTGATCTCTAATCGTGGAATGTAATAAACCAAAGTTAAAACGAACAGTAACCTACCCGAATTGGTAAAACTTCTTGATTAAGACTTTAAGTTTGGGAGAGGGAGAGGGGGGACCTTGAGAGAGAGAGAGAGAGAGAAAGGCTTTGGATGAAACGCCCGTTGTAAAGCTCGAAGAAACTAGCAGCTCCAACCTAACCAGAAATAACAAAACCAGCAGCTGGTTAGTCCTGTAGCTCGAATTTAATATACGTGAATACAATCAACAATGATGTGTGTGATAACACAACCATAATAAAGGTAATATACAGTTTAACTTTAAAGGTTAAACAACCCTCATCCCTCCCCAAAAGCTACTTCACTTAACACTTCAAATAGTCTCCCATGTTTTCCAGTTCACAAGTGGTTAATACCCTAAACCCGTTCTCACAAGTGGTGTTACCCTAAAAGAATTTCTTAGTAACTCTATCATTACCCTAAGTAGGATGAATCTCTCTCTCTCTCTCGGTTTAAATCCAGTATTTTAATCTTTGATTTGACAAGAAACAATTAATTGTTATTAAAAATGAAATTAAAATATTATCATCCTTACAAAAGAAACCATAATATTTTGTTAGTTACCATGCATAGATTTCTTTTTGGCATCAATCAGCATATATAGCCATATAATGTCATGGATGGTGTCACATCTTTCATTTTTACAATGCCGTGATAAGTATGACGGGCATTCTAAAAACAACACAAATATCTTAAATAAAATATATTATACTACTTAATTAGATTAATAAGCAAATACCATTTTTAAATGAAAACCCTTGGAGTGTCCCTTTCTAATAAATCTTAAAGTAGCATAGGTTTCGAAGCTTTACTTCCCACTAAGGCTCCAGTTTGGAAGGAATACAAACAAATGCAAATATGTAGAGTGCAAAACCATAAATTTTGTATTATTTTGTATGTATTTGCACCATACATATATGCATTTGTACTCTTTCCAAACTGAGCCTAAAGAATGGCATTGGGTCTACGACGAATGCAAGATGAAGGGATAGAAGGATTTAATAAGTTCGCATGTGATACCCCCTCCCATGACTTGATAACACAAGATGAAGATAGAAGAATTTCATCATTCTAAACCCAAGAAGGATGTTGCTTATTAGTTTTAGAAATTTGTAGCATGACCTTTATTGGGCCTTATATTTTAATTTCAACTATTAGCCAGCCCTTATTTTAAAACGAAGTATGCATTTTGGTTTCTTTGGGGCTATTTGGTTTATTGGGAGAGGAGATGCTGGATTTAATCATTTTCAACAAGGAGCTAGGAAGAAAGATGTTCACTCTCCAAATATGCTAAGGTTTATGCTCAGACTAAAAGGGGATTATGAACACCAATGTCTTATTCATCATACCTTTTATTTGGTAATAATTTCTGCATTCTCCAAAATGCTATGTCTTTGATCACATTAGTTTCTCCATAATCAAGATGCACCTAATGTAAACTTCAACAAGTATCTTAGGTTTAGATATAGAAATGCAGACTTTTAATTTGAGGAGCTAGAGATTTGAGGGTTATCAATTACTATACATACATCAAATGCTAAGATAGTAAGAAGAGAATTGTATTTTCCTTTCCTTTCTATTTCATTTATTAATTTATCCATTCATCTTTTATAACTCGCATTGCATGTGGGAGCATATATTGTATTTCTCATGTATGGAAGGTAGTCATAAGTCATAATAAAGTTTGGATGTGGTGCCAACACAAGTGTGCAAACCTGGGTAAGTAACCAATTAAAGGGGGGGATATGTCAGTATTCTGTACACATGATGCCCACACCATATGTTCGGAACACTCAGGGGGCAGAGGGGAGCCATGGCCCCCTTATGCCTTGAAAATCCCCAGCTCCGACGGCCTTGGCAACACTGGCATGTTCACTCGTGACGGTCACTTAGCCAACTTCTTCTCACATTTGTGTAACACTTCCCATGCCCTCATGGGACATTGAAGGAAAAGTGCCACCAGTGGATGGAGAAGTTAAACCTCATTGCTTAATATATGAAAAACTATTTGGCATGATGATGAGTTTGCATTCTATGCATGTTTCAAAGACAAACCACTAAAATCACAATTCTTCACTCTTTAAATATCCAACAATAGGCTCTTTCACTTAGTTCACTTGACTGTGCCTTATGTTTTTCTTAATTAATTTGATTTATGGGATTCAGAAACATTGGATCCTGGTACCCACCAATTGTACAATATAGAGTTTGCATGCCAATAGATAAGCAGCAGAAGCAGAGAGAGAGGGGGGGGGGGGGGGGGGGGGGGGGGGGGGGAGGATCTTATTATATAGATATATAATAAATGTTTTGTTTACAAAGTACGCACAGACACATAGACAGCCAGACAGAGACAGAGAGTGAGACACAGTGAGAGACAGATCACAGAAGCACATAAAAATAAATGATATATACATCTTTTAACTTGATAATGTGAAAGGAGTGTTAAAGAATGTGCTGTATTCAGAATTAGTGATTCCGTGCAAATCCCAACTCCCAAAACAACAGTTGGAGAAGAAATTAGAAGTAAATAAAAGATTTATCCAATTCGCAAGTAAGACACAATGTCAGAGAATAAGATGAAACAGAATTATTGCTACCGACCCCACTTATCCATTAACAAGGGAAATGATGATGAAGATGATGATGTTGAATGACTACATTCATCGACTCTGGGAGGAAGGGCTTTCACGACTCGAGGACTAGAAAACTAGAGGACAACACCTCAAAAGTAAAGCCTCCAATCCAAAACAAAGAAAAAGAGTAAAAAGACAACACGAACCCTCAGTCCCAACTCCCAATTAATTAATAAAAAATACAATATTCAACTCCTCAAAATTACAAAAACAAAAAAAAACAAAACAAATAAATCCATAAAATTTTATATGACAATAATACCCTTTCTTTCCTTTTCTTTTCATCTATTAAAATTTAAAACTCAGTATGGATTAAATTTGAGGAGGGCATAGAAATTGCACTGTTAAAATGGATCAAAAGCTCTCTCTCTCTCTATTCTGTAACTTACAATTACTATAATGCTTACAGTTATTGACTTGACTTCACCCTACTCATCATATATAAAAGATACTCTAAATGCATTTCAATTTTATCAACCGAGGAGCTCTGGTGGAATCTGGATTGTAGTCGCACTCTCTTTTTCAGGGCGTGGTGGTGCTTTTAAGTGACATTCTTGTTGCTTTTTTTTGTTCTTCACTTCTTTTTTTTCTCGAGGTATACGTGGCTACGTATCCGTGATTCTTGTTCCGTCCTGGAAGGGTCTGCAGCATGAAAGATCGAAAGCCAGCCATCTGGCATTGTCTGTATTCTCTCCCCAAGTCGTCCCATTACCCGTTTTATTATTAAATTGTGTTGGAGGTGTTAAAAAGTAAAAGAAACACGTAGTCCAAGAACACTTGTTGGTATTTCTACCCTCGTTGTCAGTCGATAGAGCAAAGATAGAGAGAAGATGATGGGTTATGACTTATGAGATGGTCTGGTTTTTCCGACAGGACAATTCGTCTTTATGTTCATGGTTCTCTTCCCTGAACCTAGTCTTGTGGTTGTAGCCGAACATGGAAAGCTTTTGATTCTCTTCATTTTCTTTCTTTTTTTATAACTCCTCTAGCTCTTCCCTTTTCTTTTTCAAATCACAGTGTTTTCAGAGAAGTTAGTGATAGACTACTGATAGGGGATCAACTCAAGTTAGCTTAATTCTTGGGTTTTAGGAGTTTGTACATGGAGAGACGCACACTAGTAGGTCCAAGGGCCGAGTTATTAGCAAATAGTGTGGGAAGGAGGAGAGAGAGAGAATAAGCTTAAGAACAAATAAACAAACCCAACGACACACCAAAGACTAAAACTAGTTGAATTGTTAAAAATGTTCCGTCTTTGGTTCCTTTGATATTTTTGAGCTAGTCCATTAAGAAAGAATAAGATTCGTTGCTGGTCATGACATTCGCAATTCCCTCACATGCTTCAAGCATTTTAGAATTTCTTTCTTGTGCTGGATCTCTTCCCCTCTTCTTTTTTATTTTCTTTGAGGGTTTAATGGTCAAAACCGGAGGCCTTGGAGATGCTCAAAAATTACTGGTTTTGATTCGCAGAGAAAGAACAGGAGAAAAAACAAAAAAAAGACACAGATAGATCGAGAACATGAAAGAACCTTTCCTTCCAAGCTTCTTTCTTTGCAAGTAATCAGGCCAGCTTTCTTTATTTATTCTCTCATTGTTTTTGACGACCATCTTCTCTTCAGCTTTTCAGTCTATAATCGTCCCTACTTCGATTGATGAAACCTAACTTTATAAACTTCTCTCCCATAAACTAAAGAAGTAAAGAGAGATCTCTTTTCTCTCTCTATCATTCCCAACTTCTTCCTTCCTCAGTTCCTGCCTTTACGAATCGACACAAGCAACGTGTTTGACGGCTACCTAACAAGAAACATACAGGAATCTACGACTCCATTGTTAGCCACGTGGCACCAAACTCTCCTTTGTAGGTGCCACGGATGAGATGCATTGAATCTGGCTTGTGAGTTAATAGACACGCATGTTTGTCGCGTCAGGAGTTCGACACCACACGTGTGCTGATTCCCAACTTTTTTCTTTACTTTTGCAGGTACTTGGGAAGTTGTGCTTCAACACTTGGCGGGTCGCAATTCATTGCGGGTGGTAAACCGTTGGGACCCACCCATGTAGATGTAAGAGGAGAAGGCAGAAACTAACGAAACAAAACAAGCATTCAGGAGATATCAGAGATGAGTGATGAGAGCCACAGCACAAAGGGGAAGAAAAGGGTGCGTTTGGTCGGCGGAATCAGGAATCTGGAATGGAACTGGGTCACATGTAATGCCTATGCGGGTTCGGTACGATGCGCGTGAGAAAGGAGAAAAAAGAGGACTGAGGATTGAGGAGAAGCCCCTCTCTCTCGCTTATTTATCAGTCGCTTTGCTTGCTTTCTGTCCACTCGCCCTGCCACCTAAGCTCATCTCCTTCCCAAGGCCCATTCTTCTTTGTCTTTTTCTGCTTTTTTCTTTTCCGATAAGAAAAAATAAATAAATAAATGCTCGTGGTTTGAGGGTCGTTGATTGGAGAGAAAGAAAACAGGAGTCAAAGTTCTGAAGTTGGGGGGATTGCTCGTGCTTTCCGGGTTCGGGATATAGACTGCTGCTTGCTTTACAGCCAATTGCCAAGTGGAGAAATGTTAGGAGTTTTTGGACTTCAGTGTCTCATCAAACGTCGGGTTCATGACGGGACACTGATGCTATGCGGGGCCCACACATTGAAAGCTCTTAGCTCCGATCTGATTTCCTTATTAACCGTAACGATAACGTTAACGGACTACACTGCATTCGTTTCTTAATCCGGTTAATCTATTATCGTTTTCGGTTCAATTTGCAGCTTTTTTGTATTTTGTTCTTGGATTTGCTCTCCACCTCCACGAAAAAAAAAAACTTGAAAATAATGATTTTCGTGGAAAAAAAAAGGTGAAACGAGAAAAATAATGGAAAAAAGCTAGAGAACAAATCAGTATTGCCGGTTGCCAGAACATCGCCGACGTAGTGATGATATCACTTGCTGACCTGCATACATGCCAATGGTTTGCTCTCCTAAGTCCTAACCACACTAGAACTATCTAGTTTTAAGTCTGAGAAAAGTAGGAATGCAAAATATCGACGTGCATTTGTACTTGCAACAGGGAGGAGAAGAGTAGGAATGCAAAATGGATGTATTACATTTTCATGGTCATATTGACGTGAGGCCAAGGCAAGTATTGCCGTATTGGCCCTAGTAAAAATATAACAATATATACTTTTAGTGACTTATGCCACGTATATATAACAAGTTAAGAAAACAATGGTCCCAGTCATTAAATATACATCCTTTTTTTGTTAAGAAAAAATTGTTTGTTCATCTGATTTTAATATCCCAATTCTCAATTTACTAAAAATTTAAAAAAATCCTAAATATGACGATAAATCATTATAGTTTAAACTTCGAAGTTGTAGAACGCTTTGAAACATAAAACAACTATAAATTAAATATAATAATTAGGAAAAAAATACATTAAATTGTCCATTGAAACTCAAAAGTTTAAGTCAACTTAACATTAATATGCTAGCTAGCTAATATATATATATATATATATATATATATATATATACTAAAAATTAATGCACTACTATTTATTTTAAATTAAATTAGTAAGTAGTAATTAAAAAATATATGTAGTTTTAGTCCATAACATATCATTTACATCCATAAGAGTGGTAGAAGATTCATAGATCTCACAGACAAAATCATGTTAATTAATGAATTTTAACTAATTACTAAAATAATTATCTCATGTTTCATTAATATTTATTTCTATAAATTACCAAAAACTAACAATTCCATTTTATATAAATTATTGATTGATCCATGGATTTGAATTGAATATCGATTGATCTAATGTATGCATGGCCATTTTTTACTATCAAAATCGTAGAAAATAGAAGGAAAGATAAATTAGTATATTTTTAAAATTTTTAGCCTCTCGAAAATCCATAGATCTACTCATACAAACAAATTAAAACATTATAATTAAATCATAATTTAATCAGGAGATCAGCATATCCATGCATTTCAAAAACCTAAAAATGTAAATCCTCTGAAATAACTAAAAAATTAATTAAAAAAAAAACATAACTTGTCCTTGTTCTATGGAGAGTGATCAAGTACTCAACCCCACTTTGATTAAAAAAATAAAACTTTCAATTCTAAGAGTGTATCTTTTCTCCTCTTAAAAAAACTGATAGACATTGACAGTGCCTACCTGATCCGAACTGAAATTAGAGAAGCATTAATTATACCGTATCTTTACATATCAGTTTGTACTAACCAATAAGCATCAATGCAAATTGGTGAGAGTTCCATGTCAACCATGACACTGAGATAACAATAGATACAAATTGATACGTACCTAGCAAATAGCAACGCAAGGGTGTTGAATGGACGGCTACAACTTGAGAGTAAGGGTGTCAATGGACTGGTTTTTAGATTGGACTCTATCCAGTCCAAAATTAATTTAGACAAATTGGATGGACCAATAAGATATATTGGATTGGACCAATCCAATCCAAAATATTTATTAGATTGAATTGGACCTGGCCCATCCGTAACAGATTTATTTTGGAATGGATTGGATTAAGCCAATATCTAGTCCATTGATATAAGATAAGATTATATGTATCAATGGACCGGGTTTAGGTTGAAACCAATCTAAATCAAAATGAATTTGAACAAATTAGACGGTCCAGATATTGAATTGGACTGATCAAAATTGATTCAAAACATTCATTGGATTGGATTGGACCTGATCCATTTATAATAAAATCACATTGGACTGGATCGGATTAGACCAAATCCAGTCCAATTGACACCCATACTTGAGAGACACTATTATATTTGGATCTTGTTATGTGATTTGAGATTAAAAAATATAGAAAAGAAAAGTTCATTAAACAATTAAAATTATTGACCTGAAAATTCGCGGTTTGCATTGCAAATGAAGTAGAGAATACCTGAAGCAAACTAAAGCAAAAATGAGCCAGAATTTACATTTATCTCATTTGCCCTTTCATGCATTTATACTACTGCAAAACAAATGGCTGGACTGGCTCTGCGATATAAGTCTTGGAGAGGCTGAAAGCTGACTGAAGAATACAAAAAATGGTTCTATGTCTTTTCAGACATGATAGTGGAATTAGGATAAGGGAAAACACAAAAAATAAAAGCTAGAAACACCACACAAGGATAATGTCGAAAAGTAAAACAATTAAAGGTTTAAGGGGTCCCATGGAAAGCCCTAGCAAAGCTCTTCTGTCAATCTCTCTAGGCATGCGTGAGAATTAATCTAAATGCTAAGCATTAGATATGTAAAGCCCTAGCTAGAAATAAAAGCTGTTGTCAGCCTTCTAGAGCCATTTATAAGAATTAGTCTAATGCTCTATTTGTTTTTCGGTAAGTTATTTATCTGGATAAATACATTTATCTGGGTATATTTTTTTCAGGAAATATTTGCCCAGGTAAATGCATTTATCCATTTTTTTTTTATTTCTCATGTAAATAAGATAATAACCATTTTAACCATAAAAATCCATTATCAAAAGGGGTGTTTTTGTCCCATTCAAGTGTTGGCAATTTTTCCTCTAAGTGGAAAAGTTATTTATCCATCTAAGAGATGAGTATCGGGGAAAATACTTTCCCTGGTCCCCATATAAAATCTGAAAAAATAACGTATAATTCTTAGTCAATGGGAACCAAAATCCCATTGACCAACTTTTCCCCTCCTCAAAATCCATAAAAAGAAAATTGTTCAATCTACTTCAAAAATCTTGACGGTGAATAAATGCCAAATCCAATCCAAGAACATGATGTGATTTTTAGGAGGGGGCTATAATTTCAGATTTCTGTGGTTGACTGCGGTTCTCTTATCCCAAAAAAACGCCCCCTAAGTGTTTTGTGCTAACATTGGATTGGCCAATAGCCATCATAGGCTGCGGTGGGTGCCCTTTATTGGACACTAGGTCTGGATAGCTCAACCTGCTCATTTAACCAAACTTAAAAGGGATTGAAGAGGTTGCCCACATACATCCTTCTCTCTCTCTCTAATCTCTTCATACATCTCTATTCCCCTACGTCTCTATCCTTCTTTTTTTTTCCACTCTCTTAGGTTGTGAACATTAATGTTTATCTTCTTTGTCAAACGTTTAAAGTAAGAATGCAGAGACTAGTCTAAAGTAATGTTTATCACTCACCATCCTTTCTCAATGTTGATTGAAACATTGAGAATTGTTTCACATTGCATTTCTTAATAAAAAAAGATTTCTAAGATGTATTTGGTTTGTTCTTTTCTGTTTTTCTTTATAAAAGGGAATATATGTTCTGTAAGTGCAAGAAGAATTTAACAAAAAGAAAAAATATTTCCATCAAACATGAAATTGGTTAATTGTAGAAACCAAATTACCTTAATCAGAAAGGTCACCAAAACCCATATGATTGATCCTCTACAAGAATCACTTCTACAAAGTTTCCAATTCGAGATTGAGAGAGAGACAGGGTTGCACTGTTTCTAACTTTTAAGCTTTTCCTCGCAAAATGATTAATACTGCTCCGTTAGGCTAAGGACATGACGCGTGGACTCTTTGATAGGACGACAGACTCTAGCAGCCGCAGCGCCACGCTTGATCTGGGTCCCACGTTTCACTTTCGTTGATGATGTTACGTGTCATATTGCCAAATGACTCATTTTGGACCCACGCGGCCACACTTCCTTAGTGCTCTACACCGAGACCCGATCTTCTTCTCTTCTTCCTACTGGATAATCCGGATATACTCTTTCTTTTTCCTGATTTTTATGGGATTTAATATTTCAACTGAACATGAAGAAGGTCTGTATGTTGTATGTGTGTTACATCTCAAGTATAAAGACGTCTTGCCTAGATTGGATTAAAAGTGGAAAATCGGTAGTATTTGTATATGTATATATTTCAAGTCTAAAATCAAATCCCAAATATTCCTTATCTTCACCTTTTTATCTAACTTTTTTTTTTTCTTAAATTCTTTTCGATTTCTATTTAATTAATACTTGTTTTGAAGTTTGATTTATTTATGAATTAAACCAAAGTTCTCTATGTACAGATGTACACTTGATTATTGGAAAAGAAAAATATGATGGAGACATGCATTTTCATGGACAAACTATGATTATATCTTCCTCAAACTGAATAATTAAATACTGCATAATAACTTGTCCACCCATTTTTTACATGTAGTGGGAATTGGGGAAGATGTTATCCCTCATTTGTATATAGTGGGGAAGATCCCATGTCCCCATTTCTGTTTCTTAATTTGTCTTAAAGAAATCCTACTACCAAGTAGTAAGCGAATTAGAAAAACTATTGAGCATTCATTCATATGTACATGCATATCCTCCTTGTATATATTACACAACACACATTACATTACAGAAGGACTCATTATATGGGGTTGGGGAGCCGGGTGCATGTGAGGTCCACAAACCTTACCATGCAAAGAGAAGCTGCGGTTATGTCGATTTGATCCCATGCCTCCACTTTTGAAGGGATGCCATCCAAATGGTAGCTAGGTTCATACACATAAAGGTCCACAAACCTTCCGCAGCAAATTTGTAGCCCCTATAAACAAACAATTGGAGATGACGAGAGAGATAAGTTAGTATAATAACAAACAGAATCTACTTCTCTGAATATCAGCCACTAATAGTCTAATAAGGGGATCGGTTGCATGAGCAGTAGAAAGGATTTCCATTGGATTCTTTATTCAAAAATGATCCAAAGAGTGACCGACCCCCCTAACTATTGCAGCAAATAATCAAAGAAATAGCCCCCACCATGGCCATGCTTATTGACAAGAATGTTCAAAGCTAGCTGATCTATATGATTGGATGTTTCAACCTTATAGTTGAAATTAAATCTTAATTAATTAAAGGAAGGAAGAGGGCAAAACAATTAAGCCAGGTCCAGCAGGGTTCTCCATACATATATGCCTGGCCTTATCTTGAAAGATCAAAATACCTCTAAATCCATCTCTATTGGCCACTAAGGTCTTGGGGTCCTTGAAAAGATTGATTGATTTCCGATCTCCCATGTGCTGTTCACCTTTAATTTGTTTATTTATTTTAGCCTTGAACAATAAGCTAATTGCAATCATAACAAGTGTAGAAAAAGGTGAGAGAGGAAGCTTGATGTTGCCATTTGGCGATTAGAATTGAACTTTTTCTTTCTCAACTATCTCCTAACTGAAACAGTTATAGATGTGAGGTTGTGGCTTCTGGGCTGGTCCTACCCCCAACAGTGTCTTAGTCGACGAAATGGATGTCCACGTGCCCAGATTTAAAGCAGCCATTAAAAATCTAGAGTAACCAGTCGGTGAACATCATCTAATCGAATAATCCTCAAAGTAGAGAAACCCAATAGGATTATAAAGTTAAACCATGATTTGATTTGATCCCTAAAAGGTTCTCTCTCTCTTTCCCGTGTATGGTAGTGCAAGGGCTCTATTATTCTTTTGTTATAGGTTGATAGATCATATCAAATATGTACTAGAGTGGTACAATAAAAGGAATGATGAGCAACAACCAAACTAACGGATTACATTATAACATTTTAGGGTAATTGAGACATTCAAAGGACTAAAGTAGACCCCCTGAACCTCTTCTTTATTTATTTATTTATTTTTTTCTTCAAGTACCACCGAATTATTGGGCTTTCAGATTACTGATGACCCCGGGAAACTAGCTTTCACCCTCAAGTTGAAGCAAAAATTGACAGGGTCCAGATTAACTTATCCATAAACCCAACATGTATATATATATATATATATATGGAAAAGGACAAATCCATCACTCCTTTTATAAGTTAAAAGGGGAAGCAAAAAATGCAAGCAGCAAATTATCATGTTTGCAAGGATGATATGGATTTGTTACAGCAGGCTGGTAACTAAATCAGCTAAAGAAACTTCACTATCAAACTGTTGGATATAAGATGGAGCAGTGACATCGTACGCCTTTCTACTGCATCGCTATTTTCGAATCCACTAGTTAGTTTTGAGTTGAAATGTTGGTAAGATGACTCAAGTGCCGGAGCCATGCATGACCATGACTGTGACTGGTCTATTTTTGTTGGCAATTGGACTATATGAATCTTCACTTTTTTCCCCATATCCTAGATTTGAACCTTCCTGGCGTTGAATTACAGCTTTGTGTTTGTGAACATGTGGGGATTCTGGCCACCTCCCCAATAAACCAGGGAATAATGCACTAAACTAGAGTACAGTCTCTTTATTAGTTCCACATTTACTTACTTAAGGCTGCGTTTGGTTGTAGTGCAAATGAATTTCATTTGCAGTACTGGTGTACATAAATTCTCTCTGCTTTACTTTTTGCTTCAGGTTTGAGGTGTTGTCCCACCATAACAGTAAGAGAAAGATGGTAGGCTGGTAGGGGGATTATTTTACACCATCCTCATTTTATATGAGAAAGAAGTAAGATAGGAAGAAGGTGGTGCAAATTTTGCATCTACTAATGAAACAAAAAAAACAATTTATACCAGGTAGGAGTGAAAATCAAGATGAAAACTGAACTCGATGCAAAATTTTTATATGATTCAGATTTGCACCGCAACCAAAGGCAGCCAAAATGCCAAATTAAGTAGAAAATAATTACAATTTATGCTGATATCTTATCATCATCGTCACGGCCGTCGTTGCCGTCATCCTTGTGATGCTAATGAATTGATGCTTGAGGTATGGTTAGCATCTCACCTATCCCACATGTGTTGATGCATATGAAGAAGCTCACTCAACTTTTTTACAGGCCTGAATGCAGGCACCATAATTGTGCAGTGCAGAATGTTCAAGGAACCCTTATTGCTGGCTGCAAGAAAAAAAAAAAAAAAAAGTACTTTCTTTGGTAGGGATTCTGATGAGCAAAATACCATTCCCATTATTAAAGCACTTAGGGTTAGATGTTCTCTATAACCATCATCCCCATGCACTATTTTTCAAAAGGATGGTTAGACGCGCTTTTTGGATTGAAGTACAGATGAACATGAGCATCCATTTGTAATTGGTTGAGGTTGGTTGGTGGGATTAGAATTTAAAGGACAGAATGGAGTGAGAAAGTTTTTTGGGGGGTTTAGAGAGATTTTAGAGCCTACAATTAAATGAGAAGAATCCCCCTATCAGAACGTACACACCCCACCAGGCCACCACCCACCACATATCTTCTTCTAACAAGCATTAATTCGTCTTCTAATTTCTCTTTATTTCCTGGGCTGGGCAAGGAATTATTCTTACCCACACCATGACACCAACTCATACATATATATGCGGTTCCCTTGGAAGGAAGTTGTTGCTTCAACAGAGTAAAACAAAACCCCACCACTTGGAGAGAGCAAATTTGCAAGCTTTAAGGCTCTCTCCCTGGTCCCAAGTCCCAAGTCCCAACCGGAACCAGTTACAATACAACACTGGGTTATCCAAATCTTGGATAGCAAATGGGCCATACATCTTAGTGTAGCTAGGCTGGATGGTGAAATAAAGGTGAAGAAGAGAAAGGGAGATAGATCCCCTATATATGAAAAGCCCTAAAAATCACCTACTTTGCCTTAATAAGATTAAAAGATTGTGGAAAGGATCTCTCGGCTTTCGGTTCCTTAGCGTTGTGGGTTAGAATCTTAGTGCATGCCCAAGCCCAAAGAGAGAGAAAGAAAGATAGTGTCTCTAGAATCTCTTACCCTTTTCCTACTTCCTCATTCTTTTATTTGGAATTATTGTTCACCGACGGGGTATGGAATTTTATAAAACTGAGATATGGATTGCGCCGACGGGCATTGTTGATGATAACGATCTGGGAGATGAGAAAAGGTAAATTTGATCAACTCATATTTCATGATGCATTCGCCAATTAATCAACTCATATCTAATTACCACATTCTCTAATTCTTAAAGTAGTAGAAGGGTATTTTTTTATTTTTTAATTGTGAGGCCGATTTCTATAATCGGGTTCGGGTGTCATGGGTCTAACTAAAGCAAGCTTCTCATTATTGTGGGCTATCGGCTATCCTGTCCATGGGCCTTGTGTGTAGATTAGATGGTTAGAGAACCCATCATATTATTAACCAAAAGAAAAATTTTGATTTAATGATTTATGATCGCTCCTGTCATCTACCTCTAAGTTGTACCTTTACCCAGAATGTGTCAGAGTAGCTGTAAAAAACTTTCCAAGCTGCTATCTCTGTCGTATGTGCCATTGCCATTACTTTTGGTTTTCGACCTCAATGGATGTACGATTATTCATCGGCTTTTGTCATCGTCATTTCCATGGACTTAAAACAACTGATGTCTGTCGGGCTTTGGTTTTGGAGTTTGGCAGCTGTATATATATATATGTAACACAGCACCAGTACAAATTAGATGATCAGTTGATTGATTGGCAAATGCTAATTGCCTAATTCTATACCAATAGGAAAAAAAAAAAAAATGTTTTCTCACCTTAGCTTTTTCTTTTCATTATTTGGAAGAAGTGATAGCCTGCGTGATGTGACGGTAAAATCTCAGCTTAACTGACAAGCATTAACATGCATGCGAATCCCAGTGAGAGAGCGGTCAGCTCTTGCTAATGAATAGTGACAAGAGGTTAGGTTTAGGTCTGGCAATATGAATATATATATATATGGAGTGTCTGCTTTAAAGGGTAACCAACCAGCAAGGGCCTGTGGCTCATCCGGATGTTTATGATGGTCGGACCACCTCAACCCAAATTCGAGACATGGGCTGATTATGGCTCGGCCCATTAACCCAACTACAACGGCACCTTTTTATTATTATGGTTTAATTTTATGACAATTAAAGAAGAGGAATATTTTTGGTTTTAATTAAGGTGTTACACTCACTTCACTATAGAACTAGTGCACTACCTACTTGGTTCCTGCACAGTGCACAAATAAATTGAAGGCTTGGATTTGTATGCCAAATTCTAAGTATCTTGATACAACAACAACAACAACCCATACTCTCCCTCCGACTCCGACGGGCCCCCCAAAATCAATTGGGTCAAGGTCGGAGTGGACAGAGGATGGAATGACCCCCGCCCCAACCTATACCTACCTTGACCGGACCAGTTAGGAATCCATTAAGTTTGTGTACAAACAAGTGGGATAGCTCTGTCTGTTTGGCGAAAAGAGTTGTTGCAAATAAGAATTTTTTAATTGAACGCACAAATAAAGAAGTAAATGTGATAAGATATCATGTGCAGAAAGCTTGAAAACATCCCGTTCCCGTCTTGTTTTTTTTTTCTTTTTTTTTCTTTTTTCAAACAGCCAAGTTTTTTTCCTCGGGACAAAGTAGTAGATCCAACTTATTCTCTGTGACTGAAAAACCTAACCCATCAAATCAATCCAGACTCCAAACACAAGGATACATTGACAGCTGTCAGAAAGTTATGTAAAACCATTACCCTATTATTGAATACTAGTCTTTGGGCCTTTGGCAGGGCTGGCCAAGCAACAAGCTTTATCGACCGGTCAAGGTTAACGTGCAGTTCATTTATTAGCTTCATGTCTCCCCGAGGCTCCCACGGAATGAGCTCGATGATGTACTCTCTCTCTCTCTCTAATGACTAATGACTAATGACTAATGAATGTTACCTTTATCATTAATATATATATATTGGTCTTAAAATATCAAATTTATTTCTACTTTGTTGTCAATTATCAGCTCTAAGCCTCTAACGACAAAAGGAAATTTCAAATCAAATGTCTTTTGCATTTAGAAGAGAACCTTGCGATCTGATGAAGACACAGAAAAACAGATTACTCATATCACATCTGTATGAATGGTTCGAGCTTGCTAAATTTCCGTTGTCACCTTTTCATTCATCTCTATAATCAACAAATAAATATAATAATTCTTATAACACTCCTCCAATTCTTGGAAATAATTTCACTTCATTCATCCATATTAGTGTTTTTTCTCTAGTCTCTTCCTTGTAAGTTCCATAAATCTCCTGTCCGCTCATCTTGCTTTTGAGAAATCATTTTCCATACATTTGGGCTTTCAAATTAATGTGTACATTTTTGTCACTGACCAAAGCAAAGCACCTACGGGCTAGGGAAGCCCCAACTGCCCAACAATGTTACTCCATGGGTGGACATACTCCATGTTAATTCCATAAAGCTCAAAAGATACAATGAATTTTGTGTACTAGGACATGGGTGGACATACTCCATGTGAGAGATGATATTTCATGTATCTTAATTATCACTCAAAAATCAACTGCATTTGGTGTACCATGATGGGCTCCCTTTCATTCTGCGAATTTATTTTCTTTATATGAAACCGGTGGTTTTAAAATCGGATCGAACCAGATGGTTGGATCAGAAATTAAAAAAAAAATAAAAAATAAAAATAAAAAATAAAAACCACAAACTAATAACCTGACTGATATCTTTTTACTCCAAAACTTTTTTTTGGTCAAAAACTATTGATTTGATTAGTGAACAGTTGACTTGTGCGATCCGTTGATCTATAATTATTTTTGTTTTTCAATTTTTTATTTTTTATTTTTTATATTTTTATCACAACGGCTAGCTAGACAATCCAAGCTGCTCTTATAAGACAATGTCATTGAGAAACCTGGCTTTTGATAAGTCGAGATTGGCTGAACACGATGGCTGTAATGAAGCCCCCATATATAGCAGTCATGCGCGTGAAATGAGAGATTGAGTGCTTGTGGCCTGTGGGGCACAACACTTTATAACAGGTTTAGTAGATGTTCTTGGCTTAAAAGAAAAATCAAAGAGAAAGAAACAAGAAAAGAGAATCTACCATTTTCAAATTGAAACCTGCTGCCTCTACATTGCATTAATGGACAGTTGGGTGCCTGCTCGCCAACAGTTTCTGTGCACAGACATAATTTCTAAAGCACAACCCTTCACAGGTTGGTAAGTTGAGATTATAAAAATGGTAAGAAAAAGCAAGAAAAGAGTGCACTCAAGGAAAGAAGAAAAATAAAACTCCTCAACATCTTTACCAAACTACATCCCAAAAGCTGCACCAAAGGTTACTTAAATCTTTTTTTAGAGAAAGAAAATGAGATAAAAGCTTTGGCTGTTTGAAAAAGATTTAAGAAAGTTCCAGATTATTTGTAGAATCATGCTTTCTCTAGAAACTGTGGTTTTGATGTTTTTGTTGGATTTGCCATAGACTTGTAGACTTAATTTGTTTGCGGTGTAAATTTTATTTACATTGGTATAAACCACTGTTTTTAAAATCAGACAGACCGGAAAAACCGGAAACCGATCGGTTCCATTTTTCTTTAAAATCGTTTTTTCTCTCAAAACTGTTGATTTTGATCAGTAAACCGCTGAACTGACCGGTTAACCACTTGAATGGTTTTGATCATTTTTTAATTTTTTTTGTCAGAACAGACCAGCCGTTCAGGTCAATCGGTCAGACCATTCAAACCGGTAACCAGACCCCAATTCGGTTACCAATTCGTTTTTAAAAACCATGGTATAAATGTTTGAAAGTGCAAATACGTAAAACATAAATTTTGATTCACTTTTATAGTTCCCACCTTATACGAAAGAGAATGGAGGTAGTAGAGGGTTCTTTGTTTGGGAGTAAGTCTGGAAGCAATATAAGAAAATTAAAATAAGATGAAATTGGTGCAAATAAAAATGTAAAACTGGGCCCTATGTCAAAATTTGTATTTGGTTCAGATTTATACTGCAAACAAACAAAGTCTTCGGTGCTATCGGGCATCTGGCATCCATGGTGGGTATTCAAAAGAAAGTTGTTTTCTTCATCATATAGCCCTTGGAAACAGTAGGATTACATAATTCCAGGCAAATTAAGTGAACAGCGGTGCTCTTAGTTTCTTACCAACAAGATTATAACCCATGGACAAGTGGCAAATGAACCTAAACCCACCACCACCAAGGAGGGATTACTCGTCTTCCTAATATTCGGCACAGGAAGGGGAATTTTCTACTCTTTACACGTGTCGAAATAATAATGATTCTTGATCCTGTTCATTAAAGATATTTTTTCCAAGTTTAACGGAATCTCTTTGTTTAGATTTATTCTATTTAATTTAATAAAAATAAAAGTATTAAAAAATTGAATTAAGAAATGGTGGACAAATAAAACAAAATAAAAAATGGGGGGATATCTTAGTGAAAAAATCGATTTTTTTTTTAACGTAAACTTTGATGAAATAAATTCAAATTAAAGTAAGTAGAATAGGGTTCTGTTCTATTAGTATAGAAATGATTTGCATGATGTCTCATCTAAAGAAATCTATATTCTATTGTGTCATCCAAAAATTAGAATGATTCCCTTTTTCTTTTTACTTCGGAAGAATCGATAGATACTATATATGGAGAAACAGATGCTCAGAATTAATCAATGGAAGTTAATTCTTCAAATCTCATTTGAGGATTTAACTAAATTCATGGAAACAACAACATATCAAGATTAATTCAACCAAGAATACGTTGGCAAGACAAGCAAAAATTTGCGAACTAATTCCGCTCAAAACTGTTCGACAAAGTCAGTCCAGTTTGGGCTTGTATCAAGGAGAAATTTGTTGAAAGAGTATTATTGTTTTAGGAATAATTTAACATTTTTTGAAGTAATAATTCATTCAACTCACACACAGATGTTCTTCTTAAGACTATAGTAGGGGTATAACCGGTGGACCTCAAGCAAAACTTGTGTTCCAAAACCTGAACTTTAGTTGGGTTGTGCAACTATGTGTCTGCCAATACTTCAAATTATTATGCTACGCTATTTCTACTCTTGCATTAACTGTGATGTAGTTTCGACTCTTGTCCAATTCATTTACTTTTATATGCTTTTGATAACAATAATTATTTGATATTTGAAAAATAAATATTACCATTATCTAGATCATAGCTCATACGGGTGATCATTTCAAGCCGGGCCCTGCAAATTTCTTGCTTTGGGCTTGAAAATTATCAAGTATTTAGTGACTTAGGCCGAGAGCCCGGCCTGGCACGGCCCATGATCTCTAATGATAATAGCAACTATATTTTTAGTTTGGGTTGGGAACTTGGAGGTTGAGATCAGCCATTTTGTGTAAAAAAGAAAAGTGCCAAGAGTTAGTTCAGAATCCTTAATCCAATCCATCCCTCTCATGACCCTAAAAAGTTGAGACCAACTAGGGTCTAAGGGTGCAATTTGGGCAACGGATCTCCTGCAAGCAAAAGCTCTATACACCCCATGAAAGCAAAGGTATTCATAAGGAGATATTCCCAAGGCTGTATTTGGAAATGATGCAAATATGTAGAGTGTAAAATGGTTCATATAAATTATAAAGTTGGGTTAGTTTTGCACTAATAAATTTACCTTCTTACCAAACAGATTTTTAACTGTAATGGATGCAAACACAAATTCCAATAAAATATATGCCTTTTTTTTTTATTAAAAGCCCACTTGAATGCAAATTTACTTCTTTTTTATTGATGTACTTTTGGCTCTGTTTGTTTGTGATACAAACACCGAACCGAGGTATTTATGTACCTCGGTTCGTGTTTACGAGTGTTTGTTTGATACGTAAAAAAGTAGTGATTATTAGAGCAAAAATGTATTTTCTGACACTTTTGTACTCTGAGAAGAGAGTATTACTATACCTATTTTTTTATACAATTTTGTGTTCTTTTGATAATTAACTTTTTGACCCAAGTTAAGGCATTGGAATATAAGATAGTTGAAGCATTTAATGATGGGCCCACACTTTGCACTGATTTCAAACAAACAAGATGAATACAAAAACGGTTTAAAATGTAAACCGTATTTGCATTCATGAACCAAAAATTGGGTAAATATGTAATGTACATATTTACATTTACATTGCAACAAAACACAGCCTTTACATCTTATTATTAATGTAAGTATGCATTGGAAAATGTGTTTTCTATCATTTATCAATACATAAATGTATTATTACCAAACATAAGCAAAAATGAACCAGAGTACAAATTTACTCTGAACCGGGATTTACACTCCATGTGCATATCGTTTCCAAAGGCAGCACAATGTGCAATTGGCTTAATTTGGACTGGCTCAGAAATGGACTTCTATCAAAATTTGAATGGATCCAACCTAAAAGCCTAAATCCAAAGCAGTATAAAATGCTAAATTGGGCCAACTCGAGATGTACGCTAAGACCATCATTGGGACACTGGACATTTTTTATGACATGTTTCCAAGCCCGATGCCCATGTCCAAATAGGAGATAGCCCTCCCCCATAAATCCGTAGACCCCACCAACCCGGGTTAAGGCAGGACTCGGTCCCTGTCTCCGCTACAACCAACCAGACACTTTACCAGTAGGCTAGATGACACCTGTGTGGTCACTTCAAGATTTGAATAGTTGTGAATTGACTAATAAGTTGTTACGTCTTTTATTCCATTGGAATTTACGTCTTTTATTCCATTGCAATTCCTATCCTATCCGCTGTGTATTCACCCTTACCCTCTCCGATGGGGTGGGTTTCTTTCGTTTGAAGAACGGGTTTTGGGATTCTACATTTAATACGGGTATGAGTAGGGTATTGTGTTACACTAAATCCGATCCGTATATTATTAGAAAGCATATAAAATTTATGTATTACATATTGATTTAATAATATTTTAAATTTTATATGAAGGATAATTGATAGTTTATGTATTTTTTATATGTCTTAATCAAATAATTGAAAATTTTATTATTTAGTTGTATTGTGTTTTTTTACTTATTTAATGTTTATATATGACAAAAAAATAATAGGAAATTAGATGTAGATTCTAAACTCAATCCGCCCCTACCCTTAAATGCGGGGAAGGTTTTGTATTTTCATGTACGATGAGGGTTTGGATTCTCAAAATCCCACCCGTTATGGGTTTTGGGATGAATATAAGTTGGAAGGTTTAGGGAGGCATACAAGATTCAAAGTATTGATGCTGGCCTGTATCGGTCCTTTTTCTTTAAATTTTACTTTTTTTTTTTGAATTTTAAACTGGCCCCTCTAAACCAGGCCCTGACCCGATACAACCCTTGTAGGGCATATCAGAAAAGGCCGAATACAGATTGATACGTAACGATTTTTTAAACCTTAGAAACATATAAGATCTAATATTTACAAAACCTGCCCCATTGCCATTCCTAACAGTGCAAGTGTTAAAAGGATGCTTGTGTCTCTGACGGAAGGAGTGAAATTGAAACTCCATTATTTATACGAGGAACGTTGGGCTTTGTTAGAGAAAAAAAAATTAATGGGTTGAATGCTTGGTTCCATTTAGTATGCACATACAATGGCTGTGAAAAAAGTGAATATTTCCAAAGAAATGTATATGTACGAACTGTAAGAAAATCATTTATTCTTATTTTCCATCACTTTTAAAATAGAAGTTGGTCTTCTTGATTTAGTATATATTGCAACATTCGTATTTGTCTCAACTATTTAGGAGTAAAAATGCAAGATAAATTAAGCCCATGTTTGGTACACTTATGTTAAGCAATGTTTTTAAACCACTATTAACCTGGATGGTCGAACCGTCTAAACCGTCACCTGGTCATCTTTTCGGGTCCAGTTTCATCAAAACCTGGTGCTTTTCAAAAAAAAATGTTCACTGAGTCAATAAATGGTTTGGATTTCGAATGATTTTTTGCAAAGTTTAATATATTGAAAATGACAATCGTGTCCCAAACTCCCATTTTAAGCCTGACCCCTCTTTCAAAGAGGAACCTGTAAGAATAAATAAAGGGGAGCAAATCAATCCTTAGTCTTGCAGAATCATACCAATATCATTCCTGTACGAAGAACAAGAAGCCATGTTGCACCCCAAAGAATATCATGTTGTAGTTATCAAGGAGGTTTAAACATACATACCTGTATCCATCGCAGTAGTAGAAACCCTTGCGGAATGAGTGATGAATCAATGGTAGGTCGATTGTGGTTTTCCTCAGTTAAATCTTCCTTCTTTCTTAGATTTTCTCAGCTCTTGACTCTAATGGGGTAGAGCAAGAGGGCGGCTGGATGATTTAACATATTGGGAACCATAACCTAGGAGCCTTTATATTTTGACCTAATAGGATCCCATTAAGCCTATATGGGCCAAAATGTGGTATCCACTCATTAAGCCCCATACCCTTTTGTTGAAGTCTATGGGCTTTGTCTAAATGAATCACTTGATTTAGCCCACTTACAAGATAGCCCATCAATGCAATTGTTTCACTGAATATGTAAGCCCACTTAACAGAGATTAAAACCTAACAATCTTCCACTTTGGCTACATATGAGAACTGAAACAATTATATTGAAAGAATTCCTTATGTGTACACTTCTTAAGCTAATTTCTTTAGACTTCTCCTTAGTTTCAATCTGATCCATCTCCTGTACTAATATGAGACCATGACGGCATTCGCCACATATATGCGTGACTAAACCTTTCATGCTCACCATATCAATACATTCAATGACATAGATCAAGTATGGATGAGTGGCATGGAAATTACATGCAATGTGATCTCAAAACATGCCTATTTCCAACTGGTTCAACTTTATTCTTTTGAGAGATCAATCAAAGTCACAAACATATTCAGAGATGTAGATGATGGAAAGAGTCATAAACTTTATTATGTGTAAATGTAGACATGCAAACATGCCTTAATCCATAGTACATCCAAGAGCAAAAGAAAAGAAAACTTCCACTAAATCAATGTATCATAAAACATGCCTACACCCATATGAGCAGTGTGCTCATGAAAGACCTTAGGTGGCAATCCCTTGGTCAACGGATCCGCTATCATGGAGTTTGTCCCTATATGCTCTATGCAAATTTGACCACTCTGAACTCTTTCCTTAACAGATAGAAACTTGATATTAATATGTTTCGACTTCAGAGAACTTCTATTATTGTTGGAATATAGAATTGCAGATTTATTGTCACACAATAACTTTAATGGCCTTTCAATGCCATTAACCACTCGCAGCCCCGTGACAAAGTTACGCAGCCATATCCCATGATTGGATGCCTCAAAGCAAGCTATGAACTCTGTTGCCATAGTTGAAGGGGCTATGAGCGTCTGTTTGGCACTTTTCCAAGATATAGCTCCTCCAGCTAACATGAAAACATAGCCCGAAGTGGATCGTTTGCTGTCTTGGCATCCCGCAAAATCAGAATCAGAATACCCAATGATCTCCAAACTGTCTGATTTTCCTGTAGATTAACATGAAGTCCTTTGTTCTCTGTAAATACCGCATGACCCGTTTGGCTGCTTTCCAATGATCCAGTCCTGGGTTACTCAAATATCTGCCCAACAGTCCCACTATAAATGCTATATCGAGACGGGTACAAACTTGAGCATACATCAGACTTCTTATAGTCGAGGCATAGGAACCTTTTGCATCTCCTTTATTTCAAGGTCTGTTTTGGGGCACTAACTGAAACTGAACTTGTCTCCTTTAGCCACAGGCGTATCACCCGGCGAACAACTTTTCATGCCGAATCTGCTTAGCACCTTAGCCCTTTTGTGACAATCCAAGAACGCCTCGAGAGCGATCTCGTAGTATTTGTATGCCTAGCACAAAAGAGGCGTCCCCAAGATCTTTCATCTCAAAATTCTTAGTGAGAAATTTATTGGTTTCGTACAGCAAGCCTATATTGTTACTCGCCAGCAGTATGTCATCGACATATAGTACCATGAAGATAAACCTGATTCCACTGAACTTGTGGTATACACATTCATCAACCACATTTACCTCAAAACCATATGAGATAATCACTTGATGAAATTTGTGATACCATCAACGAGAAGCCTGTTTGAGACCATAGATGGATTTTTTTAATTTGCAGACCATAAACTTTGAATCTTTGGATTCAAAGTTTTCTGGCTGAACCATATAAATCGTTTCATCAATGTCTCCGTTGAGAAACGTTGTCTTTACATCCATCTGATGTAGCTCTAAATCAAAATGAGCTACAAGCGCCATTATTGTCCTAAAGGAATCCTTCAAAAAAACCGGAGAAAATGTCTCTTTATAATCAATGTCTTCCCTTTGAGTGAAACCTTTAGCGACTAGACGAGCCTTATATCTTTCGACATTGCCTTTTGAATCCCTTTTGGTTTTAAATATCCATTTGCAACCAATGGGTTTCGAGCCTTCAAGCAACTCGACAAGATCCCAAACGTCATTGTCTTTCATGGATTTCATCTCTTCTTGCATGGTATTGATCCAATGTTGAGAATTATAACTTTGAAGGGCTTCGTGAAGGGTGATTGGATCATCTTCCGCTAAGCCTACCGAATCTTCTTGTTGTAGGAGGAACACGATATAGTCATTTGGAATCACACTTCTCTTTTGTCTGTTGGATCTCCTCAATGACACTTATTGAGGTTGTTGAGTTTATGGAAGGAACTTCATTGTTGTCTTGAACCGGAATCGCTTCATGAACAGTGTCAGGAATTGTTGTCTGATCACTAGCGATAATAATATCAGGAAGAGAAACGAATTTCTCTTCTTGCAAGACAATTGTTTCGTCAAAAGAGACGTTCCTTAATTCTTCCCCTCCAAACTCAACATCTTCAAGAAATCTCGCATTTCCCGTCTCAAAGAAGGAGCGGGTAGTGGGATCATAGAACTTGAACCCTCGAGAACATTCCGCACATCCAACAAAGTAACAGCTAATTGTCCTAGAGTCTAATTTCCTTTCGTTGGGCCTATAAGGCCTCGCTTCAGCTGGACATCCCCAAATGTGTAGGTGCCTTATGCTAGGCTTTTTCCCAGTCCACAACTCATACGGGGTTTTAGTTACTGCTTTGCTGGGTACTTTGTTAAGGATATACACTACAGTCTTTAATGCTTCTCCCCAAAGTGATTCAGGTAAAGAAGAATGACTAATCATGCTCCTCACCATGTCCTTAAGTGTCCTGTTTCATCTTTCAGCAACACCATTCATGTTAGGTGTACCCGGCATGGTGTACTGCGGGACGATACCACATTCCTTTAGGAAGTTAGCAAAGGGTCCTGGACGTTGCTCTCCTGATCCATCATATCTGCAATAGTATTCCCCACCACGGTCAGATTTGACGGCTTTAATTTTCTTACCAAATTGAAGTTCAACTTCAGCTTTATAAGACTTGAAAACATCCAGGGATTGAGACTTCTCACTTATTAAGTATAGGTACCCATACCGCGAATAGTCGTCTATGAACGTGATGAAGTACTATTGGCCATTCCATGCTAGCGTAGGGAATGGCCCACAGATGTCCGTATGTATCAGTTCTAAAACTTCCGTACATCTATTGGCACCTAATTTCTTTGTGTTTGTCAATTTTCCCTTAATACACTCAATACAGACTTGGAAGTCCGTTAAATCAAGGGAATCAAGAATTTCATCCGACACAAGCCTCTGAATTCTCTGTTTAGAGATGTGGCCTAAGCGCTTATGCCACAAGGAAGCAGAATTCTCGGTTAATTTACGCTTTGCACCTTTAGTACTTGCATGCAGGACTACATTGGGGAAGTAATAGTTTCTAACATATAAAGACGATCAATTAAAATACCGGTACCAATAATATTTGAATTTAGAGAAATACTAACTTTATTATTTACAAAACCACAAAAGTAACCAGATTTGTCTAAACAGGAAATAGAAATTAAGTTCCGTTTAAATGACGGAGCTACAAATGTCTCAACTAAATTCAAATAACAACCAGTTTTTAAAATCAATGTAAAATGTCCTACAGCTTCCACAAGAACTTTATTGCCATTGCTTACATAGATGAATCTTTCAACATCAGTTGGCGGTCAGCTCTAGATGCAACCCTGCATAGACACACTTATGTGGGTAGTAGCGCCAGAATCTATCCACCAAGTGTCTATAGGTACAGAAGCTAAATTAGCCTCAGAACAAACTAAAGTGAGAGACGTACCCTTCTTTATATTTCCTTTTCCCTTGTACCTCATAGAAATTAGAGTAGCTAAAAGATTGCTAGTCTCTGCTTTCTCATTCTTGGCAAAATACTGTTGTATCGCCACAAGGGATTCCTTAACATTATTGCTCTCAGAAATAGAGCCCCGAAACGCTTCCGGTATGGAACGTTTCATAATCATCAGACTTATGCGATTAGAGTGATCCCATTTCTCAACTTTGGCCTCATTGGAATTGTCCTTAGCCGAGATGGGTCGCTCCGTCCTTAACGCAAGGTCTAAATCCATGCAACTGAGAACGATTTCCACATTCTCTTTCCAGATCCTGAAGTTTGTACCATTCAACATGGGAATGACACTGATTTGAATAGAAACATTATTTGCAGTTGCTGAAACTGAACAGAGAACAAAAACAACATATAATCAATAATAATATAAATTACAAAGGCAAGATACCCAGCACAACTTGACATTTAGTGTTTGCACAGAAACATCAATTGTAAATGGTACTCTCAACGCAACAATCAAACATTGATAATAAATCCTGTCAAACAATAGCCTTTCTTTGGACCGACTACTATTCACATGGATAATAGCTTTACAATATCAATATTCATCATCGCGTGTGTTCACTGCCCAACCAAACATCAACCTTCCTTTGGGCCGACCAATGTCCGCATGGACAATGAACACACAAGATCTTTATATTTCAAATCATTGCATGTGTGTTCACTACCCGACCAAACATCAACCTTCCTTTGGGCCGACCAATGTCCGCATGGACAATGAACACAAAATCTTTATATTTCAAATCATTGCATGTGTGTTCACTGCCTGACCAAACATCAACCTTCCTTTGGGCCGATCAATGTTCGCATGGACAATGAACACACAAAATCTTTATATTTCAAATCAAATTAATTTTACACTGCAGAGGCTACTTTGGTAACATGCTGCTTCAATCAATTTAATTTGAAAAGGAAAAAGTATTCATCCAAAACTGTATTCATCGCATGCATGACAAAGTTAAAAAAGGTTCAAGGTTACTTCCATGCAAAAGGAGAGAAGAACTGACACATGCAAATTGCTTACGTGCATGCAAATCACGATTCAAAAATTTTTTTTTGAGTCGGTTCTGTAGATGCATCGAATCACTGATGCGAATTCATTCTTGGGTTCCAGAGGCGCATTGCAACACTGATGCGTCGTTTTTTTTTTTTTTTTTTGGGTTCCAAACACGCAACACCGATTCCAGAGAGGCATCGCAAGCAAAGACGCAACACCGATGCGTCTTCTGTTTTTTTTTTGCTTCCAGAGACACATCGCAACAGCATTGAATTATCATTACAATGCGTCTTTGGTTTTTTTTTTGGTCGATTGAAAGCAAAACCGAATAATCAATGCGTCTCTCCTTTCGGCTGAAACCAAAACCGCATTGAATCATCAATGCGTCTTCCCTTTTTTTTTTGGTTGGCTGAAATCATAATGACAAGGTCAAAACCGAAACTGAAACCGAATCATCAATGATCAAAACCACATTGAATCATCAATGCGTCTTTGTTTTTTTTTTTTTTGGTTGACACAGCCTTGCTTCATGGCTGTCTGACAAGCACACACAACCAAACGACTGTATCCATCAAGGCAACCACCAAGAAATTGATTCAAAAAGAAAAACGATAATCCTAATAACTGAACATGATATAAGGCTCTGATACCACTTGTAAGAATAAATAAAGGGGAGCAAATCAATCCTTAGTCTTGCAGAATCATACCAATATCATTCATGTACGAAGAACAAGAAGCCATGTTGCACCCCAAAGAATATCATGCTGCAGTTATCAAGGAGGTTTAAACGTACATACCTGCATCCATTGCAGTAGTAGAAACCCTTGCGGAATGAGTGATGAATCAATGGTAGGTTGACTGTGGTTTTCCTCAGTTAAATCTTCCTTCTTCCTTAGGTTTTCTCAGCTCTTGACTCTAATGGGGTAGAGCAAGAGGGCGGCTGGATGATTTAACATATTGGGAACCATAACCTAGGAGCCTTTATATTTTGACCTAATAGGATCCCATTAAGCCTATATGGGCCAAAATGTGGTATCCACTCATTAAGCCCCATACCCTTTTGTTGAAGTCTATGGGCTTTGTCTAAATGAATCACTTGATTTAGCCCACTTATAAAATAGCCCATCAATGCAATTGTTTCACTGAATATATAAGCTCACTTAACAAAGATTAAAACCTAAAAGAACCCCTGTTCAATGCTTCTTGCGCTTGAGGTTTTAGAAGAAGAAATCAAGTATAAAACAAAGATCTAGCGTCAGCTACTCCAATCCAGTGATTAACGCTAGCGACTGTAATCTGTGTTTGAGTTTTCCACATTAAGGTCGGCAGCTGTAAGCAAATAAGCTTGGATGATTCAAACAGTCATAGGTAAATTTTTCATTTTAGATTTTAAGTTTTCTTTTTAATTTTTAACTTTCTAGAAATCAAAATGTCAAACTTTCAAACATTTGAAACTCTGTTCTGTTATTAGAAAACTTTCATTTTCGTTTTGGGTTTTTCAGTAAACTTTTCATTTTCATTTTAGTTTTTAAGTTTTCTTTTTAATTTTTAACTATCTAGAAATCAAAATATCAAACATTTTAGACATTTGAAACTCTGTTATTAGAAAACTTTCATTTTTGTTTTGGGTTTTTGGGTAAATTTTTCTAGAACGACTCTATTTAGACATTCATTCTAAATTTCTAGTATATCTTCTAATATATTTATTTTCAGTCATTTTAATATGTTTTCTAATTTCTTAAATGGCTACAAGTTGTCAACCCTTTTGAAGAGGTAATCTTTTATTTTTATTTTCATCAAATTCTCTTATTTTTGAAGTTCGATTATGAATCTTAATATTTCACCAATTGGTAAATGGCAATTGCTTTCATATTGATAAATGACCATTTCTGTTATGAGTATTATGATTATTGATAATTTTTATTTTTATAATAATATATTTTATTTTCATTAATCTGAATCTCCTAAATCTTAAGATATTTCTGTTTTGATCGGTAAATGTTAAATGGTTTGCTATTTTATGATTTTTTTGCATTATATATATCATTTTAGTTATGATGTCATGAGTTGACTCATTTGACCCGGATGGTCGAACTGATGACCCGCAACCCAGAGACAAAAATGGTTCAAGTTCTGGGTTGATTTTTAAAACGTTGATTTTAAGTACTTATTCAAACAAGTACTTAAAATAAGTGGTGGAATTACACGATAAGTAGAAAATAAACACTATTTCCTATTTGGCAAAAGAACCAAGAAAAAGTTCTTATTTAAGAAATAAGTGCTTACAAAATAAGCAACTTCTAGGTTGCTTATTTTAAGTACTTAAAATTTAAGTGCTTATTTCTTTTTCCTTGGGATGAGTTTGTCCCTAAAAAATTTTGATATGATGAAATGCCCCCAACAAATTGAGAAAACCCTATCATCTTCTCCATTCGTATAAGGTCATTGAGCAACGGTGGGTGTCTGGGGGGGCGACTGGCAATTGGAAAAACGACTTGAAATCTCGAGTATGTTGTTCTTCTTGTGTTTTCCTTTTATCCTCATTCATTTACAACCAGATTTGGATTTTTTTAAAGTTTTTTCATTATTGAAAACTAGATCTGCAGCGTTTTTGCACAATCTAGTTTTTGAACAAAAAACTTCTCAGTTTCTCATTGATAATAACATGTATGACCATCCTAACACTCCTATTTTGATATTAATTGCAAGAGATTTTGGGAGATATTAATTGTATTTGGTTTATGTAGTCATATATAGCACTACAGGTAGATCGATAGAGAGAGAGAGGGCGAGAAAATCCAAAGAGATATAGAAGAATAGAAAAAAGGCAATAGAAAACTTGATATTTTCCTGTCCATGCTTCTTATCTTTGTGGAAGACAATAGAAAAAAAGGCAAAAAAAAAAAAGATGACATTTTCAGCCACCACAAACACATTATAGCAACTTATACGGGCAGGTGGAAATAGCCTGTCAAATCTCTCAGTTGCAACTTCCCTGTTCTCTCCCTCTGTGTCAACCAAAACATGAAAAGCAGAAAAAAAAAAGAAAAAAAAATATGAGCAAATAATAATCAATGACTTAGTAACACATTGATCACATGATATGGTTCGCCAAAAATATATGATTGCATTTCTAATTGGATCGGATTGTACGCACAAGATTATACTGCTTGGTCCTACTGAATGATCTGTGCTATTTTTAAGCTGTACTAGTCCATTGCATCTAATTGATTATGAAAACTGAAATTTCCTCTTCTTTTTAAGAAGCAAAACACATGAAAAGAGCAGCAAGTATGACCTGTAAAGCGAGGCTGCTTTGAGCGGGTTTAGTGCCACTGCTTTTTGCATTTGAATTAGTCATTTCACTCACCTCTCTAATAAAAACAAAAAGAGAAGGCAAATGGGTCAGTCTGTTTAAACTTGGGAACTTAACATCCCACCTCATAGTTAAAAGATTAACTAATCTAAAGTGCATGGTGACCAATATAGTACTCCCCAATCCAAATGGAACCAGTTGGGGGCTGGGCTTAAAATTCATATATAATCTCAAGAAACAACAGAGAAGATTCTCCTTCATCAGCACAGCTGTTTAACTTTTATATAGATCCTCAAATCTGTCTGAGGACTAGTGCGAAAGAATGTTAAGATCATATTATTCACCATTTCTTGCGCCATGAGTCATTTAGCAGCAGTGAATTGGGGAGGGGGGTGGCAGGTAAGATTGTTAAGCCCTTCTTGTGCTATAGGACAGTAGTGAGTTGGTGTTCCAAGGATACTAAAATATGGAAAGTATGAAATAACTCCCTGGAAACAAACAATAAAGACAGAAGGATGGCCAAAAACCTGATAAATTTTGACAAGGTTGAGTAAGTTCATCAAGGCTAGCTTCCTCATCTCAATTCTGTCCTGCAGATAAAGTATCATAGAAATCTGACAATGGATCAATCTTGCAACATGGCATACCCTGCCTCTCTTCTCTCTTTGCAATACTGCATTAAGAACTGCTTCACGCTCTCCATTGTTTGTTTGCTGAAACTGTGTACCATGAGGAGAAAGTATGTCATCAAAGTCATCATTGTTTTGGGTGTTCAAACAACACAGACATTTTGACAATTACTACTGTTACTCTTAGTTAAAATGTTATTATACTCAAATTATTCCTCTCACAAACTTGATGTGCTATTAGAACATTCCTTCTGGATTTTATTTAATTATCATGTTGGATGGAGCCACAGAGAGGTGAGTATGTAAACCATAAAACCAATGACTTGAGCTTGATATAGAGACCTTGGTGTATACTTATTTCATAGATAAAGTGGTGAAGGTTTATGAGAAAGATGAGTAGTAAGTAGCAACACAAGTTCTTTATGGAGCCTTGAAACAGAATGAAAACTATAAAATCCTCACTCAGTCAACAATATTTCATAGACAAGTGTCTTCCAATTGTACTTGTTAATATAATACATGACCACCTGTCCTTCTAAATAATATTTCACTTTTCTTTTGTTTTTTCTTAAAATAGATAAATTATGAGAATATAGATAAATCATGATATCCAAAGAAAAACTTCTTCTGCACATATAAACAAAAAAAAAAAAGAAAAAACATTTAAGAGGCTTTATATTATTTGTAATTTGTAATCAGCTATATATCATTTTGTTTAAAAGAAAGACATCAACCTAAATTAAATATCAAGAAATTAAAAACAACATCAACAAATAAAGCAAAAAGCAAAACTAATTTGTAAAGAAAAGTCAACAATGTTATCTATTATGTATAGCATGTGGCAAAACCCCATTTGTTTTTGTTCAGAAGGGAAGAGGTTCAATATCCAGTCCACCCCTCCCAACACCCCAAATATCAAGGACCAGAATTGTGTAAATGACCTTTTCAGTTTTTATGGTTTAAAATTTTGATAGACTCATTGAAAAACAACTAATTCACTGAATTGGAATTTTTAAAGTTTATGTACTATTTACAGGTCCCTATCCTTGAATTGGAGTTCTTAGCCAATTATCTAGCAGAGCTAACTCTGGTTGAGTATGCATTCTTGAAGTTCCTTCCTTCCCTCATTGCAGCATCTGCTGTATTCCTTGCCAGATGGACATTGGATCAGAAATGTCACCCATGGCTCTGCATTCTTTCTATTCTCTTCCAGATACGAAAATTACAGTTCTAGCACTTCAAGATTTGCAAATCAATACCAAAGGTTGCCTAACCGACCTAATTTTGAATCACAAAAACCAGCAAACGGATCCAATTATGAACATAGCAACCATAATAATAACCATGTATTAGATGGGCTATTTGTGAAATCCAATGAAATTTATCTTCAATAGATTCTCCATGAAAAAATTATTTTTAGCAATTAGATGTCAAGAGGATTACCAAAAAAAATTCTTAGCAAAATCAAAGAATACCCAAAGAAATACAACCATAGACTGAGGATATTGTGCAAAATTAAATTCTGTATAGCAATTTAAAAAAAAAAGCAAAAAACAAAATTAATTTCTAAAAGAAAAGAAAACGTACCTGAATACAAAGATAAAATAACATCACTTCCATATTTATAAGAAAACACCTTAACAGTCATTAATTGTCCATAACAATCAAATGGCAGATTTTCAAAACTTTTCTGAGCATAGCACGACAACTGTGAAATAAAACATGCAGAAATCAAATTAAAGCAACACATAAGTAAACATGCAAAATATGATATATTAGTAGATAATAAGAAAATTTACAAATGAGGGATTAAGGAAATTGAGAGAGGGCAAGTTAGGAATTATAGACATAAAACGATAGAAATCGGTCTAATCGGAGATCCACATGTCTTGGTGTGGCTCCAGTTTGCGGAAAAAAGAAACAGTCAATGCACTCGAACAGGGGGAAGGGCAAAAGGAAAGAAAAAGAACCCAATTCACGACTGAAATCCTGAATTTCTTTGGTGACCTTACCCTTCCATTTTACCTGGCCAAAGCCTATAGCGAGCTGCTAAAGCTCTTGCTCTGACATGCCATGGAGAACGCGAGAATCCAGTTGAGACTGAGAAACGATTATTAACCTGGCAAGCCGGCCAAGGGCTCACAAACCCCTTCTTTTCAGGCGCGTCGTTTTGTAATAGTAGTGATGCATTCATGTCGACAGGTGCTGCTTTCTGAAGCACACGGTGGCAGACATTGCCGGTTGCGGAGGTAGAGCAAATTGCCGACGATCTGCCCCAACTGGAGCAAAGAGCGAGGTGGACGAGAGACAAAGCGATGTTGGTTCCGTAGCAGAAACAGCAGAGAGAGTGACCGAACGCTCCGAGCGTGCCATGGCACAAATTAAATCCGGGAAGAAAGAATTCTGTGGCTGCAAGATTCATGCAACCATCCTGCTTTTTTCACACGCGATGAGCACACGGTGGCAGACATTGCCGGTTGCGGAGGTAGAGCAAATTGCCGACGCTCTGCCCCAACTAGAGCAAAGAGCGAGGTGGACGAGAGACAAAGCGATGTTGGTTCCGTAGCAGAATCGGCAGAGAGAGTAGCCGAACGCTCCGAGCGTGCCGTGGCACAAATTAAATCTGAGAAGAAAGAAGCGATTTTCGCACGGGAAGATAGATTTCACGTATACCTTTTCCTGGGAAGAGAAGCGATTTTCGCACGCGAAAACAAATTTCACGTGAGGATACCTTATACTGCGGGAAGAGAAGGCCACGTCGTCTTGACGAAGGCCCTTCCCGGCTTAGTAATATGAGGTGGTTCAATTGTGGGTAAATGGCAAATTCGAGCCTAGCCGGTTGCCTCCTGGGCCCAATGTTCTGCAAATAAAAATACCGAGGACTGTGTCATGGGTTGGAACAAAGCGACCTGAAAGCCTCCTATGCGGCCCAACCCAGAAGTTGCCATGCGTGAGACTGACCACTGCCTATATGATAAATCATGAATCAGCCTTCAATAGTGGAATTTGAGATTTTGTAACTTTTGGAACTTTGCCCTATAAACATGGTGGATCCCATGAAATGCAGTGATAACTAAACAACTGTTTGGTTCATGGTTGGAATTGGAATTGTTTATTCTCTGCTGCTTGATTCATACAGGAATCAGAATCAGATTCCATAAAATATGAATGATTCCCAATTAGGGTTGGCGTGAGGTAAAGAGAAAGAGGGTTTAGGGGTTTTAAGTCACTTATCTTTTTTATTGTCATTGGAATGAAATTCTCGTTTCCATGGAGGAGGCTGAAAATAACCATTCCTTCAAAGGATAAGTGGACTGCAATCCACCTCAGAAATCTGAATTGCAGCCCCACCCTTAGAAATCTTAGCTCCACCCTAGGGCTAGACTGAACTATAAAATCCCCTTCCTTCAAACGTGGGAATGGGAATTGAAATTCTATTTTGCCCAACCAAACTGCTTAGAATAAGAACGATTCCAATTTTGATTCCAGATCTCTATCTTACTAACCAAATGGAAACAGACCAAAAAAATACAGGATTAATAATAGTAACTAGTAAGCAAAAGACAATGAAATTTATAGAATTCTTCATTTCTTTCCATTCATAGATTCCTCCCCTCATGTGTCTGAACTAGACCTGTTCACAGGCTGGGCTGGGTTGGGCCAGGTTTTGTCTTTACATTAACAGAATATGTTAAAAATCCAAATCCGAGCCTAGCCCGACCATCGGGCCTAAGTCTTGAGCTTGAGCCTAGCTGTCATATAAAGCCTGAAGCCTGGGCCCGAACCTCAACCTGGCCAAAAATTTGGAATTTTTTTTCTTTTTTATTTAATTAAAAACTATTTTATTTATATTAAAAGACCTCAAAACCTAAGAAATAATGAAATACCTCACTAGTCACTATTAAATCAAGTTAGGCTTGGACTCAAGTCCTGGCTCGAAAAAAGGTCGAATCCAATGTTTTAAGCCCAAATCCAAACCTACAAACCTGAAACCCTGTCCAAGCCCGACTTAGACCAAGCCGAGCCGGGCCGTCCCATTGGGCTATCCGGCTCATGAACAGGTCTGGTCCGAAGTGAACTGTAAGGTGTGAATTGCATAAACTGGTTTCTTACTACCATTGAGTTGTTTATATTCATCGCATCAGCCTTCCATGTCCACAGTGCTTTCCCCGCGACGTGGGGAGCCAGTATGGTTCCTCTAGACAGCAGACGCTGACGAACATAGACAGTCAAAATTTTCTGACTAGGAACGGGTTAATATCCGTAAATAATGCGAGAACGAGGGTCACTCTTTTCTGAGGGGGCCGTGAGGTTTCTGGGCTTCTGGGGCATCGACGCGTTCCCACCGGCCTCGCGTTCCTGTACTAATCCATTAATTATTGATAAATAATCAAAATAAAATTTGTCAAATAGTGCAACACAGCCAACGGAGACAGAAGTAAAGAACTAAAGGGAGTTGGCTGCTGCTGCTGCTGCAGGGGTAGGTTCCTTTCCTTCTTTAAACGCCTCGTTTAGCAGCGGATCAATTTGACCAGACGAAGTGTTTAAGGCGTTAACCAAAATCAAAGCTTTCCTGTTACATGGTATAAAAGTAATCAGGAATCGTGTGAGCGGAGTCGGCTTTGGTAAAGCGCGCCATGGACATCTTCAACAAGCTTCGGAACCTGGATGCGTACCCAAAGATCAATGAGGATTTCTACAGCAGAACCCTCTCCGGTGGTGTTATCACGCTAGTCTCCTCTGTTGTCATGCTCTTGCTTTTCATCTCCGAACTCAGTATGCCTTCTCTTTCCTTCTTTCTTCTCCTTTTTCCAACTTAGGGTTCCTATCTTCTTTCAGATCGTTTGGGTTCATTGTTGCTTTCTCTTCAAGGATTATACTTTTTTTTCTCTAGATTCCCAGCTTAGGGTTCATTGCAATTCGTTTTGTTTTGCTTGATCCATATATCTGAACGCTTCACACTGTAATTTTCGTGTTCTCCATTTTGGCTGATTTATTTTTGACTCGAGCAAAGTCGTTTCGAGATTAGTCAACGACCGCTTGACCATATTTTTTCATCATACTTATTTCAATGTTCGCATTGATCCTGAAATCATTATATGGATTCTATTATGCTTTACAGTGGATATGGGCATATGCTTATGGAGGAAAATAAAAAAGAAAACAAAACTAAAAGAAAAAGGGGTGCTTTAGTTGCGGCGTTTAGCTCGGGGAAGTAATTAGAAGGCATGTGGAAATCAGGAAAATGTCATATAGGTTTTATTTTTCAAAATGTTTCTTCATATCCATCTCTTTATTTTGTACCTAAATTCTTGGTATTGATTAATTCAACCTTCAGTAGTACGAAGAAAGCTTCTTTCTATCTATTTCTTAGTGTTTTTTTTTTGACGGAAGACTTTGTTTAATTCTTTGGTTATTGTGAAATTGTTGTTTTTTCAAGGGAATACAGTTAGAAGGGGCAACAGTTGGGAGTTTTCTAATCAACAGTACATAGTTTTCAAGGCCCCAAGGCGAGGCTAGGCGACACCGGGGGGGGGGGGGGGGGGCCTTGTCACCTAGGCGATGAATTTTTTTAAGTAAATATCACATATACGTTCCCTAGGTTCCATTCAAAAAATATAGGGGCTGAACCCCTATTTTTGTTATAGGAAAAGAAGAAAAGAAAAGGTGGAAGAAGAAGGAGAAGGACTGAAGGAGAAGAAAAGGTGGAAGGAGAAATGTGTTGATTAGACAAAATTTTAAGTTTTTCCCTTACTTATTGGTTCAGATTTTGAAGTCATTGAGGGTTCAATACAGCAGTTAGCAATGTTTGTGTTGATTAAACCCTAACAAATAAGAAAATAATAAAAGAAATTAGTTCATAAACACAAAAAATGAATATTTTTCTTTAAAAATGTCTATTTTATAATTATAATCTCAAAAAAATAACAATATAAAAGTATTTTATTACACAGTATGCAAAACTGCTTGGCGACTGGGCGAGGTGAGCCTCCAAGGGTTCCTTGGTGCCTAGGCGTCGCCTTGACAACTATGCAACAGTATTTTAACATATTGATGAACCTAGATGGATATCAGATTCTTATCATGCTCTATAACAATGATGAGACCATGACAAATGAATCTTTATGATCGTTTCTTAGAGTTCTTCATTTTTGTTTTGTCCTTTCCCCTTCAAAAAGAATGGATAAATTATTCTTAGTTCCAAGCTGAGGCCTTTGGGTTGTTTTAGAACTCTCTTTCTCTCTCTCTCGTTTAGGAAGAGTTTTGACAATTTCTAATATAAATCTGGGTTAGTATCCTTGAATTTGTGAGCATATGAGTTTAAGACATAAAGTTGAACCTATAAAAAATGATTGTAGGTTTTTAGTTTCATAGTTTGAACTTTGAACATGATTTAAAAAGGTTTCCTTGTTGATGATACCTCAAGTAAGGTGATTTAGACATTTTTTGTGTTCAATGTCTAAATTCGTCCTTTGATCTCACCAAAACAGAATAACAATCAACTGAAAGGCAAGTCAAGTTTGACACTGTTTTAAAAGTGAGAAGGGCAAGAAGCAAAGCTAAAGTGCAAGGAATTCCTAGAGCCTTAGGTCTGAGAAACAAGGTGAGTCACCACGTTTTGAAAGAAAAAGAAACAATGCAAGACTATATCTAAAATCTAAATTCTGAAAAACGTGAAAATTTCAGAGAGCCTATCAGCTCAATTGGTTGGAGCATCATGTTATTAACACTGTAGGTTCAAGTTCTGGCTTACTGCATCAGTTAAACTGTTTAAATTATAAACATTTAGCTAGAACCTGTAGTGTTAGTAAATTACCTAATCAAAAACCAAATTCAAGGTTAGCTAAATTACCCAAAAAAAAATTCAATGTTAATTTATGGACTTATCTTAAGGAACCTAGGATTAGCTCCAATAGGTTATAAAATGAGGAAAGTAGATGGCTAAGATGGTTTGGTCACATGCAGAGAAGAGCATACAGCACCAGTAGGAAGAAATGACCTGTTACAAGTTGAAGGGGCTACAAGAGCTAGGGACAGACCAAAAAGGACATTAATTTTAGTAGTCAGAAATGATTTAAGTGTCCATAATTTAACAACAGATATGTCACTGACTTAGCATAATGGAATGATGGAACAGGATTTGTGTATCTCCATATTGTTGGGATTGGGACAAAGGCTTAGATGATGAACAGGAAGCTCTGTGTGATGCCCTTGAGTTGAGTGGAAGAGCTAGACTGCTGTCAATGAAAAAGAAAAAAGCATAAGATTATGTAGGGAGGATCTTGTATTACAGACATGCCTCGTAAAGCCCAAGTATGGAGCATATGTGCTTATGGAGTGGAACATCCCTATTGGAGGCATTTAGTGGAGTTGCAACATCCCTATTGGAGGCATTTAGTGGAGTTGTAATATCCCTATTGGAGTGGAACATCCCTATGGAGTGGAGCACCAATTCAGCAAATCTATAACAAAAGACATTTAGTGGAGTTGCAACATCCCTATTGGAGTTACTAAGCTTATTCCCTTTAAACAAACTAGTAAAGTCTTGACACACCAATACATGCTAGTGAAACAACATAGTAATCTTCTTAAATTTAAAGCATAACTTTGAGGTGTGTCAATTGTTACAGTTGTTAGTTGTATCCTGCATTGTCTCTTCCCTTGTTGTGTTATTTCTAAGTTCTTTTTTTTGGCAGTCTACTGGTTTATTTGGAACTTTGTATGCTAATTGCTAGGTTTCTTCTTCTTTCATAATTTTTCCATTTATAGGAAGAAAAGGCATCAATATCTTCATTTTCATGACTGGTTGAATGCATCATGATTGATTTTTATAAATGGGTCTTTATTCTGGATACCTGGATCTTTTGTACTCTGGCATTTAAACCCTATGTTTTTCCAAATATCTGGTTATGTTCTTATCAACTTTTGGTTATCTTTGTTTCTGTATTGGTATTAATGCAGGACTTTCTCTGGCATTGATTGCAGGATTATACCTCCATGCAGTTACTGAAACAAAGCTTGTAGTGGATACCTCAAGAGGAGAAACCCTACGTATAAATGTAATTTCTTATTTTCTCTTGTAGAGATATCAAAGATATTCTCATTCTGAAGCACTATATGTGAATCCATGCTTGTTTTGATATTTTAAGGTTATGATTTCTCTGGTTATAACAGAGCATTTTGTGTGATTAGATTCATTAGATTATTTAGGATTATACTAAAATGTTTTTGGATAGGTTTTGACTTGAGTGTACTCTGTGTATGTTTTTTGTGTCTTGTATCCATCATGTACGTAAGAATGTGCATCTTCTTAAACCATTTACATGTTGGATACACAAAAGTTTGAGGTGTTTGACATGGACATGACATTGATTTTGAATACACACATCAAAATATGCGTGCTATTCTTCAAAAGAAGAATTAGATGTAACCATCTGAAAATATAAGCCTCTACATAGTTGGAATTGTCTGCTATATAGATGAACCTATAGTTCAAATAAGGATTTATTGAGTTGATGGTTTATCTGCTAATTGCAAATATCAACTATGACTGTTTTAACTTTTAAGTAACTGTTGCATTTTATTTTATTGTTGACCATGATTCCTTCTGATTTTGCAAGTGCAGTTCGATGTCACTTTTCCTGCCCTTTCATGTTCTATTCTCAGTCTGGATGCCATGGATATCAGTGGGGAGCAACATCTTGATGTGGTATGTACTGCAAAGACTATCATACTTTTGTATTATTCTTATGCCTTGTGTTGCTGATTAAATATTGTTCACCTCATTGGTCTCTTGCTGACAGCCATCTTTTCACTCTTATTGCTTCTAACCTTTTTTTGTTCTTGAGCACATCATGGTATTCTGTATAGTCTTGATTCATATGCTGACATCATATTTCACTTGCAGAGACATGATATAATCAAGAAAAGGCTTGATTCTCATGGGAATGCAATTGAATCTAGGCAGGATGGAATTGGTGCACCCAAGGTTTGTAAGAGGATATTATAAATATTTTTCTTAAGGTTTAGAATTCTAAACATAGCTCCATCAATTTTGACCTCCAGATTATCACATTTTTCATGAAAGAATTCCTATTACTATCACATGTTGGAAAGTTATCTGTTTAAATGTGCTGGAATGACATTTGATGTATAATTGGATAGTAAAATTGTGTATTGAGTCCTCTATTCACAGGGCACAATTGTAACCATTGTTTTAATTTCAACATTCATGTTATCTCTGTTGTAGTTTGTGTATTTTCTGTTTGGAGAGGCTGCTCCTCGCGCCTCTAAGGGGATCTTCTTGTATCTATTCATTATTTTAATGGAATTGATTTTATTTATCAAAAACAAAAATTGTGTATTGAGTCCTGTGAATAGAGGATCAAAGACTCAGATGCAATTGTGCTCAGTTGGAAACATTTATGGAAAATCAGCAATTTAATACTTGGGGAAATTTAAACATTTTTGAGCTTCTATAACTGTAATTCTTGATGTCTCATTTCTTGCAGTTCTAGGAATTGTGAGGTGCTAAATTGTCTTGTTTATGGCTACTTGTGCTTTCTCTATATGTTTTCTCTTTCTGCTTCCTTTCAGCATCAATTCATCTGTTACTTCGTGATATTATTGCCAGATTGAAAAGCCTTTGCAGAGACATGGTGGGCGGCTTGAACACAATGAGACATACTGTGGTTCATGTTATGGTGCAGAAGTGGTATGTTTTTACTGTTTTTTTTTTTTTCTTTTTTTTTTTGAGAAATAAGCTTTTAAGATTTGTAAATCAGAGTTCAACTGGAATGCAGAATTAGGAAAACCCATAAAGTATGATATGCACAATATTTTAGTTGGCTTAAAAAATAAATATTTTAGGTAAAAATAGGGTTTTAATGAGATATACACTGGTCATTACTCTACATGATAAATCTAGTTGAAAAGACATAATTTATGTTATTATATGTTTTTTCACTTCATTTTTTTTTCTATTGAGAAGCGTAGGTTTTGTCTTCCTTTTCAAGTTGAAGCAGTTTATCAAATTTCCATTTGTGTTGTTTTCCGGTTTCTTTCTATAAGGACTGGGTGCAGTTGGTAGTTTGTGCTGGGGGTCTTTCTTACTTGGGCGATATTTTATCATATTCTTTATGTATTCTCATTTTTCTTTTAATGAAAATTTTATTTTACTACAAAAAATTATGTTTCATCCAAATTGAACAAAAAATAATTTCTCTCAACTCTTCCTACAGTGGCAATTTTGCAAACTTTTTTTTTCTATGGATAGCAATTTTGTGATTCTATTTTTTTATAAAATTGGGTAAATTTTGATATTTTATGGTTTTTCTTGTTTCATTATTGTTGAAAGAATGTTTTAGTTTGTTTAAAGTGTCAGGATATCTTACTGGGTCTTATTATAGTATTTTTAGAATTTTGAGAAATATTGTAAGTTGTGTATCCGTCACTTCTCTTGCAACCTAATCTTTTTTATTGGTCTCTTGCAACATAAGTTTTGAATTTTCAAACTTGTCACTTTGACATAATTTTTTAGATTTTTTTTTTCCATTTTTGCAGCACATTTGGCAAGACCAAGATCTTGTCTAATGTGTTTTGGGAAAGCTGTAGGGTTGGACTTGACACGTCCCAACAGTCTTAAGGCTTTTTGTGTATTGGTCAAGCATGTAACAAATGGTATTAGAGCCTACCACCACATCTGAATTTCAAATTATAGGGAGGGCTACCTGGGAGAAGAGCTACCTAGAGCAAAGTGAAACCTACTCCGGAAAGGGCTACCTGGAGTAGAGTGAAAGCCACTAGAAGGACAGGCCTACCTGCTGCCAGAGTGTGAGCTGTCATGGAGAGGGCTACCAGCTACTTGTTGCTAGAGTGAGAGCTGCCTAGAGTGAAGCTGTCGAGACCTTGGCTGTGGAAGCGTGATGGTATATTACCTTTCTAAATGTTAGAGGGCTTGACTTGACACGTACAAACAGTTAAGGCTTTTGATGCATTGGTCAAGCACGGAACATAAGGTGTCAATAAATGACTGGATTGTGTGTTAGGAATCAACTGGTTAGATCCTTAGGAATCTTTTAGTATTTTTTTATTTAAAAATAGTTAAATGGGTTAGCCCAGCTCAGGATCCATGATCATGAGAGTTTGGCAGAAGTTTTAGTGCTAACTTCTAACCTAATGCAACTTTCCTTTATTGGGACCAGTGGTGGAAGACAAGCTTACACCGGTAAAGTTTAAAAGAAAGTGAATTTAAATTTAGGGTATATAATGGGATTTTTATTTTAATGAATTTTCTCTGTACTTATCAAAAAGTTTTAAGTTCAGGGTATATGATGAGCTTTATCATAAATTAGGTGCATCAAAGAGAGGATGCTAATGAGGGTTGGCCCAACTCATAGCCTTTTTTATTGTAACTGAATTCGGAATGAATTGGGATCAAATGAGTTCTGTGTTTGGACTTTGGAGATGTGGTTTTTTCTTGGTCTCTCCCCCTCCCTTCCCCCTCTAGTTCTGGAACTCCACTTTTTGCAAGTGTAACTCTTAATCCAGCCTTGTTGTTTTATTGTTTAGTTTCCAGAAAGCATATGAAATGAAACCTTACTTCTTCCTTAGGTCATTCCACAGCCCACTAGGGTTCTGATTTTCAGTAGACCTTCTGCCCACCTGATTAAAGGCACTTGTCTTGTTTTATATTGTAGTCTTTGATAATAAATCCCTGATATTTTTCCATCATACCATCATTTGTGTCTATTGAAAATTTAGCTGGGAAAAAAGGAAACAACAGTCAATGGAAAAACTTCTGGACTGCACATATATTTTTATTTTATCATGTGAATCTAAGGTTTGCATGCAAGGGAAATAAAGAAGACCTGTTGTTGCTCATAGAGGGGAAAAGTTAAATCATGTTTTCATGGATCAAATAGTCAGATATCCCAAGGTTATTTTCTTTTATCTTTTTCTTTTTACAAAGTTTCCATAGTTATTTGGCAACACCGCAACAGTCTAGTTGATCTGATTGCTCTTCTTGAGGTCCACATTTTGTAGCTTGGTGGCTTTCCTTTACATATCCAAGCCTCTACAAGGTTGGCTTTCTGGTTTTGTTCTGTATAAAAAGTACAATGCATTATTATTTATGATTGTATACTAAGAGAAAATCCCTCACTAGTTATCTGGTTATACACAATGGTTATGACATATTTTATCAATTATCTGAATGTTTGTTGATTATTGCATTTCTTCATGGGTTTTTTTTCTTGTTTCTGCTTTTTATCTACTAGTATGAATATTTTATTACTACTTTTTTAATAATATCACTAGCCATTCATGTTTCTGTTATAGCATCAGTTATTTTTCTGTAATGTTGTTTTAGCTTATAGTTGACATATTGTCATATTAGTTCAGAGAAGAATCTGTTGACATGCAGCATAATATGTTCCTGTTAGGAAAACAAGTGGCATTTATTTCTCTGTATTATCTGAATTTCTTATTTGTTTTGCAGTCAGATGATGATTGCTGTAACTCATGTGAAGAAGTTCGTGAAGCATATAGAAAGAAGGGATGGGGGCTGTCAAATCCAGATTTGATTGATCAGGTCTGTTGGTATAGAATCCATTGGTTTTGTTTTTGGCTTTTTCTAGTTGTCCCTTATTGAGGCAGGGAATATTGTTAAAAACTGAGGTAATTATCTTCTTCTCTGTCTATTGGGACAATGCAGTGAGGTGAAGGAAGTTTCCTAGTCAGTCTTCCAAAGTAATACCAAAAAAAATAAAATCAGTCTTGCAATGAAATCTGAAAAATTTGTGGGCAGGAAAAGAAGTTTTAAGGCGTCTGACCAAGTCCTTATCATCAAAGGAAGTTATGTAATGCTTCTGGTTGTTTTAACCAAGTTCTTAGCTATGTTTTGACAGTACCATAGTATTCTATATTATAGTCGTCACTAGGACATTACATGAAATTTGCCATAAGATGATGCACACACAAGTCTATGGATTTGCATGCTGATAAGTAATTCTAATATCAACACATTCTCTATTGACATAGTTGTGAATCTCTTAGGGAGCTTTGCTCAGAATGCTGCTCCAATTCTCTGACCACTCTGGAGCCGTGTAACCTCTGAGGAATGTGTGAAAATAGTTGTATTCATCGTAGGTTTAAAATATCAAAACTAGGTATATATTACTTTTTTGTGTTATTTTTTCTGCAGTCTAAATTGTTTACTTCTACAAGAAGTTCAGATTATTTCCTTCACATACAATCAATACAATCACATCTCTTATCTAAAATAATAGGGTGGTGAGTGGGCACATCTCATTCTTTTTTCTTTTTTTTTTAACCTGGAAAACCCCAAATTAATAATCAAAGTACCTGTAAAAGACAATAATGCACCTGCATATTGATTTATATCATTCTAAATAGGGGTCTCTTTTTGTATTTCATCTGGATGCACCTCAGTTGTCAAAAATAGTATGTGCCAAAATCATCCCCCAAAAAATATTGTATCAAGTAATATTAAGATGATACATGGGATTTATGTAGCTAGCCCAAATAAATGGCCCAAGTCTAAGTGACGTTGATAAATCTCCTTAATACTTCCCACCTATTTCCTGTCTCTTTTCTCTATTCCAAACAAAGTTGCAAGTCAGCTTGAAAAACTTCAAAGGAATTTTCTTTGGAGGGGATGGGAAGAGGAGAAAAAAATGCATTTGGTAAGTTGGGAGCAAGTCTGCCTCCCTAAAGGTGAAGGGGGGTTAGGCATAAGGAAGTTGAAATTTTTTAATTTTGCTCTCCTCTGCAAGTGGATTTGGAGATTTGCGGCAGAAAATGATGCCTGGTGGAGATCTCTCATTGCTAGTAAATATGGTGTGGAATGGGGTAATTGGAGAATGAGGGACCCTCTTCCTAATTGGGGAAACTCTTTGTGGAAAGGGATAATGAAGAAATTCTCAGCTCTTGCTGGTGGGGTCTCAAATAAAGTTGGCAATGGTATTAGGACCAAGTTTTAGAAGGACTCTTGGTGCTCGGATGACCCCCTTGCTGATTCCTTTACTCTCCTCTTCTAGTACGCTTCAAATCAAGAGGCTTCAGTTGCAGAGTGCTGTAGTGTATCTGGTGGTTCAGTTCTTTGGTCTCCTTCATTTAGAAGGAACCTTTTCGACTGGGAGGTGGATGAGGTTTTGAATCCGTTGTCCTGTCTTCAGAATCAAGAGTTGGATTTCAGCTCAGAGGATAAGTGGCAGTGGAAGTGGAACTCAGATGATGTGTTCTCTGTCAAGTCTCTGGCTTCTAACCTCTGTAGAAGGGGTGTTTCTGATTTCCCTTGTCCTCAGATGTGGAATCCCACCAGCCCAACTAAATCTAACTTCCTAGTTTGGGCTATGGCTTTAAATAAATGTCTTACTAGAGCTAACCTTGTGAGAAGGGGCATTCAGCTTTTGGACCTGTCATGCAGCCTGTGTGGGAGTCGTGCTGAATCTACTGATCATTTGTGCATTCACTGCCCGTTTTCTTCTCAACTGTGGAATCATTTCTTCAGCTCTATGAACTTAAGTTGGGTCATGCCAAGCTCGGTTAAGGAGCTGTTGTGTTGCTGGAAGCTCATGGGGTTGAGCAAGAAAAGAAGATTGTTTGGAAGACTATTCCTAATGCTGTGTTATGGTCCATCTGGTCTGAGAGGAATAGAAGGATATTCTGTAACAACGCTTTAAGTTTGGATGAGCTAATTCAGAAAGCAGTGGCAAACTGATGTCTTGGGTGTCTGTCCTGAGGATTTCAGAAATTGTAATGTGTCTGCTGTTTTTCTTTCTAGTTCTTGGTGGAATGTGTAATTGCTGATTAGATCAGTCGGCCTTTCAGGGACTGATCTCAGCCTCCCTCGTGTATCTCTTATCTCAATAAATATTACTTTACCTTTCCAAAAAAAAAGCATTAGTCCAGAATGGGAAAATAGCTTTTTAAATAACCTCCATACATGTATTGTTAGGGTGGTGTAAATATAGAAGTACCTAATTGAGGTTATCTGAAGAAATAAGTAATAAATGATTAATCTTGTGTAAGGGGAATGATGACATGTGAATTTGGAGAACTGCCCATTTCACATATAGTAGAGAAACTCAGCCCATTTCACATAGAGGAAGTATGTGCATACGTGCCCCATTTCCATTACCTGGTGTAATGGTTAAAATCTTGAGCTGACAAGCATGAGAACTCGTGTTCAAGTTTGACAACAGCCTTTTTGTGCTGGAAAAAATGTCCAAAGGTTAGGTCTGTATCCAGTCCACCACCTCCAAGACCCTAGATATCTAGGACCAACATCGGTTAATCTCCTTATTTATGTATACCCTTTTTCCTCTGTAAATTTAATGTAAATCATAGCATACTAAAAAATAAGTCTTGTCAGAATCATGTAATAATTGATATTTCTGAAAAACATGGTTTGGTTAATGTGAGGCATATGAAGCATTGGGTGGGGCCATATTGAAGGTGAAGCCCGATTCAATCCAAGCATTTGCTTTTTGATTGAATAACACGAGGTTTTATTAACAGGAGTATAAAGCAATCTTAGGGCCAAGTGAACTAGTATAAAGAAGGCATTTAGAAAGAATATGCTCATTCGGGACCAAATTCCAGTGCCTGTACACCACCCAAGATCCTGTTTGATCCTCAAGAAAGCATGTAGGTGTAGTCGTATGAGACTACTAACAACCCAAGTTGTGGTGTATAATCAACAGGAAATTAAGAAGATGAGAGAAGAGAATGAGAGGAGAAAGAGAGAAGAAGAATTTGAAGGAAGAGTTTCAGAAAAGAAGAGGATGCTCAATCTGTCGCCCCCTCTTTCTATTAATATTAATTCTGAAGTAAGGATAAGACTGCTTACATGGCAAAAATAAAATCCTAATAAAAGATTAATAACTAATTGTGGACTGACTTAAATAACTAATAGTTGTATACGAGTACAATAGAAAGAGGTGGGGACCACATCAGTGGTTTCTACACTCTTCCTCAAGTTGGGAATAGATGTTTCTCGTTCCCAACTTGCATAGATCTGCTTCTAACTTCTTCTTTGAAACTGCCTTGGTGAGAAGATCGGCAAACTGCATGTTGGAGCTGATATATGGAAGACAAACTTCTTGAGATGCAACCCTTTCCTTAATAAAATGTCGATCCACTTCAATGTGCTTGGTTCTGTCATGTTGTATCGGGTTATGAGCTATATTAATAGCAGCCTGATTATCACAGTACAACATTAGAGGTTTCTCATAGGTAATACCCAATTCATCAAACAATGATTTCAACCATATTATTTAAGCCACAGCATTTGCCATGGACCGATATTCAGCTTTAGCACTGGAACGAGAAACAACATTTTGTTTCTTACTCCTCCAAGAAACAAGGTTTCCTCCTACAAAGGCACAATATCATCAACACAACTGGCCCAATCTACACCTGTGTAAACTTCTATCTTCATGTGATTATTATCCTTAAATAGTACACCTCTGCCTGGACACCTCTTTAAATATACCAATATCCTCTCAACAAGTAGGTGGGTAGTTCTAAGAGAGTGCATATACTGACTAAAAACACTGACTACATAGCTGATGTCTGGTCGTGTAAGACAAAGATAGAGTAGTTTCCTAACTAATCATTGTGATTCTGTTGAATAGGTGTATCGGCTGGCTTAACACCCAACTTTCTTGTTTCTTCTAACAAATCAAGGACATACTTCCTTTGAGAAACAAAGATTCCATGCTTGGATCGAGCTACATCAATACCCAAGAAATATCGTAGCTCTCCTAGGTCTTTTACCTCAAATTCTTGATGGAGAAGTTTCTTAAGAGACTCAATTTCACTATTATCACTCTTTGTTACTACAATGCCATCAACATATACAACAAGTAGAGTCAAGGAAGTGTCCACTTTCTTAATAAATGAAGTGTGATATGATTGAGCCTGCACATAGCCAAACTTTTCAAGGGCTTGTTTGAATTTATCAAACCAATCTCTAGGGGACTGTTTTAGGTCATACAAAGCTTTTTTCAGCCGATAAGCCTTCTTATCTGTCTCTATACTATAAAAACCAGGAGGTAACTGCATGTACACTTCTTGTAAGTCTCCATTGAGGAAGGCATTTTTAACATCCATTTAGAACAAGGGCCAAGAGTAATTGGCTGCAAGAGATAATAACACTCTGATAGTGGTCATTTTTGCTACTGGTGCGAAAGTCTCCAAGTAATCTATACCATAAGTCAGAGTAAATCCCTTTGCAACTAACCAGGCCTTATACCTTTCAATGGAACCATCGACATTATATTTCACAATAAACACTCATCTACATCTAACTGGTTTCTTCCCTTTAGGTTGATCAATTACTTCCCAGGCATTGTTTCTTAGAAGGACATCCATTTCTACCTTCATTGCATCCTTCCACTCAGGAATGGTCAGGGCTTCCTGTACTGTTCTGGGAATGGGAATATCAACAATGGATGTAAGAAAGGACTTGTAAGAGGGAGGTAGATGATCAGCTGTGATTATTGTTTTTCTTTCCTAGTTTACTTGTAAGACTCAAGGAGGGGCTGTAGCTCGTGCCTCTCGTTGGGATGATGTATGAACTCACTCTAAAGTTGCTTCTAAATCAATAAACTTATTGTTATTCATCAAAAGAAAAAGAGGGAGGTAGATGATCATAGGACAAGAATTGTGAGATACAGTGGGTTGTGGATGAGGTGCAACGGCGTTTGCCTTTACGGACTGCAATGGGAAGGTCAAGGTCATTCAATGGAAGTGAGGGCTTAGAAGATGGAGAAGGCTCAACAGTAGGAGGCTCATCCGTAATGGGAGATGGAAGAGATGTAGTACTTGGATCTGGATCCTCAGAAGGAATTGGGGCTGGCCTGGACTGCTGATGACCGAAATCAACCTGCCTCCACCATTTGTGATAAACTCTCAAATCCTGACATTTTTGACAACCCTCCCCATTACACCCCTCTTCACTCAATGGAACAGGTAAAGGGACTTCTGATGTGTTGACCCCAACCTTACTACTCTCCCCCTGAGAAGAAATCCTAGAGTAATAAGGTACATCCTCAAAGAAAGTAACATCCATGGATACAAATATCTTTCCCGAAGTAGGTTCATAGCAGTAGTATCCCTTTTGAGTTTGTGCATAACCAAGGAAAATACATTTTGAGGTTTTAGGGTCAAAATTGGAATGGTGAGGGCCAGGAGTTTGCACGAAGCAGGTACAACCAAAGGTTTTAAGAGGGACAGAAAATAGCTCTTTATCAGGATATAAAAGAGTGAATGGAGGTTTCATGTCAAGAACCCATGAAGGGATTCAGTTGATGAGATACACAACTGTGAGAATGGCATCTCCCCAGAAATGTATAGGCACATTGGAGTTAAATATGATACTTCTAGCTATTCCAATATGTGTCTATTCTTTCTCTCAGCCACTCCATTCTGCTAAGGGGTATGAGGGTAGGTACTCTGATGGATAGTCCCATGTTCTAGAAAATAAGAGGCTAGTGATGTTAGTATTCTCTCGCATTATCGGATCTGAAAATTTTGATTTTTACCCCAAACTGGGTTAAATCATCTGATGAAAGGTTTGGGTCTGGGTAGGAACCTCATCTCGAGAACGCATCAAGTAGACCCAAGAAAACTGGGTGTAGTCATCAACAAGCAACAAGAAGTATTTGTACCCCCCCCCCCCCCCCCATAGCAGTGATGTGATATGGTTCCCAAACACTGGTATGCACAATGTCAAAAGGAACACTATTTCTCTTATTACTTAATGAATATGTTATTCTATAATGCTTTGCGAGCTCACAACTTTCACACTTTAAACTGGACATCTAGAAAGATTCAAATAAACTAGGAAACAAGCTTTTCAAAGACCTAAAGGATAAATGACCCAATTGGTTATGCCAAAGCATGACTTGACCAATAGACTGAGAAACAAAAGACCCTCTAAATTCACTACCTTCCCATTGTGAACTTCCTCCAAGCAGATAGATTCCATTTGTCTCATGGCCAGTCCCAATCACCTTCCTTGTCTCCAAGTCCTAAAACACATCGATCAGGAAAAAAAGTTGCGGAGCAATTCTGGTTTTTAGTAATGTTGCTAACTAAAAATAAATTGCTTATTGGTGCTAAGTTTAGGAACATGCAGAACAAAAGACATGGAAATGGCACTAGACAACTTGATGTCTCCCTTGCCAGAAATGGGAACAAGTGATCCATCAACAATAGACACCTTGTCTTTACTAGAGGATAAGTGATAGGTAGTAAATAGTGAAGGCAAACCGGTCATATGATCAGATGCACCTGAGTCTATTACCCAACAATGTTCAGTGTTAACTGGAGCTGAAGCATGATAAGCTGAGGCCCGTGTACCTGAATGAGCAAATGCTGAGGTGGGAGGAGTTGTTGTGACTGGCTGAGATGATGATGCTGAATTACCAACCTCCTTTTCCAACTGAGTCAAGGCAGCTCGGACAGCAGTTAGAGTGTCTAGTGGTGCTGCTCTTGTGCCTGATGAGGTTGCACAATCAGTAGTAACAACTATATTAACATTCCCCTTTTTGTTCCAGAGTTCTGCTGGAACTAGATGAGGATGTAACTTCCAACAGGTTTCTTTGGTATGCTTAGGTTTCTTGCAATGTTAACATATTAGGTCTTTCTTGTCTTCCTTCTTCATATCTCTCTCCTTATCCCCCCCAAACTTGGGTTTAGTTGCTGCCAAGGCTGATTCAAGTGGCGAATGCTGTAACATAACTTTCCTTCTACTTTCTTCACTGTGCACTAGAGAGTAAGCTTGTGATAGGGTCACACTGTCTCTTGTTAGAAGCTGTTGTCTCAGAATGTCATACTCATAATTCAGACCAGCTAGAAACTCAAATACCCTATTGGTTTCAACCTGCTTTTTGTAGGTCTGGGCATCTTTCTGGCTTTCCCACTCAATTGTTTCTAAGTGATCAATCTCATGCCACAAGGATTTCAAGGTGGAAAAATAAACCGAGATTGGCTTCTCTCCTTGCTTAAGGTTATTTACCTTAACATTTTAGTTCATAGGCCCTAGCAACATTGAGGGGTTGAGAGTAGGTTTCTTTCATGATATCCCAAATTTCTTTAGCTGTTTTTGCCCATAAATAATTTCGGCTGATATGTGGCAGCATGGAGTTACACAGCCATGTCATAACTAAATAGTTCTATTGAACCCATTTGATATATATTTGGTCTTCATTGGCTGGTTCCTTGACATCTCCCAGTAAATAACTTAGCTTTCCTCTACCCCCAATAGCCATCATGGCTGATAGGGTCCACTCTAGGTAGTTTGACCCATCAAATTTTACAGTGATAATCTGAAAACTGTTCTCAGGTATGCTACCAGCACCACCAGCCCCTAAAAGGCTTTCCCCTTGGCTCTTAAACTCCAATCTTTGTCAAGAAAAGGTTAAAGAATGCCTCTTGTATCACTGGGACTGGGTAATTACACCTAGAATTTGCTATCAGCCGAACCTAAGGTCAAGAAACAATACCTTTCTATCACTAAGACTGGGTAATCTCACCCAAAATTTGTTAACAGCCGAACCTACTTTATCCTTCTAGGTCAGCAATCCACCCAAAAAGGTAACCTTCCAAGAACAACTTAGAGTGAAGGGCTGAGAGTGCAGGGCTGAAACTAACTGCAGCCCTAGAATTGGCGACAGTCAAGAAACTAGAATCTTGAACCTAGAACCAGTCAAAGGTCAAGAAACAAGCCAAGAACACAATCAATGGCTAGAAAGGGGGCGACCTCTCAGCTGCACCTCTTAAAGTAACCAAAATTTATTCTTTCAATGTATCAAGAACAGTTCAGGAGGAAAAAAACTTTCAGTCGAACCTTTGAAATAACCAGAAAAGGTAATCTTTTAATAGATCAATATCAAAGATTAACTTACTTCAGCAAAACTTTGGTCGCAACTTTCAAAAATAAATCTGAACCCTAATCTTGAGGGTTCTTCCTTCTGACTCTTCCTGATTGCTGGTCATCCTCTGATGCTTCACCAACAATCTCCAAGATTCAGCCGATGATCCCTTTTGCTGGAAGTTTTCCAACCCTAGGAAATTCTTATGCAGCCGGCCATGTCAGACTATCATAAGATTTCCTAGGTTGGCTCTGATACCATGTAGTCGTATGAGACTACTAACAGCCCAAGCTGTGGTGTATAATCAATAGGAAATTAAGAAGATGAGAGGAGAGAATGAGAGGAGAAAGAGAGACGAAGAATTCAAAGGAAGGGTTTCAGAAAAGAAGAGGATGCTCAATCTGCCGCCCCCCTCTTTCTATTTATATTAATTCTGAAGTAAGGATAAGACTGCTTACATGGCAAAAATAATATCCTAATAAAAGACTAATAACTAATTGTGGACTGACTTAAATAACTAATAGTTGTATACGAGTACAATAGAAAGAGGTGGGGACCACATCAGTGGTTTCTACAGTAGGATTTAGAATAATATGATAATATCATTGTATATAGCTTGTAAATGTGAGAAATGTACCACAATAGGAAAAAAGCTTGTAAACGTGAGGAGCATTGGAAAAAAGCTTTCAACTTGCAGTGAAAGCATGATCAGATCAGATTTTTTTGAAATGATGGTTCTTTTCTATATTTGCTGATATAATTGTCTATGCACTGGTTTTCTTTGTTTGTTTATTTATTTTCTAATTCCTATTTTGTGATATTTAGTGCAAAAGAGAAGGATTTCTTCAAAAAATTAAAGACGAAGATGGTGAAGGATGCAATATTTATGGGTTCTTGGAAGTTAACAAGGTGGCTGGAAATTTTCATTTTGCCCCTGGCAAAAGCTTTCAACAGTCAAATGTTCATGTACATGATTTGCTGGCTTTCCAGAAGGATAGTTTCAATGTAAGGAAAAACTCTACTGATTAAAATTCTTAGAGCAAAAGTGAAGTCATATTGACAATATAATGTTTTCTATACCTGTATGTAAAAGAGGGGGGTTAACCCTCTTTGTGGTCAACCCTTTCTTCCTTGGTTCGACCTGAATCCCTTTTCTTCTATTTCAATTTTTCTTACTTCCATGTATCCAGACCCATAGCTTACGCAACCCATGTACATCAGGCTAGTTTTAATAAATAAGAAATTTAATTTATTTGTAGAATCTTTTCCCCTCACATTCTATTGAGACAACTATCTAATTTATTCTTTGTGATACAGATTAGTCACAAAATAAACAGATTAGCTTTCGGTGAATATTTCCCAGGCATTGTGAATCCTCTTGACAGGTAATCCTCTCCTCCATTTTACTGAATGATTCAATCATATGAAATGCTTAATCCTCTATGTTCTATGCCAACTTGTGATATTATTCATGTATTTGCACTCATTTTTTGTTGCTAAAATTTACAGGGTGCAATGGGTGCAACAAACACCAAGCGGAATGTATCAGTATTTCATCAAGGTTAGTTTTTTGGTCGTCTCCAATAGGAATTAAGATATTGGTTTAAGGATTGGGTTTCTTGTGATTCTTAGCATATATGTTCATGATCCTAACACATCCATGGATACCTTAATTTTCAATCTTATACCCTGAAACTGATTGGTGCTTTTCTTCGGTTATTTTAACTGTTGAAATTTTGATTTTTGTTTTTAAATTCAGGTTCATGATCCTAATACATCCATGGATACCTTAATTCTCAATCTTATACCCTGCAACTAATTGGATCTTTTCTTCAGTTTTTTTAACTGTTGAAATTTTGATTTTTGTTTTTAAGTTCAGAGAATGACTTGGGCAAAGCCAGAAGGTGAGGTTTTTTTTTCCTGAAACTTTGTCCTATGAATAGATTAGGAATTTAGGATAGTAGATTGTGGTTCCTTGCTGGGTCTAACCATGCTATCCTAGGTTGTCTCAACTCTGGACTCCTTGTCGAAAATATTCCACCAACAAACCTGTACCTATACATATTATTGTCCTCTCCTGACTCCTGAGGGCCTCATTGGAGTCTCTCTCTACTTACAGATGGAAGTAAGCATGCATGGAAAAGACTAAAATACCTATAACCTATGCTACCAATCAAATAAATAAATAAACAAAGGAGATTAGCTCAAGAATTGCCACCATTATAAGCTTCCTGAAAATCTAAGATGCATATTAATCTTTAAGTAAACTTAAAATTGTATTAGTTACAAAGGAACGCAAATATAAGTAGAAAGTGCAAGAGTCATCAAAAGAGGTGCAATGGGCAACCCATGCCCCCTCCTCATTGTAGGAAAAGAAGGTCCAACCTGTAACATTTTGCCCGACTGTCTACTTCTGGTTGTTTGTGCCCCCCCCCCCCCCTTTCTAGTCTTTCAATCGTCACCCCTCCATGATGTATTTTTCAAATCTCATTAAAAATGCTATCTGATCCCTTGAATAAGTTAAAATAGTTTCTCTCTCCCAGGCATGTTAAGAAAAGGAAAGCAAGTGTGGTCTGTTATTCCCTGTGCAGTATTGTGGGCTATATGGATGGAGAGGAACAATATGGTCTTTGAGCAAAAAGCTAAGTCTGAGGCTGGGGTAATCAACTTCATAGTGGAAGAGCTTAGGAGTTGGTTGATCTTCTCTGATGTATTTAAAGATGAAGTTTTTTTCTGATACTTTTTCGAGGGTGGATTTTATTTTTTATTTTTTTTGGGTTGGGGGGGGGAGGTCCTAATACTGGTTAAACTTGTATAGTTTCTCATTGTTAAAGACCTTATACTTTTGATTCTAATACAACACCTTTTCCTAGAAAAAATAGTTCTTCTCATTGACTTAGCCAAGCCTACTTGCCCCAAGTATAGAAAGGTGATGATACTATTGCTTTCTGTGAATGTTCTAGGTCAAAGCAATGCTTGATGGTGTAGGTTTGCACACAACTTATTTGTGTATGGACATGTCTAAGAGTTACCCAAGGTTCTGGGGGTAATGTTTTTCAGATGTTTACTAGGATTCTCTATCTATTTTGCAGGTTGTCCCCACTGTATACACTGATGTAAATGGGCACACTATCCAATCAAATCAGGTTTGTCTGTACATATCACCATTGTACCTCTAGTGAAATTCATTTATTTAATCCGATCTGAGGTGCATTAGCATGGTCATTGTGCAGTTCTCTGTAACCGAGCATTTTAGGAATGCAGAATTCGGAAGACCTCAGTCTCTTCCTGGAGTTTTCTTCTTTTATGACCTTTCCCCAATTAAGGTATGTCCTGCCTGTATTACCATATTTATCCCAAGTTTTACATCTTATTCCTTATGATGTGGCTAGTTCCTCAGGTGAGTGATGGAGAATTTCAAGTTTTGCTAATTAGTTAGGAGCCACTTTTTAGTGTTATATTTTTCCTTTTTTTTTCAACCTTGTGCTTTGTTTATTTCCACTGTAATCATTGGAATGCATAGTGCAAGTTTATCTAGGCTCTACATGTCATAATGTGTATATGTGGTACCATACTTGGCAGCGCTGGTAAATCAGCTAAGTTAGTTTTATATAATAAAATGTATCATTTGCATTCTAAAAAAAATATTAGTTACTAACTTGATGGTTTATCCATGTAATATAGGTTTATAAATTATAAGAAAATATGTAGTTTTCTTTGTTATTATTTTTGGAGAAAATATTGAGATTAATTATTGCGCACTCTCCCTACTTTTTCTTTCAAACCAAACACAGCCTAAATGCTTAAATGATATCTAAAATCATTGAGGAAAAAAAGTAGTGTACGATATATGATTAATAGTTAATATTAACATAACCACTAAATGCAAGGCAATGTTAATGTCAGATTTTATTATTCTCATGTCTTTCTGCAGCTTATGTGATTGTATATTGCAGGTGACCTTCACAGAGGAACATGTGTCATTCTTACACTTCCTGACTAGTGTTTGTGCTATAGTTGGAGGTACTCTCTCTCTCTCTCAGACACAAGCTCTTCCGTTGAGCAAGTATAAAAGTTGATTGATTCTTGATTTCCTTGTGCAACTGACTGCTCTTTCCAAGAGGAATATGACTACATATTTAGTACATGGATACAGTCAACAAACGAAGAAATCGAAAGGTTGTCTGGTGGTGGTGGATAATGGAGAGTTGAAACAAAAGAACAGAAAAACTTCTATATATAATATTTTTTACTGGAAATATAATATCCTTCTCGGCTATAAGCAATTATATTGGGTGTTTATTGGAGTTCCTAGGGCTGTTCACGGTCGGGTTGGGTCGGTTTACTGGTGTTTTTCCAACCGACCCAACCTGGTCGGGTTGCCTAAAGATGAAACCAAAACCGACCCTGTACTAAGAAAAACCGACCTGGTCGGTTTGGGTCAGTTTTGTGATATTCAAAGTATCTCTTGGCCTTAAAGATCCAATATCAAGAAAAGAGGTAACTGAAGTTAAAATCAACGCCAATACCAAGAAAAGAAGAATCAAAGAGAGTTAGAGAAAGAATGAAATTTGGAAACTGGAAGAAGACTTCTAATCTAAGAAAAAAATGACACCTATTTGTCATTGCCTATTTGGTGTAAAAGACCTTAGAAAGTAGAGATCCTTTATTTAAACCTTTCCAAAAAATGCAAGCTATCAAGCTAATTTTTCTAAAGGAGTAAAGGTGTAGGGAGTAGGACTAGGGATTCCTTGCCTTGCAATACTTGCCATTAATGGCATTCCTAAAGAGAAGACTAGGAACTAAGTTAGGTTGTAACTAGGATAGAGACAACCTAGTTAAGTAATAATTAATAAGTAATAAGTAGTTATATAACTCGGTTCGGTTTTGGTTTTCACACAGGAAAACTGAAACTGAACTGAATGGTCGGTTTACCAATTTTTACAACCCGAAACCAACCAGTGGTGAAGAAAAACCAGCCGACTCAGATTGGGTCGGACCGAGTTGGTCGGTTTGGGTCTTGTTATGAACAGCCCTAGGAGTTCCTTTATCATTGTTAAAATTCCCACCCCCGTGTTAGTGGTTATATGAATATAGGTCTTTAACTTTTCGTCTTCTGATTCATGCAGCTAGCATATGAATTTTCTAATCTTCCAACATGATAAAATTGTCTCTCAACTGTTTTTTCAGAAGTTTGTAATAATTTGTTTTTCAGAAGTTGCATAATTTCATATTCAACTCTGAGGTTTCCTTTTCTGCAGCTCTAAAAGGGTGTAACTGGCTGTTTAAAATCCCGCTAATCTCTTGTTTCTTGAGAACTGAGCAATTCCAAATAACTTTTTTGTGAAGTTTCCATATAGCAAGTTTCAATATCTAATCCTGAAATGTGAATCTTATTCATGTTAAGCTCTAATAGTGTGGTTTTCATTTATTTTTTATGGGGCAAATTATAATAACCCGCTTGTTTGTTATGTCCAGGCATTTTCACTGTTTCTGGAATAGTAGATTCATTTATATACCATGGCCAGAAGGCAATAAAGAAGAAGATGGAAATTGGCAAATTCAGCTGATGTTTTCGCCATTGCATTTCATGTTTCAGTCTTGTTGGCCCACTTGATGTTGCACATGGCCATGGCTTTCTGTGGAAAATTGATGAATGGAAAGAGAACCGATAGAATGGGTTTCCCCTACAACTAGAAATGTCGTCCTTCAAATGAGATTTTTTTTTTTTTTTAAATTTTGTTATTCTAACAACTTTTCTCAAGTTTTTGTCATTAAACTGGCAATGTATTTCTATTTGAAAGTAGAGGGCAATGGGTGCCTTTATCAAGAAGACTGCTTAATACCTCTCCTGAAACCGTTGTAGTTGATCAGTTTCGGAAATTAAATAGTTGCTTGTGCAGTTGAGTGCCCATCTAGATCTTTTCCACACTTGTTTATTTATTCATTTATAGAAAGTACTACTGATGCAGTTGCAACATTTCCTGACGATTGATGCAGTGCAAAAATCCTTTACGGGGTGAACCTTATTTTTTTTTTGGTCAGATTTTTGGGGTGAATATTGCATGTTATCTTATGATTTGTCCTTTCATCTCTATAATCAACAGTAAGGAGCTCGTGCAATGCAAATGACTCTGTTTGTGCTGCTAGTATCTTTTTGCGACAAGCTCTTATTTCAGTGTTGTCGGTCTCGGCCTCAAGGGTTGGACCCAGTGTCTGAACTGGTTAGTGGGTGATCCAGTCAAATTACGGTTTTCTCGTCTGGTCCCAGTCTGATAACATTGCTTTGGATTTTAGACGTTTCTAGCAACAGAAGGGAATGGTGGGTATCGTATATGGTTGGGATAAGACTTGGATGATAATCGATGAATAAAACAGTAAAAATGGTAGTGAATGAAATTATTACGATGTGATAGACTGATGGGGATGTAAGGATAGATAAACCAAAGTTTCTGTGATTGCTTTGTCTCACTGAATCAGAGGATCATTGCTAATAGATTGTTCAAGTGTATAACCAAGTTGGTTCTTATTATTAAAATAAATCAGGGTTCATTTCATTCGATTGTAGAACAATAATTTCTAGGGGCCTACCGCCACTCACTTTACTGCAAGTTGTTTGTATTGGTAATGATACCAAGCAGAACTTTGCTATGAAAGTATGAATTATTTTATATTCAAGATAACGTTGGAATCTGAGAATTTCCTTTGGTAAGATGGTTTTGGAATCTTAGGGTTTGTATGGCCCATAGTGTGTCATTATATGGTAGTATTGGGACAACCTGTGCCCCACATCTGCAGAAACCAACCAACCATTCTGTAAAACCAAATTCCTAATTTTACTTAAAAAGGATTTATTTGCCAAATGACGTGGAGCTTTGTTGCCAAGGATTCGTCCATGAAAGGCTTTGGAACAAATTTGCCGAAGTACTTAACTGTTAGTTTTGTGAGTCCGGCTTGAGTCAGGGCAAAGCCCGTTCCAACAATCTTTACGATTAGAAATATCTCCATACTTGTGAGGTTACAAGGGGCTGCTGGAACGGTGCGAGCACCGACTTGCCCTGACAGAAGCCGAACAATAGTTTTGCCTGTTTCTGCCAATTGGCTTCGCAGTTTCAAATGAGGTGAGGACAGTGTGACCCATTTCAATTTCATGCCTTACCTTGGTCAATGGTCAAGGGAATTCCATGGGCCACTGATGGTCCCTAGTTAAAACTGGTACTCTGCTCGGTATGGGTTGCCATCTTATTTTCATCTTCATTGGGCTATCGCAACTACTAGAATGTCTCCTTATGGGATCTACAACGTACCAGACCCAGAGAGTGGAGAACCATAACCATATCCATTATTTGTATCCATTTGGTGACATAGTGCAGCACCACGTGAACTTGGACTGTCAAGTAGCCAATCTGGTCAAAATAATTAATGCAAGATTTTGAAAGAAGATGGAAGATGCCCATTATTCAGTTTTTGAATTGAAATGACATTTGTCCAATCACTCTTGTCAATATTTAACACCGATAGTAACATTAGGAACAGCACCTAATCGTGCTGAGGTTCTGTGATAAAACTGGATATTTATCTATAGCTTCTTTATGTAACTTGACAAGAAGTTGTTGTCCGGATTATGAACTTTTTCAGTTTCAGGCTGGTTCTTCATCATCAACTAGTTTTGTAGGCCAGCTGCCTCAATCTGTAGTAGATGGAAACTCGAGACTCAGACATGGTGGCCGTGGACAACTGATTCAGTAGGAAATGGGCAAAAAGATACAAAGTTAAAAGGTGAGAGAAAAAAAGTTAAAAAACATTCTTTCTCTTCTAGAAAGAGTAAGAGAGCTCTGTTTAAGGTGAGTTTGAGTAACATCCAGCACTCCAACTAACCCCCCATTGGGGGTCTTCGATCAATTTGGTGTATAGCCACATTTCAATCACGTACAGACAAAAAGGGAAGAGAGGTGGTTGAACCTCTTAAATCTCTTATGGGAATGACGTATGCATCACCACATATAAAGACACACAATCCACTTGTCAATTGCAAGGAAAGCTCCATGGTAACTTTCTCATAAGTCATAGCATGGGCAGCAGTTGCAGTTGGCCACCATTCCCTTTTCTGCATTTTCATTTTCAAATTCTACTTGTGCAAACTAAATCCTAGGGTGAAGCCCATGGTTATCTTCAGAACGGGTTCAGATAACAAAGCGGGATTCTTTCTTCAGTTCAATTTTGATTACCAATTTTCCAAAAAGCCAGTGGATCAACTATGAGTGAATGAGGAGATAAGATTTGGAAGGGAGAGAATCATGTTTTAAAAAGTAAAACAAATCGAATCAGGCCGGTCCCGATTCTTATGTGCGCCAGCCAGTTATTAGGCTTTCTGTAAACGGGTATTTCATCCTTTGATTGCAAAATAGTGTGGACTCATCCGTTCAAAGCATCTCTCTGCTTCTCCATTATTAATATAGAGTGTTCATATTAACTGAAAATGTAGATGATGAGGCAGAGCCCCAGCTTTACTGAAAAGTCGAGATTCTTTGCCCATGTTATTGATGAAAACCACATCATTGACATGGATGAATATACCTTTTGCTGACACGTAAAGTAAGAGAACCCCACTTGCACTTGGGTGTTATGGGTCTCCATCTACAACACTGTATTTGTATTCTCTTGATCCTCCCCCCATTGAGTTCACACTGTATTTCAGTAGTTGCTCATCATGTGTGGAGCTTTTTCATCCATGGATAAACAATATATACAAACTGAAAGAATCGATATATTAAATTTACAAACAAAAGACAAAGTTGGAAGTGAAAGTGAAAGGACGTTGTTTGGCTTCAAGGCAAGATTTCCTCCTGATGGTCTGTCCGAGCACTCCAGAATGAGAATGGCCGTGTGAACTCGGGTTGGCAATTTGAGAAGGAAGAATGAGAATAAAGAGGTGAGGACTGAGGTGGTGGCTTCCAAATTCCTTTTGTCTTAAGAGAGACGTGGCACTATATTAACACGTAAGGTTAAAAAGTAGGCCGCCAAGCAACGACTCATGGTTTTACTGTTAATAGGGTTCCCACCTGCGACTACGAGTGGGTTTTCTCAAGCCTCAAGGTCGAGTAGCAATTTCCTTACAAAAGGTGGAGAATTCCAGATTCCAGATAGGGGTGCTCAAAAAATTCAAAAATCAAACCAACTTGAGAAAATCTAATAAAAAAATCTGGTTAATTGAATCGATTTTGGTTTGATATTTTTGAAAAATCAAATGACCCATTCAATTTTTTATTAATGATACTTGGAGAAGACTAACAATTCAAATTTAGTGTGCCCATGCCCATGGATAGATACCCCAGCCAGTTACCCGACTGTCCAACCCCAGTTGATAAAACCAAGAGAGCTCAACATTATTACATGGTGAAGCTGAAAAGGGCAAAGATTTTAGAATCATGTTGGGTTCTTGTTATTGTCCGCAATAATAAGGTATGGATATTATTCCTTGTGGGTCCGGAACCATGGGCCTGTATAGAAATGGACCCAGCGATGACTACAACTGCCATTTTCTTTAGTATGAGGGCCCTCTTGAGTCTTGACCAAGAGAAGATCCAATTGATGTCTGTAGGAAGGTTTAAGGCCTATGGCCCTATGGCTACTGTAGCGTAAGTACATCTTGACCCGACCCGCCGAGCCCGAGTATTCTTGTATCACGCTTCTGCCTGCCTTCTGGTTTGACAATTGTTTTGGGGTTTTAAGATGGGAGGGAGTGCAAGTTGGACCGGTATATCTCGGAGTTCGTCAGTTGAGGTGGTCGATCATAATCCAACGTTGGTTTATTTAATTGGTATGTTAGGATTCGATTTCTGCAACCCTAACCAAATTGAATTCAGGTGATATTTTGCTTCAACTGTAACCCAATCCAACCCACCTTTTTGTGGAGGTACATCCATCCGATCATTCATCCCGTTGTGCTCAGCGACGTTCTCAAAGCCAGAAAAAACAGTGCTGACCAATCAACCCCTCTTCTTGGTTACAAATTATCACTCTCCTTTATTCATCCCGTTGTGTTCAGCGACGTTCTCAAAGCCAGAAAAAACAGTGCTGACCAATCAACCCCTCTTCTTGGTTACAAATTATCACTCTCCTTTTATGGTACGTACCGATACGGTCTATTCGTTACAAGTTTTTTTCCGGTAACGTTGTCGAACCCCACTCTTAAAAGCATTTATGAAGAAATATGATGCGTCCATGGTAAGTCGGTTGGTAACCCAACCTTATCTCTACCATTTGGCAAGCAATCCACATGCTCACTAGCCTTTGGATTGGGATTTGGTAGGGAGGCCAAAAAATGAAACAGAACACTGAGATCTAATCTCTCTCTCTCTCTCTATTCATACAAATTACAAATTTACTACAATAACATACATACAAATTACAAATTTACTACAACAACATACATACAAATTACAAATTTACTACAATAACATACATACAAATTACAAAGATCACAGATTATAGTACTACACAAGAATAAGAGAATCTCTCTTGTTCCCTGAGTTCTGCAAGACTAAAAAACCAGCAGACCAGATGGGCGGGGAGAGACATTACACACAATATTACATACATAACAACTCTTACACTGACACTAATCTCCACTACTTCTTAATTAAACCTGCTGCTGATTCATTTATCCTAACCACTAACCAGTAGCCCCTGCTTTTGCTAAAAACCCATTGCAGTGGCTATACTGCCTATTTGATGTACCAATTTAACGCACCCCCCCCCCCAAAAAAAAAAAAAAAAAAAATTCAAAAGTTAAAAAAGAACCATCTAGAAACTGAAATTAAACAGGCCTACGACACATTAATTTAAGCCAGGATAGATTCCCAGTCGATCTCCAACGAAGGGAATTTCTGCAACTGAAAGCTCTCCCACTCATCCCATGGCGGCTCTGTGAAATCCGGAAACTTGATATCGGACTCAGGTGAAGACCCTGCAGACTCATCGCTCTCTGTTAAACATGGCGACAAGGAGTTCTCCACCTTGCAATCCTCCAATCCCGGAAACCCCGATTCGCCTTGAGAAGAATCCACCGAAACAGTTTTCCGCTGCGGCTGAGCCGGTGACACGGTCGAACCTGCCTGCGTTTGCCCGGCCGTCGTCTTTTTGGTGTCAGCAACGACCACGGGCTTACCCAAGCTCCCCTGTTTCTGCGAATTGGCCAAGCTTTGACAAATCGCTTGAAGCTTCGCATCCACGGAGGATTGGAGAGGCTTGTAATCGCCGAATTCCCCTCCGACGTAAGCTCCTTGGTGCCGGAGGTTTGGAAAGTTCAGCCTTGCAAACTCTCCCCTCAGCTTGTAAGCGGCCTTATCATAAGCCAAAGCCGCTTCCTCGGCGGTATCGAAGGTGCCCAGCCAAAGCCGGGTGCGGTTCTTCGGCAGACGGATCTCAGCAACCCACTTCCCCCAATGCCGTTGTCTTACCCCTCTATAAAGCTTGGTGGGCTTTGGTGGACTTGGAGAGCCCACATGCTTCATCGGGATGGTTCTTGGACCGAGGAAATTCAGGGTATTTTGCTGATGTTGTTGCTGCTGCCATTGCCTTGTGCTTGAATTCTGGTTCTGAATGGAGACTGCTGCCAAGGCAGCCATCCGCTGCTGCTGTTGTTGTTGGATCTGGACCTGGGCTTGGATTTGCTGGATCTGAGATAGGCTAAGCTGGTTAAGCCCGATTGAACTCGAATGCTCAAGACCCAGTAGGTCATGGCTCGAGAACCCTTGAGAAAACATATGGGTTGTCGATGTTGAGCAAAAACTCGAGTCTGGACTGGTGTAGGAAGGGATTGAAGAAGGGAAATAGCACATAGGGTAAGAGAAGGGGGCACAAGAAGAAGAAGAAGGAGGAGGAGGAGAAGGAGAAGGAGAAGGAGAAGGAGAATAATAAGAAAATGAAGAAGATGAAGATGGATAAGAGGTTGAAGGTGTAGAAGGGATTTCAGAGGAGCTTGGTGAAGCACCTTTGATAAAAGGTTCCAGTGCTTTCATGAGCTCCTCCCTAATGGGATCTGAAAAAACAGGGCCACTGCTACTGCAAATATCTATAGCTGCTGCCATGCCTTCTTAACGATGATGAAAATGGAAATTTGTATATTAGAAAAAAAAAGGTAAACAAGAGGAGAAAATTTGCAAAAGATTCTAAAAGCAACCTGCTTCTTACCAAAACTAAAGAACCAGGTAAAAGTTTTGTAAAAAAAAGATCAAAGAGGTTTAAGCAAAAGAAAACCTCTAGAACTAAGAAAATCAACAGGAGGGACAGAAAAACAACCCTCTTGGTTGATGAAACGAAAAGAAAAAGCAGATCTAAGCTAACATAAAAGAATTTGACTAAAAAAAAGAAGGAAAACCTGGATCTCTATTCTGAACCACCCGACTTCCAAAAACCATTCAAAGTTTGCTTTTTTTTCCTGCGCAAAATCCCAACAAAAAAAAAAACAAACCCAAAAACAAATTTTGAAAGACAGACGATGACAGAAAGGGAGACCAAGAAGCGGGAATTAGAGAGGAGGGAGGGAGAAGAGAAGAAGAAAACCGATCAAAACAATTGAAGAAGAAAGCAGAAAATTATCTCTCAAGCGAGATTGATTTTTTTTCTATTTCGCTCAACCTCACCTTTGGTTGTTTACCTCTGCAGCAGTCTGTATTGCACAATCTCCTTATATAATCATCCGGGAGTTGGCCTTCTCTCTCTTGAATTCATAGTTAATTTCCTGTTTCTCTCTCTAAGCTCACCTAATTAACAAGCTCTCTCTCCTGCTGTCAACTTCGGCTATGACGCAAGTCTCCTCCAATCAATGTACTTACACCAACGAGGAGTGGACACGTACCAGTACCAACCGACACTTGTCGGTATTAACCGGAAGGTGTCCATCATTTTTATACGTGGCGAACTTTGGTTCATGAACCAACATGTTGACTGAATTCCGCGTTCTCATTAAGTGGGCTTTTAAGTCTTTTATTGTCCGTAAAAAAACCGTAGCACAAGGTATAAAAAGAAAAAGATAGAATACATTTTTTTTTCGCTTCGTGGGTTACACAACAGGGCGGTAGACTTACTGTTAATAGTCCGGGTCGGGCTTTTATTATTTATGAATGGAAATTTGTTAGGTCCGAACTGATTTCAATAGTGATCATTTCACGTCTAAGAAGAGAGAAAAAGAAAGAAGAGAAATGACGAACGTTCATGAGGACTGAGGAGGATGTGAAGACTGAAGAAAAGAAAGGTTCAGCTGGAAAGAGGTGAAATAGGTGAAAGAGAAGAGGGATTTCACTAGAGATTTTTAACTTTAATCTATAAATCAGGTTATGCCGAGCTATTTTGGCAAATCCTAAACATAGCTCAAATTTATTACGGGCTAAGCTTTTTAGCCCGGGGTTAATCCGGCGAACTCTTTTGCGTGTTCAAGCCTATCCGGGGTTAAACAAGGGGTAACACATTTGGTGGCAGCGGATTTAATCCCAGGTCTCTACTCTACTCCGCTGTACGAAATCTCCAAGCTCCAGGAGATTGATAAGATGACAAGAAAAGATGAAAGGAGCTTGTTTGTGTTTGGATGGGGGCCAGAGGTGATGTTGTGAAGGCCAAAGAAATATAAGACGAGGGAGGAAGAAGGATGAGGAGAAGGGTCTAGAATAGATAGCCAAGTAATGTAATTGTTTAACATTTTGGGAGCTTATCCTAACAGAACAACCAAACTCTCTCATCTCATCTGGTGGAATGTGGTTGATTAAAATATTATAAATTTATTAAATGATTGGTTGGAGAGGCGGAGAAGGTAGGAAGATGGGAAAGGGGTAGTTCATGAATTCATTAATTAATTAGTTTATTTATTTATGAAACTGAAGGAGGTTATGCTGACCATGGGTAGAAAGCATCATGGTTAACTAAACTCAAGAGTCATGAGGGTGTGGCCGTGATCGAGTTTGGGGGGATTGGAACCTGGAGTGGAGTTGGGTGCCCCTTCGATTTCTAGTAAAAGAGTGATAACACACTTGCAAGTTCTAACACGGCAATCGAGCCGTACATTGAGAACATCTCTCCCATTCAATTCTCGAGTAATGAGTATGGGGTTGGTTGCTGGATTTGGGAAATAAAGGTGATGAGCAAGATTGTCAGTTACGGCGCATGACACTCTGGTAGCCTGGTAGTAGTGGTAGGGTGGGGCCGGGGGAGAAGCCTTGGCTTTTACGGCCTCGAAAGTCGAAACCGGTATCTACCACTTTTTGGTTTCATTCGTTTTGATTCCATTCCATCTGAACCGCACAACCAAGCAAATTCTCTACAACAACTAAAAACTTAAGGGGGTGTTTATGAATCACTGAATTGTGAATTGTGATGTATTCCACTTTGATTGATAGTTTGCGTTTGAGAGATTCCCATTTCCGAGTTGGAAAGCAAAGAGGAAAAGATGTATTTTGGGGGCTTTTGAATTTTGATTTTAAAAACGAAACCCCAACTCCCAAGTCCCAAGTCCAAGCATGCATGCTTGAGATGAAAGTTAATTCAGGGTTCACAAGTCAAAAGTTGCGGAACAGATGGGAGCAGGCTGTCTGTGTCTGCAAGTCTGGAACCATCTCACGTTCGTGGGCCCGCCCTATACCTTCTTGTGTTAATGCTCCCCCCACTACTATTCCACCCCAGCAGCAAATTCACTCTTTCCCCCTGTCGTCGTTTCTCATCATTTCTTTCGATTTTTCGCTATCCCTCTCTTTTGTTTTTTTTTTTTTTTTCCAAAATTAATACACCTTCTTCGTTCAATTCTTTTAAATAAGCCAATATAATTAAAGGATCTTTTCACGAGTTATTCAAGTTTGTTCATGAAAAACTCAATTTGGTACAATCTAATTTTGAATCGAACTCAATTCCGACTTATTTGCTAATCTAATTGATATTTGGCTTGTGAGACTCGTAACCTTAACCCAGCCTATATTATATGTAATACTTTTAATTATATATATATATAGAAAATAATAAACAATTTTTATATGAATAATTGTTAATTTTTTATATATGAAAGCTTGATTCATTATTGAATTCGATTTGAACCAAACTCGAATATATGAACTTTGAGTGGAGCCGAATTCAAGTTCATATCTATACTTTGAATCGAGCTGAGACCCAAACTTGAACATGATGGTCTTCTGTCAAACTAAGCATGAATCCACCCCTAAACATGATTGCGTCAAACAAAAATAACCATTCAAAGTGGATCAGAGATGAGAAAAGACGATCCGGCACAGAGCAATATTTAAGAACTAATGAATACAGAACCACATATCTATACGTCTTTCTCACTCTTTTTTATCTTTATTTCACAAGTCACAAGTAGACCTGTAACTTGGTTGGGCTGGCTTTTATCTCTTTATCAACAAAAAATGTATAAGTTCAAGTCTAAATGTGGCTTAGCTTGACCATCAAGTTTAAATTTTCAGCCTGAGCCCGACTTTTATATAAAGTCCAAAGCTCAACCTGTATACAAAATGTCCTATTTTTAATATATTTTTATAAATTAATAATTTAATAAACTAATTTATATTTTTTAATAATAGACTAATATGTATTAATAATTTAAGAAATAAATATATTATATATAATAATATTAAATTAAACTAATTTAAGAAAGTTCAAACCCAACCCGAAAAATGATCGAACCTAGTATTTAAAGCATAAACCCGAACCTGCAAACTCACGAGTCACGAGACTAAAATTTTCTCCAAATAACCATCGAACTACCCGGCCTATGAAAGGTATAGTCACAACTCACACACAACACAAGAGAATCGGGATGGATCATGAATGCTGGTGAGGCACATGATTTGAAGGGTATAAAGAGATATTTTGTCTTGTGGCCAATAATACTTTTCGCGTAGAAGCAGCTGCAAGGCAAGTTCCAAAAAGAAAATGAAAAAAATAAAAAAATTAAAGGTCCACTTCATATCAAAGGACCATCTCTTAATTCTTAATAAAAAAATAAAAATCAAAAAGCATGATGATCATAAATATTGCTGTCAATACTTCCCAGTAGAAAGCTACAAGGCAAATTCACAAAAATAAATAAAATGTTCACCTCATAGTAAAGGACCATCTCTTAATTACTAATTTTGAAAATTGGGTTTCAAAAATAAAAAATGAAAATGCATATATAATGAACATGGATAATGTTGTCAAACAAAAATGTGGTGGTGGGTGCCATCACAATATTATTTCCTTTTTGTTAAAGAAGAACAAGGTAGTTTTTAAAATTCATATTATCACTTTTCTATATGTTTTTTTTTTTTTTTATAAAATTTCAGTTATGTATATTTTCCCATATATATTAATTATTTGACATCTAACTAATATATTTTTCATTCAAAAATCCCAAAAAAAACGGCACGTATATATAATAATTTTTTTAGTGGAATATTATGCATATTTGCTAAACAGAAGCATGTTAAAGTAACTTAGGAAGAAGCATTCGATTGGTACTACTATATTTACAATACAAGGTTATTGAGTACTATAATCGGTCTTTTTAAACTGTGATTGACTCAGGTGGTTGAATCGGTGAATTCCTAAATCGGTCGGATGACCGGCTCCTCGTTGTTCTTCATGGATTTTGTCTCTTCTGATTCCTATCCCACGTGACACGTCGACGAATGATGAATGAATCCAAAAGTAAAGGTGTTTTAATTAAGTACGCATCCAAGGTATATACACGCAGTTTTTTGTACTCCAATTTCCAAATCCAAGATAAGAAATTAAAAATAAAACACATTTGATGATACGATTCGTTTTCAAGTCTCAATTCACAGTTTTGATTCGAAAATTCATTTTCTATGTAGGCATTGTCGTGGATAATCTGACACGCCTACTATTAACGATGAACCATGAGAGAACAGAACACAGCACTCATGTATCTGCTAACATGTGAAGTGAGTGATTCAAGAGTATTCTAGAGCCAAGTTAATTAGTTAAATACTTAAATGCATGTACCAAAAACAAATTAATTTAACAAATAGCGTAGGCTCCATTTTCCATTAACACTTCTTTCTCGTTCACCACAGAGTCAGATTGCCATGCATTTCATATATAATTCTAAACAAAGTTATATTATGAAGTATAGAGTAGAGAGCCAAATATTGCTTTCTTTTCTATTCTTGGTACATTAATTTAAGAAACGTATTTTGGCTATATAATTCAGCACAAATATTTATAGAATTTTCAATTTTCTTTTTATTGTCAAACAAAACTATTCTGAGATTTAAATGACGACATTCAATTTACCTATTGATCAACTTAGGGGGGTGTTTAAAAACTTGATTGGTTTTGTTTTTAAAAAACAAAAAGCAACTGCCGCATCAGCAAAAGCAACCAATATAATTTGTTGATGAGGTAGTTGCTTTTGTTTTAAAATCAAACTCAACTATGTTGTAGAATACCCTCTTGGAATCAAAATTAAAATGATCTGTTCCCATAACTTATTTGGTTGGTTCAGATATGAATCAAAATTAGAATTAAAATTAGTTGGAATGAGATCTATCATGAGAGCAAAGGTTGGCCATTCCTTTGAATAAAAGAATAGCATTTCCATTAAGAATGAGAATGAGATTCTGATTCCACCCAACCATATAATTGAAAAGGGAATGGACCATTCCAATTTTAATTCCAAACCCTTGAAAAAATGAAAAAAGGACATTTATTGATAATTTGATTCATCAGAAAACAAGTTATATTGTGAAATAAATGAATGGATAAATCCACAACAATTCTATGGTGTAGGATCCATCACCCCCCAAGTTATTAATTATTATGAGTCGTTTGCCTTTTCAAAATTAATTATCAAATCGACCTTCTAATAATAACAAAACATGATCCAACAATAATTAAACAAATTTTGCAACCGTTTAAATGGAAGCAGCTATTAATTAATTCGCCAAACCACGCATGAAACCTTGAAGTCCGTGTGTGATGGGAAACTTAACTAAGCATTAAAATTAAATTAAATGCTAGCTAGTTTCTTTCCTAAATCACGTACCTCGATGGACAATATGGCCCAACAACGCAACCCTCGAAGGTTTATTTTATTTTCAGGGAACGTCATGCGAAACTTAAGCTTTAAATTGCAGGTTTAATTATTTCCTAAATCTGCTTAAACTCCGTCAATTTCGCTCTATAATAAATGGTCAAATACCTCCTGGTTTTGTTTCATTAATCATCACTTACAAGCTTGAAGAAATATTTGATTAATTTGAATAAGCAGTTTTTTTTTCCTCCTTTTAAAGCCTGCAGGCAATTTCATTGATACGTTAATATTGAACTCCGTTAATTTTGCCTGATTAAACTTTGAATAGAACAATCAACAAGTGGATTAAGAGTTTTGGATAGATAATAGACTAAAATTAGGCATAACAGACTCATCCTGAAAATGGTGTTGGAAGATTTTTAACCAATCAAAACTCACCTATAAATTTTGACAAATAATCTCTGATTGATTATCATGTTTAAATACTAATTGATTGGTCAAAAAATTTTTAGATATCATATCTTTTCCAATAGGTACATTGAATAAATCCAAATCGACTACCAAAAATGCTATGAACACAGTTTTAAAGTTTTAACATGATGTATTATTATAGCATAGCAGTACATCAACAGCAGATGCAGGCTACTCGCTACTTTGCCAATTTTTTGATATCAAATTTCAAACAATGATGCTTCCTTTTCATCCATCATGACGCATAGAAGCCTGATGACAATTAACCATAAGAATATATTATTCATGCAAATTTTCAAAGATTTCGTTGATTTTTTTTTTTCTTTTTCTTTTTTGAAACCATTCTAAGATGAATGGTACATAACCTTTATCGCTTTCTAGGTTATGCGCCATGACCAATTTTGGCCTAATTCTATGCTTCAATTACAAATTGATTCTTATCACAAGTACAGACATATTCAAGGTTGATTTCATTCCCACCCTTCAATTGGGTTGATTTGGGAAATTTGCATTTTGCACCACACAATCCACTTAACAAAGATTTTCGTCGTATAAATATATTTGGTAAAAATACAAGGTTTTAAAAAGACAAATATAAACAATATACATGATTTTGCATATTTGTATTTTCTCAAACTGCACAAATATAAATATATTTAATACAAATATGAAACAAGGTTTGATTTGTACTTGTGCGGAGGAGGAAGTGGAAAAGTAGACACGAGAAAAGAGAAATTGAAGTGTTACGATTTACGAAAACGGGAAATTGGAGGCGTAGAGGAGTGGAGTTGGGGTGGGGGTAATGGGTATTAGCCTATTAGGACAGGACAAATATAGCAGGGCTGGGTTCGGTTGCGTGAACAGTAAGCGAAATCTGCTGCTCGTTTAGTCGTTTTGTTTTGTCAATCTCAATGGCGCTAGCGTGGGACCCGCATGAAAAACGAAAGAAAAAAAAAAAAGGCTTCTGAGTTCTGACGCGCTTTCACAGCCGTTATTGACGAAGACATCACTCCAAGCCAATTATTCTTTGCCACGTGCATTTCACTTATTTAACAGTAGTCGACCATCTCTCCCGCACGTGATTTAGTCAGCGCCTGAAATATCAAAGCCAGACTTAGATTCTTCGTATCACGTGAGACGTACATGTTTGCCACGTAGCATGTGATCATCTTTTCTGTTTTTTCTGTTTTTAGATTTTTTGTCTTGAAATTGGTGGAGTCATTTAGAGGTGTAAATCGGTCGCGACCCGACACGGCCTAATACGATTTTTAGCCAGCCCGATTCAATGGTTTTACCAGTCATACCGCAGCTCGATACGATTGTATGGGTCGATTGGCTGTATTGGGTTTGGGGTTTCAGGTCAATAAGTCGGGTTGGCACAGCCCACACTGTCGTGCCGTGACACTGGTGGCCCATGGATTAGCACAGCCCGGCCTGCGGCCTAGCCGGTGGCACAACCCATATATATATATATATATATATATAAAATATATAATATATTAATAAAATAAATAAATTTGTTCAATTTTAAGTTTTTTTTTCAATTTTTTAAATAAATAATTTTGGCTTGGTCCACGGCCCGGCCTAGACCAGACAATTGGATCACTTACTCGTTTGACCCGGTGACCGGGTCACAGGTTGCATACTAATTGTGTATGCAAACTTTAGGAGGCCATACGTTCCGTACCTTGGCATTCTGAATCCAATGTTCAATTGAGGTGATTTTTTTTTTTTTTAATTTTGGGTAACTTTTCAAGATCTATGCATCCTAAGTAGACTTGTTCATAGGCTAGGCTTTGCCTTTACACTAACAGAAAATGTTCAGGCCCAAGCTCGAACCCGACTAGAAATCTGGAAAAAAAAAGATTTTTTCTTTTTAATTCAATTAAAAGTTGTTTTATTTATACTAAAAGACCTCAAAACCTAAAAAAAAATAATGAAAAGTCTCATTATTAATTGAAAAAAGAGAAGAAAAATATATTATATATATGCTTTTTTATTATATAAAATATATTTTTATTAATATCATACATTATCAAGTCGGGCTCAGGCCGGGCTTTTTTGAGAAATCCCAAGCCCAGCCTGAAAAAAAAATCAAGCCAGATATTTCAGGCTTGTCGGACTACCCGTCCCATGAATAGGTCTAATCCTAAGGCGCCATTATTTGGGTAACTTGCCCCAATATTTTTTTCAAAAAATCCTTTTTTGTTGCCTTAAATTGCAATTTTTAATATGTTTTACAAATAAAAAAATTAAAACTGAATTAAAAAACATAAATTAAATATAAAATATTTCATATATTATATATAAAACATAATTATACATTATGTTTAGCCAGTCGATTTTTAATACATTGCGTAGAAAAAAAAACTCATGAGTTTGAACACATTTTCAAATGGATCCCACTTATACCATGCGGTTGATTGCATGACTGAAGGAGTAAGTTACACTTTTTTTGACGGCCCAAATTATTTAGATAAATTATATATAAATTACAATTTGAAATTTATGGTTTTGTTCAGTACTTCAGTGTTTACAGAGGAATGATTTGATTCAGTTTGGAATTCTTCTAAATTACGGTTTATGGTTTCGGTTCAATTTTCTACATTTTAGAAATCAAATTATACCGTAAACCATAAACTGAAGCACTGAATTATATATAAAATGTAAATTACTATTTATGTAAGCTTGCATGTTATTTGGGCTTTTTAACTAGGTTAAGTCTAATAGAATGGTCGTGGTCCCAACCATAATAAAAGTATAAAACGATTTGCTTTGGTTTCATGAATTTTCAAATCATATTTTATTAATTGATTTAGTCTGAGATCTTTTTCAAATCATATTGAATCCAATCATGAATATCCCTACCTTCAATGAATTTATGGACCCAAGGGTGTAATATATTGACTTTTAAAGCTGTGTTTGAAAGCGATGTAAATAAGTGTGAATGCAAATATGTAGAGTATAAAATAGTTCATATAAATAATAAAGTTGGGTTAATTTTGCACTGACAAATTTATTTTCTTACCAAATAGATTATTAGCTATAATGGATGCAAACATGAATTTTTGGGGTAAATGATACGCTAGTAGTTCTTGTTATTTCGTTACAGTATATTGTATCCTGTCATGTCAACTAAGAAGAAGTTAAAACAAACAAATAAAAAGGAGTTTAATTTGGTCAAAATCATTGATGCAATACTTTGCGAGTATGATACTTTGAACCTTTTTTTGTGGTATTGTTAATTTTACTTGATACCTTCCTGTTTTGATAAGAAGATACCTTAAATAGAAATTGGTGAGAAATATGTATTGTCACATCATACAAGAATTTAAAAAAAAAAACGCATATATGGAATTGATGGTTGATGTTTATAAATGAAAGAAGGAACAAGGGTAGAAAGTAGAAACAACAATGTGTATTAATCAACTCAGTATTACAAGTTGAAAAAATGCCTTTCACAAATTTGTGTTGATAAACCTTTTTGGTAGGAATAACAGTATTACCAAAAACAACCCTGAATTCCAGTTCTTTGCCTCTTGACCAGTAACAAGGTTGACAATGAAAGTAAAATTACAAAATTATCCATTCAACCTTCTACGGGCTTCTAGCAATAAATATGAAAATGATGATGAAAATAACTATATTCTAAATCACAAATCAATCTCAAGGCATTGATGAATTGATTATTATCCAAGTTTTTTAATGATAGAACTTTGTTAAAATAAAATTGAGAGAAACATGTAAGCATTAGAATTAAAAAAAACTTGAGGCTCAGTTTGGAAGGAGTATAAATACAAATTTGTAGAGCATAAAACTTTGTATTTTGTATTATTTCTATCTATTTGTACTGTACATATTTGTATTTGTAGTCCTACCAAATAGAGCCTAAGTTAAAAGGGCAAAATGATTTCATATGATAACACAAGGGTAGTTTGGGATTTTAGAAATGCTTAATGGAAAATTCCATGAAGTTAACTGAAAGAATGCTAATGGCGGGGTTTAAGGCTGCATTTGTCATTCCTTATTTTAAGAATTTATCTCCTTTTTGCAATTAAAATGTTCTTATAGACACTGAGTTTTTTATCGCAAAAATATGATAAATCCTTAAAATAAGGAATGTCAATTGCAGCCTAAGTTCTAGAATCCAAAAGTTCAAAGCGGTCTTTGTTGCAAAACAAAGTTGAAGGGTAAGTGTGTCACTACCCCCTAAATATAGAGTGGCTTCCAGTAGTTTACCCTGTCATTATAAAATATAGCATGTAAATTTAATGATAGTAGAAATTCAAATCAGAGTACACAAGGGATAATGTGACTTCTTGGTTCAACGATTCTTAACAAATGAGAGATTAAGAAGGATGACAGCCATAAAATTAGAGCAGGATGTGTAAAAGGGAAGGGAGTATCCAAGTCTTATGTAATAGATGAATGCCACTTTGACAAAAAGGAAATTGTATAAAACGGTTGTAAGGCCAGTTATATATATTTTTATGGGGTAGAGTGTGGGAAAACTAAAAAACATGTCCAAAAAATTAAGTGTGACAAAAAAAATGCAAATGTTAGATGGACAAGTGGTAAAACCAGAAAGGATAGGATTAAAATGAAGTAAGACAAATGAATCTATGAGTATAATTTGAATAGGTGATAAAATGAAAGAAATTAGATTGTGATGGTTTGATCACATGTATAAAAGACTATTTACAACACCTCTTAGAAAAAAATTGATATGCTACAAGTTGAAGACACCAAAATGGACTTGGGTAAAAGTAATAATAAATGACTTAAGCACCCATAATTTAACCACAAATATGGTTAGGACAAGGGTTAGATGACCACCCCTAAACAGAATAGCAAATAAGGATTCATATAACTAACCCCGTATAGTTGGGACAGGACAAGCTTAATGATGGTGTATTAAATATAATGTATTAGGCCCAAATCCCAGCTTGGCTCATGATCACCCCTAACTTTTACTCCTCAAAATGGTTGTAAGACTAAATAAATTGTCAGGTTTGTCAACTGAGGGGTAGCCCAGGTGGTGCGTTGGATGAATTGTTGTCCCAGCAATGGTGTAGTTTCAAATCCTACTATTATCATCTCTGTAAAAAAAGAGTTGTCGACATGATATTGTACTGTTCACTTAAAAGAGTATAACGACCCCTATGGGAGTGCCAAGTAGGGGTGTCAATGGATCGGTTTGGGGTTGGATTCCGTCCAAATCAAAATCCATTTGGACTAATTGGATGGACCAATAAAACATTGAATTTTGATGGATTGGACAGACTAATATGACATATTGGATTGGACCTGATTCATCCATAATGAATTTATATTAGATTGAGTCAATATCTGGTCCACTTATAAAAAATAAGAACATAGGTGTCAATGGACCAGGTTTGAGTTGAAACCAATCTAAATTTACAAGAATTTGAACAGATTGAACAATCTTTGGACCAGTTCAAAATGGTCCAAAATATTCATTGGACTGGATTGGACCAGGTCCATTTGTAATGGACTCACATTGGGCTGGACCGGATTGGACCAAATTCAGTCCAATTGACACCTCTAGTGTCAGGTAGTGATTAATACAAGAAAAAGGGAAAATTCCACTTTAGTACCCTAAACTTTGGGGGTAGTGTCGAGTTAGTACCTGAACTTTCAAACATGTCATTGCAGTACCTAAACTTTCAAAAAGTGTCAAATTGGTCCCTGCCGTTAAACGACCGTCAGTTATCTGTTGAAAATGTCAAAAGTACCCTTCAAAAGAAAACATTATTCGCTGTCTTCTACCTTGAGATTGAACCGGTTATTTTCAAAGAAAAATAGAGGAAAAACATGAAATATGATAGAGGGAAACAATAATTAAAAACAAAGAAATAACTAGGCGAGAATGTGTTTCAGATCTAACTTGACATTACCCCAAATTTCGGGGCATTAAAGTGAAATTTTCCCACAAAAAGAGAAATAAATTATCAGGTTTAGAGGCATTTTTCCTGCTCGGTCTTGGGAAGAAGGAATATTAAATGGTCTGTAGATCCATTACTTGATATATATCTTGCATTGAGCTCACATCCTCTGCATCCATGTTGTAGAAAAATTTTTACAACTGCAAATGAATTTATGCCACATCATTCTTGCTTACGACCATTAAACTTAATGGAGTCAAAGACCATTAACGGACGTTTGGATTAAAAAAAATCCCGCTTCTCAAGTTTCAAATCTCTCCAGTCTCCCCTCGAACTCCTCTCTCTCTCCAATCGCCTCTGCCTCTCAGAACACTGCAACCGTGAAGATCTACCGCTGCAAACACTCATCATAAGACATGATCATAAATGTAAAAACCGGACATGACTCGTTCGTTTAACTGAGTGTCTAGTTTTCTCACCCAAAAACAAAACAATGAGATTTGACGGCATCATTAATTGTTAAAAACAAAAGTTGAAGATTAAGCCATTTGAAAAACAAGATTTAAGAACACCTAATCTCTATGCTTAACCCACCTGAATTCACTCATCCACTCTCTTCTATTGACACTGCGATGAATTGAAAACCTAAGAGTCAATCCAATCCTTGAGAAAATCTTTCTTGCCTCGTACTCCAGTCCAGTATCCAAACTAGACCAGTCGCCTCAAACTGGTCTCTCATTAGTCTCTCACATCCAGAAACCTTCGGTAACAATGGATTTACATTTACGGGTTTTAGTGCGTTCAGCAACCAAACAGTCCACGTCCCGCTCTTGGGTTTTAGTGCGTTCAAAGGTGTAGGAATAAGATGATTGGTGTTATTTGACTTAGGTGACTCGTGTTTTTTGGGTACTTAGTTTCTCTAAAGAATGAGAACAATCGAGCCTTGTTTCTGCTTCTGGGTTATCTTTGTTTTCTTATTGAGTGCAACAGTATTAAAGAGGAATGAATTAAAGATTTCATGATCTTAATGCTAAGTTTGATTTGTAAAGGTTTTCCTGCCTTTCTCTGCTTTTTCCTTCAAATCAAACACAGCCTTATATGCGACGCTCCACGGTTGCAGCCGCAGACCTTCACAAGGCTGCAGAAATCTAAGAAGGTTGGAGAGGGAGGACTTTGTGCTCGAGAGGGAGAGGCCGGGGAGGGGTGAAACTAAATAGGGGAGAGATTTGAGAGGCGGGATTTTAGGTATTTCAAATATTTTAGAGTGTAGACGTCGGTTAAGGGCCTTGATTCCGTTAAGTTTAATGGTTGTAAGCAAGAATGACGTGGCATAAATTCACTTGCAGTTGTAGAAATTTTTCTGCAACATGGGTGTAGAGGATGCGAGCTCTCCCGATATCCATGTTTTCAAGCGTTTGAAAATTGAAAATTGAAATGGTCCAAAGATATCTGATCGATCATGTTGCTTTTTGGCATGAACTCTCTCTCTCTTAGGCAGGATGATGGGTTTTGATGTTCTGAATATCTGCCTAAGTGGGAAAATCATGAAAATCCCCGTCCCCAGACCGGTTAACTGGCGATTCTGTATTCAAAACTCAGTCAATTTCTTTCAGTTTTGCATTAAAGAGAAGCGTGAAGGAAAAGAAGAGAAACTCACAAAGAAAATAAATTAAGATTTCTGTAATTTTTTTTTCTTTTTTTTCTGGGCTATTATTCTATTAAACCTTTTGAAAATTAAAAGAAAACCAAGGAATGCTAACGGGTAACCCCACAATGAACACCTTTTCTGGTAAGTACCCACAATAGACACCTTGGGAGTTGGGCCTATGCTAAAACATGTTACAAAATAACTTGACGATCCCCTTCTTTTCTTGTTTCCTTCCCCTCTTTATTTCATTTGGATTGATTCAATTGAACGGTTATTTTTCCTTTCTCTATTTTCAAGGATTTCCTTGGATCTCAAAAACTCTCTTGTAGTTTGTATAAGGATGGAGGAACACTGAAAACTCACCCTAAAGCAATCTAAAGTTAGCTTGACTCATCACTTGTGCTTAAACGCATTGGGGCACTCAAGGTCAAGGATCTGAAAATCAGAGGACAGCCGTTCCAGAGAGTGTAGGGAGAGCTGAATTATAATTGGATAATCCCAAGCTGGCTGGGGGTTATAATTCTTATCATGGGTGCAAAGCAACCTAAGCCCAGGCCTGGCCCAGCCCATGATCACCCCTTCCACCAACAGGAACCTTAACAATTAAAGGGAGTGTTGGACAATTTTTGAAAATAAAAACAACTGCACCACAGTAGCAAAATGTTTTTGTTTGAAAACAAAAAGCAGCTGCATTGTCGAATACGCATAAGAAAGGATCAGATCTAATAGGCACAACATAGTAAGCCACTTAACAACAACTGCCATCAAATGTTGTTCTTGATCTTTTTTAAGGATAGGCTGGAGGTATTTTAAGTGACAAGCGTCAAAACAATTTCTAAATACTCATCGAATGTGCTTACAATGCTGTGCCTACTTGATTCAGACCTCCACAAGAGAGGATCGCCTTCCAAGTTGCACCAAAAGAGATAAAACACCCATTTCCATTGCGCTAAGCGCAGGCACCCAAACATGAAACATGGTCAGTGAGTGCTTCAGCTTCAAAAGCAACACAATTACAGACATAGCTTCCATTATTTATTTATTTATTTATTTGATAGATTGCTTCCATTATGATGATCTCGGCCTGACAACTGAGAAGAAGATCCAGCATCAACACTCAGTTTAACAGAACCAGTTGGGGGTATCGTCCATCAGCATATCTTGCTGGCTGTCTCACTGGGATGGGGCGATGTGGAAGTTGATTATTTAGAGTAATATATATAATTCACAGCAGCACTCGAGTAATTGTCCAAAAACCCATTTGAACCTTCTTCACATAAGTTTAGTAGGATTGAACTTTCAGTTGTTGGAAAATCAATTAATTTCTGGCAATCCATGCATACCCAAGTATCGTGAGAAATTAAGGCCTTCGATCAAGTGGTCTCGATCGGCCAGCTGGAAATTAAATCCATTGCCTTACCGGCCGATCAGTTTGGACAAGCTTCTATATGCAGATTATCCATGCACGAACCAGACCATAAAACCATACCGCTAACAAAATGTGCCACCCCTTCTAAGAATCATCAAATTATGGAAACATTTGCAAGCAAACCGCTTTAGTGATGGAGGAATAATAATATTATTATATTGCGAGTTGCGACAATTTCTTACAGGAAAAGATTTATGAGTGAAATGAGACGGCTACCACTCAGCACTCTCAAGCCCGAGGCCGTACAAGTATAGAGAGAACTTTCCATCAAATGGCGACTGAGTATTTGTAATAGTTGCAGTAATGTGTGGTGGGAAGTAAGTATTATGCTAGAAGGGTGTTCTTTCAAGAAATGAAACCAAATTAACCACGTAGCATAGCCTTCGAGTCTACCGTATTTTGAGCCGAAAGAAAAAGAAAATAAAAATTGGGAAATTTATGATTTGTTCGTCTTATAATTTTTTATAGGTTTTATGAATTTATTGTCCTAAATCTTCACTTATTCAGTATTTTTTGAATTGTGATAAGTTGTTTCTCAATTTTATACAAACTTATAAAAATTTATAAGGTAAGTTAAAGTCCTTCATCGATGTAAGAATTTATCACTAAAGAAGTGTATATCTTGAAAACTTTTTGTTCACTTGATGAGTATGGCAGTATGGATCTCAAAGGTTTCGAGTCAAAAAAAGTAGTTAACGACTTTGTATCTGTTTAACTCATATTACTAATTTAAACAAAATGAATTGAATTGAACCTCTGTATTTGGTTTGAAGAAAAAAAAGTAAAGAAAGGTAGACAAACCTATACTCTGTTCAATATCAATTGAATTAAAATTATATCTATAGTATTAGTACGACACCATTACCCTTTGCTAATTTTGTTCAGTTCAAAAGGGATTTTGTCATCTTGAGCTTTATATTATGATTTCTTAAAACAAAACCGACTTATTTTTGCTTCTCAAAACCGAAACAATTCAATAACATGTTTCAACTTTTTTACTGACTTGACATTTGTGTTGTGAAATACCCATCTTACAGTTTCATAGAGAGAATAATGGAGGCAACAACAAGGGAGAAAATTTTAAAATGAAAGGAACAACTGCGGCTTATTCAATATGCAGGGGAATTTGTACAAGGTAAATAATTGAATTACAGCTGGCTAGGAGCACAGCTGGGAGAGTACAGCTGGCAAGCTTCCAGCTGTTTAACCGACACAGCTCAACATTGTTTAATTGACATGTGCGACAATACGCCCCCTCAAGTTGGAGCAGGAAAAGACTAGATGCCCAACTTGCTTCTTAGGAAATGAAATTGATCAGTGCCAAGTGCCTTTGTGAATAAATCAACAGGCTATTGTGTGTTTTGCAAATGGGAAGTGTGAATAGTGTTGTTGATGATTTACTCACAGACAAAATGACAGTTTAGCTCGATGGACTGATCAAATGGAACTGTAAGTTTTTGTAAAATGCGCTTTAACCATATTAACTCAGTTGTTGTGGATGCCATAGCTCGGTATTCAGCCTTAGGTGAAGAACGAGAGACTGTATGTTGTTTCTTAGTTTTCCAGGATATAGCAGATGTACCAAGCATGGTAATATAACCTGTGGTGGAGCGCCGAGTGATGGGACAGCTTGCCCAATCCGAATCACTATATCCAATAAGGCATAGATCATTGGTAGATGAGAAAAAGAGCCCTAGGTTGGCAGTAGCCCAAAGATAGCGAACAATTTTCATGGCAGCATCCATGTGTTCTTGTCGTGACTGATGCATGAACTGACTTAGGATGTTCACTGAATAGCATAAATCTGGTCGTGTGACTATAAGATAAAATGGGCGGCCAACCAGATGTCGATATTGAGCTGGATCTGGAAGTAATGGGCTGCTGTCATCATGGAAATGTTTCGGTTGCTCCATTGGAATATGACTGGGCCGGCACTCCAGTATGTTAGTTTCTTAAAGAACGTCATGTATGTATTTTTGTTGGCAAAGAAAACTACCCTATTGAGTAGTGATGACTTCAATACCTAGAAAGTAAGTTAGTGGACCAAGATCTTTAAGAGGGAAGCATGACTGAAGATAGTTCTTGAGGCCTTTAATACATGATGAATAGTCACCAGTAATAATGAGGTCATTCACATACATAAGTACACCAGTGAAATGCCCATCACGATGAAGAGTGAAGAGAGAATAATCATTGAGAGATTGTTGAAAACCATACTGCTTCAAGGTGATGGTGAACTTCTCAAATCACATTCAGGAAGCTTGTATGAGCCCATATAGTGATTTATGTAGTTTGCAAACCTTATTAGGTTGACCTTATTCAAACCCTTAAGGAATAGTCATGTAAACATCTTCATGAAAATCACCATGAAAGAAAGAATTATTTACATCTAATCGATGCAAATCCCAATGTTTTGTTGTGGCAACGGCAATAAGAGCCTGTACAGTGACTAGCTCGGCTGCAGGAGCATAAGTGTCATGGTAGTCTAACCCTTCAACTTGGTTGTAACCCTTTGCTACAAGGCGGGCTTTATACCGCTCAATAGAATCATGTGCTTTAAATTTGACTTTGTACACCCATTTTGAGCCAATGGCATGCTTTCCTAGGGGTAAATCCACTATACTCCAAGTATTGTTCCGTACCAAAGCATCTATTTCATCCGCCATAGCTTGCTGCCATTTTGGGTCCTTGGCAGCTTGATGGTAATACTGGGGCTCAAGTAGTGTAGAAAGCAAAATGTAAGGAAGCAGGTAGAGAGCAGACGTAGTCTTGAAGATGAGAGGGCGTGTGTCGAGCACGCGTTGGCCTGGGTTCAGCAGGTTGATTAATGACAGAGGCAGGATTGGAAGTGAGTGCTGGTGCTATTGAGGATTCCATGTTGGAATTGGTCATCGGCTCGTCTAGGTAATGGCACAACTGGAAATTGTACTAGACTATTCTGATCTGTGATGGTGGCGAAAGGGAAGATAGATTCATGGAATGTGACATCTCGTGAGACGAATATTTGATGTGTGTCAAGATCATACAAACAGTAAGCCTTTTGCGCAAAAGGATAACCAACAAAGATGCATCTTTGTGCCTTTGTAGCAAACTTGTCATGTGGTTTTGGACCGACTCTAGTAAAGCTCAAGCATCCAAAAACACGGATATGATCATATGAAGGGGCTTTGTGAAATAGAGTCTCATAAGGTGTGCGTTGATTCAGTGTGGATGTGGGTGTATAGTTGATGAGATAGGCAGCTTTTAGAACACATTCACCCCAAAAACACAAGGGCAATGATGCTTGAAACCAAAGAGCCCGTGCCACTTCTAGGACATGTCGATGCTTTCGCTCAACAATTCCATTTTGTTGAGGAGTGTCAACACCTGAACGCTGATGAATAATGTCGTTTGTCATATAAAACTCCATCATTGTCCAAATGTGAATTTGGACTCATTATAAGAACGAATAACCTTAACTGAGGTTCCAAATTGATTTTTTACCATAGGAAAAAAACCAGTCAAAAGAGAAAACGTCTCTGATTTATTTTTCATCAAATACACCTAGGTCCACCGAGAATGGTCATCTACAATGGTTAAGAAAAAATGAGCACCAGTAATGGATGGGGTTCGGTACCCACCCCAAATGTCACAATGCAGTAAATCAAAAGATGCAACAATCCTGGAGGTGTTGAGATGAAAGGGGAGTCGAGTGAATTTTGCTCGGTGACAAGCTTCACAACAATGATCTTTAGCATGGGAGCAACCAAACAATGAAGTAATTCAGTTGGAGAATGCATGTCCTAACCGTCTGTGCTACATTTGGTAATCAACAGTAGTGCAATTATTTATGGTAGGTGAAGTCAAAGAATCAGCATCAGCTGTCGACACTGGGGAGGTTGGCATGGATTTGGAGGTATGTAGGTGATAAATTCCATTGTGCATTCTACCCACTCCAATCACTTTGTTCGAGACTAGGTCCTACAATATGCAAAATTCTAGAAGAAATATAACACAACAGTGAAGTTGTGAGGTCAATTTGCTCACAGATAAGAGATTGCATTGAAATAGTGGGATGAATAGCACTTTATCAATGGTGAGGGAAGGTGTAAGAGATATTGATTCGTGATGAGTAACTGGCAAGACTGTGTTGTCCGATAATTTCACAGGACGAGATGATTTCAGCGGAATCATATGATCAGGATATGGTGTCATATGATCTAATGCACCTGTATCTAGAATCCAGGATGATGCATGGGATGAAGATTTAGTGATCATACCAGCAAAGTTAGATGAAGTCATAGGATTTTTTTATGAGGTCTTCTCGAGTCCAAGAATGTTGATCAGCTTCTGGTATTATTCATACGTTAGTCCGATGATCAGAGATGCATTATCAGAAAGAGATTGCTTAACTTCTTCTGTCTCAACGGATGTCTGTGCTGTAGTCGAGTGTCACCGGATTTCTTGGATCGTGAATTGCACCCCCTTTCCTAGTTAACAGGGTATCCATGTAGCTCGTAACAACAATCCTTTGTGTGTCCACCTTTCTTGCAATAGTCACATTTGAGCTTTGATCTCCATGATGGTTCCCCTGAATTTGTGTTTGGTTTTGTCACAACATTCAAGGCCGTTGCATCTGTGGCGTGAATCGATTGCACACCAACAAGAGATTGATGTTGTTCCTCTTGAACAACAAGATTGTAGGCTTTATTGATTCCAGGCAGCGGATCTAAACTGAGAATTTTAGTCTGGATGGTATTGAAGCTCTCGTTCAGTCCCTGAGGAACTGATGAAGCCGCTCTTGTTCACGCTCAACTACAAACTCCTTTGCAGTACCACATGTGCACATAGGTACCAACGATAAAACTGCGAGTTCGTTCCAGAGCCCCTTCAGCTTCATGAAGTAGGCTGCAACCAATTGTCCGGCTTGTTGTAACAGAGCAATGTCCCACTTCAGTTGGTGTATGTGTGGTGCATTGCTCTGAGAGAAACGATCTTCAAGATCATTCCAAATTTCTTGCACAGTTTCGATGTAAACAATACTTTCATGGAGATCTCTTGCCAAAGAATCTAAGATCCAAGAGATCACCATGGAATTACACTTCACCCAAGCTTGCTCCTTCTCAGAATCCTCTGGTCTTGGCAACGAACCATCAACAAAAGTGTAGTTGTTCTTCACTTGCAGAGCATTGCGCATTGCTCGCCGCCACGTCAAATAGTTCTCGTCGGTGAGAGGACTCGAAACGAGAACCGCTCTTGGATTATCCGACGGATGCAAGAAATAAGGAGAGGAAGGGTCACTTTCAGTCGCCATGCGAGTAGCAGAGAGACAGGGTCGACGAGGCTTTGTTACCATAAAAGTGAAAAGAACAAATGTGGTTTATTCAATATAAAGGGGAATTTATACAAGGTAAATAACTGAGTTACAACTAGCTAGGAGCACAGCTGGAAGAGTACAGCTGGCAAGCTTCCAGCTGTTTAACCGACACAACTCAACTTTGTTTAACTGACATGTGCGATAATAAAATTTTGTGTCCTCTGTCAAGAATCATTTTCAAAGATCTTAGGTAGTATAAGAAATCGGGAAGGGGGCAAAATCTCAAGATTTGTATTGCCTTCCAAGCTTAAACCAATCAAGTTGCAAGCTTGTAAGAAACAAATGTGCAAGTATTTCTCTTTTATTTCAAAAATTAAAGCAGGGATTCCACCCTTGCTTCCCTTATTGTCAGTTTGAACCAATTAGAATTTGTCTCATTGTTTAGGTAATTAAAGAATATATTGTGAGATGATATCTGCCATGGAGCTTCAATTTGCAGGGTTGTCCATACTAATGCTATTATTTGCAAGCAGGTATTTTATTTGCTTTATGTTTGTTTTCTGTTTTTACTCTTTTTATAGGTATTGTTATTTTTGTTTTTTTATTCATCTTGAACTATTATCTACTTATCTAATTGGCTTGCTTCGCTTGGGAATCCAACCACTGATGATGTTATTATGCTCTCGATTAATGATAAAAGAGATGAACTGTAGTAATCCCACAATTTACAAAAGTTTTGCTTCCTTGTAGTTCCCTCTAGAAATGCTGTCACTTCAAATTAACATCACATCATGCAAGTCCTTTTTTGCATTCTAATTCGAATCATTCTGGTTTTGGTTTTATTTTGTTGTTGGTTTGGCTTTCATTTCTCCTTTCAGTTAATGGTAATTAACAGAAATAGAAAATTTGAGAGAAAGACTTTTCATTCTTTCCTTTTACAATTTGTGTGTGTTCCATCTTAGACATACAACCATATATATATAGGGAGATGTTAGTTATTGCAACCAACTCTCCAGCTCAGATGTAACAAACTCTTCATTTACAATTTGTTTTATCCCCCCTCAAGATGAATATGGATATTGAGCATGTTCATCTTGCTTATTAAGCGTTGAAAATGTGAGGGTTGCAAAGCCTTGGTGAATACATCCGCCACCTGATCAGAAGATGACAAATGCAGTAAATGCAAGAAACCATTCTGAACTTGATCCTGGACAAAATGACAATCTACCTCAATGTGTTTACTCCGCTCATGAAACATAGGATTACGAGAAAGATAGATCGCAGAATGATTATCACAATGTAACGAGATAGGTAATGAAACTGTAATGCGAAAGTCAATGAGCAAAGAAGAGAGCCACGTCAATTCACAAGTGGTGGCTGCAATAGCGCGATACTCCATCTTAGTTGAACTTCGTGCCACCAAATTCTGCTTCTTAGACTTCCATGTGATCAAAGAATCACCCAAGAAAATACAGAAGCCAGAAACGGATCTCCTTGTATCTGGGCAACCAGCCTAGTCACTGCCTGAGAAAGCCCTCAATTGTGTAGAAGAATCTGCGGAGAAGAACATGGCAGCTCCAGGGGAAGATTTCAAGTATCTCAATACACGATGTGCAACTTGTAAATGAAGATCAGTAGGTTTATCCATGTATTGAGATAAAATCTGCACAGCATAAGAGGTGTCGGGACGAGTGAAAGTGACATAAATCAACTTCCCAACCAACTGTCTGTAATATGAAGCATCAGTAAGAAGGGTTCCACTATCCTTGGCCATCTTATGATTAGGATCAATGGGAGTAGAGACATGTTTGCAGCCTAATTTCCCATGGTCATTCAACAGATCCAACACATATTTTCTTTGGCAAACTACAATTCCCTTGTCAGATCTTGCAACTTCAAGACCTAAGAAGTACTTCAATGAACCCAAATCCTTAAGTTTAAACTTGGAGCTAAGGAACATTTTGAGATCAGCAATGAGTGCAGTGGAGTTACTAGCTATAGCAATGTCATCAACATAAACTAACAGTGTAATAAATCCTTCAGTAGTGGATCTTGTAAACAATGAGTAATCAGCTTTTGATTGAACAAAACCATACTCAAACAATGCTGCAGAAAATTTAGTGTTCCATTGTCTTGATGCCTATTTAAGACCATACAATGATTTATTTAATTTGCACACCAATCTGAACCATGTTGGACAGTGAGGGGGTTTATCAACTACATAGCCCAAAAGAAAGTCCATATAAACATTTTTCCTTCAAATCACCATATAAGAAAGCATTGTTAATATCAAGTTGAGCTAGATACCAACCAAAATGAACTGCTAGAGCAAGGAATACTCTCACAGTAGTTTGTTTTGCAACAGGGCTAAAAGTCTCCTGATAATCAAATCCTTCTTGTTGGCTATAACCTTTAGCCACTAATCTAGCTTTATGTCTTTCTATGCTTCCATCAGATTTTAACTTCACCTTGTATACCCATTTACAACCCACTGCATGCTGGTCTAGAGGTAAGGGAACAACTGACCAAGTGTTATTCTCTTCCAAGGCAAGCAATTCGGCTCGCATGGCTTCTTGCCAATGGCTGTGATCCTTAGCTTGAAAATAGGATTTTGGTTCATCAAGAAGAGAAAGCAGTAGTAAAAGCAGAATGAGAATCTGAAAGTTGGGATGTTGAGAGGAAATTCTGAATAGGATGTGCTGTAGACAGATGGGATGATTTAGCAGGTAAGTCATGATGGTACACGGCTAAGTACTGTGGTGGTTTAGTTACTCTTGTACTCCTTCTTAGAGGCATAGGATCAGAACAAACCTTTGGCTATAAATGAGAAGCAATAGGGGGATGTGCATTAACAGGAAAAGTAGGAGGATTATCAAACACAGGAGTGGATGAGTAAGGATTGGAAGGAACAGAAGCTGATGGGGAAGAAGCATTGTCAGCAATAATTTGAGGTTGTGGTAAAGGATGAATAGCAAAGAAGTCAAATAAGGAGGATTGTGCATCACGACTATGTATAGAAGATGTAGCAGAGGATGAAGAGAAGGGGAATTTAGGTTCAAAAAATATTATATCCATAGAGATGAAAATAGGATGATCATCAAGACTATAGAGTTTGTACCCCTTCACCCCATTGGGATATCCCACAAAGACACATTTTATGGCTCTTGGATGGAACTTCTTTCTATTATGTTGTAAGGTGCTAGCAAAACATAATGGCCATAAACTCTGAAATAAGCCATAAACTTTGAAACATTAAGGACATGGTAATAACCAATAAATGTTGATGTTTACATTCAACAACAGCATTTTGTTGTGGGGTAGCAACACAGGACAATTGGTGCACAATACCCTTAGAAGAATAGAATTCATAGAGATTGAACTCGGGTCCCTTATCTGTACGAATTTGTTTGATAGAGCAATTAAACTGAGTACTAACCATATTGTAAAACATTGGAATAATGGAAATAGCATCAAACTTTGCTCTCATTAAGAAAACCCAAGTAAATCTAGTGAAGTCATCAACAATAGTAAAGAAATAGTGATAACCATCAATGGCTGCAGTAGAATATGGTCCCCATATATCCATATGAATGAGTTCAAAAGAAAAGACAGTGTTTTTGACATGAAGGGGAAATGGAAGCCTTCTTTGCTTAGCAAGAGGACAAATATGGCAGTTTACAAATTCAGCAGGGCAGACATCATTATTACATTGATGTATCTTATTTATTACATCTTTAGAACTATGCCCTAGCCTGAAATGCCAAAGAGAAAAAGGAGTAGTAGATTGTGTAGTAGCAGAAGTGTTGAAACAGAAAAACAAACGATGTCCAGACTTGAATGATGGTTGAAGAAAATAGAGGCCAGATTTTGCTTTAGCAAGACCAATCATTATCCTTGAAGATTGATCCTGTAAAACGCAGGAATCAGCAGTGAAAATAATAGAAGAATTATAATCCTTGGCAAGTTTTTGGACTGAAATAAGGTTGAATGAAAAAGAAGGGACAAATAGCACATCATTCAGAATAATAGCAGAAGCCAGAGGAACTGTTCCAATGTGTGTGGCTTGAACTTTAGTTCCATTTGGCAGAGTGACAAACAAATCGTGAATAGTGGTGTAAGAATCAAAGTATTTGAGAGAATTAGCAATATGGTCTGTGGCTCCTATGTCTACAATCCATATATCAGTGGAAGATGATTGAGATGAAGAGCAATGAGAGATAACAGAATGTGTACGATCCAATATACCTGCAAAGGGAGTATTGGTTAGAGGTTCTGATTGAGAAATGGGGCTGCTATGAGAGTCAACCATTGAGAAGAGTCAACAACTTTTTTGTCTGTTTAGGAGTGAGTGACAATGCTGGTGATGTCTCAGAAACATTTGACAGAATGCCAGTGCCCTGAGTCACATTATTAGCAGAATGTGTACCACTAGTTGCAGATTTTTCTTTAGTAAATTTGAAATTGGGAGGAAAACCTGTTATCCTATAGCATTTATCCTTTAAATGACCCTTTTTACCGCAATGACTGCAGGTAACACTTGACTTCTTCTGATTTCCAGAACTGAATGCCATTGTACTGACTTCAGGTAAGGGAGAAACAAATCTGGAAATTTCGGGTTCCCCTGCCACAGATAATATAAACAGCAAGAAAAGCTTGAGCAAACAATACAGACAACAAGAAAAGAGTGGTAGTTGATGACCGGTTCTGAAATGCAGTTCTCAGACAGTCTGGTTCTGAAATTTTGAAATGCAGCTCTCAGTTTGTGGAGTCTGATCCCTCACCAGAATAGAAATTGTTTACAGCCATGCACTTCACAACAATCTTTGCTCTGTAAGGCTGACTTGGATGTGGTGGTTTCGGCACTGGTAAAGTTGTTTGGATGAAGCACAGGATCCTCAGGTCAATAGCAGAGGCTGTCCTCAGAACAGAACCATTTGATCAGCTCTTCTGATATGAGATCGATAGAATGTGTTATATCTCTGCTACTACAAGGCATGTGCTGAGCTATTGGATGAAGAAAATATCCGTCTTGGATCTGCTTCAGCTCATCGCCAGAAGATCTTGGAGGTGATCTTGATGCGGCGGATGAGAATCTTGTAGCTTGCCCCGTTCTTGATCGAAAAGAAAACCGATCGAAGCGGATTGCAGACTGAGACTTTCAACGAAGAACAGGGGACGAGCTCCCTTCTTGGTTTCAGCAAAGAACAGGGACGAGCTTTGACAAATGGAAGTAAAGAGATCTCTGTGAAATGCTCAGAGATCTGCTCCACAAACAGGGATCAAGAAGGATCGAGGATTGCAGACTGAGAAGGTTGTGCGAAGATTGAAGGAACCGGAGCTCTGATACCATAACAGAAATAAAAACGAGAAAATTTGAGAGAAAGACTTTCCTTTCTTTCCTTTTACAATTTGTGTGTTCCATCTTAGACATACAACCATATATATAGGGAGATGTTAGTTATTGCAACCAACTCTCCAGCTCAATGTAACTAACTCTTCATTTACAATTTGTATTAGTAATTTTATTCTTTTTTTCAAATCATAACCAAATTTGGGTGTCTTGAAATTTAATCGAATTGCAATCGAACAAGACCCATCAAATAAATAAAGAAAGAGAATTCGAGCAGGACTTTCACATAAACAGCTATTGCAAAATTTGTTTGTACTATGATTTGCTTTCCCCAAATTTTGCACTCGACAAAATATAGTATGAGAAACAAGTTTAACAGGAATTACAACTAATATTCTCAAAAATAGCTTTACATAGACAACTTTTTTCTCCTAATAACTCGCTTGTGCAGAAGCAGCATTTACAAAATAGCGAGTAAGAAAAAGCAATCCTCTACAAAATAGTCAATCAAAGCTTTCTGGCCTTTTCTAGTGTTTGAACGAGAGAACAAAACAGCTCTGAATCCACAATCCAAATCTAGAGAAGCAATCCATTAGCGTAGACCGGCACCTTCACCAACACATACTTCAAGCCAACTATGTACATCCACCATCCACCTCTCTTCCGAGCAGTTTTCACTTGGCATCAACGCCAATACCACAAGCTCTACTGAAGCAGGCTAATAGATAGAATCCAGATAGGCGTTGCAACGCCGCCTGTTGAACTCCAACAAGCTGCCATAGGTTCGATCTGCTACGCCAACAAGCAGAGCTTCTGTGTCGGGGCTGAATGACATCCCAGCAATCTCCCCAAAAAGATCTATCTCTTGTGCTTTGCAATACCCAGATCGAGCATCATATATGTGAACAAAATCAGCTGGCTCAGCCATTGACATGAACCGGCCATCAGAGGTGAACTTTACAGTTCTTATTGCCCCCATCCTCCCCTCAAGTACTGCCAGGGACTTGGAAAGATTTCTCACATCCCAGAGCCTGCATGTTGTGTCCTGGTTCCCAGTGGCAAGGATCATGCCATCCGGGTGCCACGCCGAAGTAAAAGAATAATCCAAGTGGCCTTTGAGGTTACCAACCACCTGTGCAAATGTTCAGATAGAAGAACCGTCGGATAAAACATCAGAACACTATCAATCAGGCTGATGAATGATGGACAGCAATGGAACAATGCAGCGAGTACGACCCAGATGAAAACATGACTTACCTTTCCCGACTGTGTGTCGGCAATCAAGCAATCTGCGCTGTCTCCCAGAACAGCGAAAAGCTTGCCGTCAGGGCTAACCGAAGTGTTCTGCAAACAAACCAAGAATCAGAAGTTGGCTTTTAAGTAAAAAACACATTCAAAGCTGTACCTAAAACAAGTGCAAAACAAGACACATTTGCGGGGTACATACATTTACAGACCAAGAGAAGGAGAAAAGGTTAAGGCAAGCAAAACTTTCGGTATCAAACACCCTCACTTGTGCGTCATTGTTTGCTGTCATCAGTCTAGTCAAGCCACTGCAGAAAGATTGTTTAGACAAGGTCTTTACTGGTAGTGAATGCTTCCAAACGCTAGAATAGATTAATATCCTTACTTGCAACTCCGATAGATGTCCACAGCATTGGTGATTGCACTATCATCACTAGTTAATTTTGTGCAGAAGGCAACTCCAGGGCGGTTCAGATACTGAACAAGAAATGAGAACTCTTTAGAACTAGTCCATGTTGGCTTGCATTCACCAAGGCTTTTCTCTCCCTGACTTGGAACACATTACCATGTTGATAAATCGTCGTACCTTACAAATAAGCTCCCCTCGTAAACCACCTGCAACTAATAAATTGTCTTTAACAGCCATCGTGCTGATTTGCACTCTTGAGAGGGACTGAGCTAAGGATCCTGTCTGTTTCTGCAGAAAGCACTGAGTGTCAGTTTGAAAATGGTTTGATGAAAAGTGGCAAGGCTGGGAAAAAAACTGATTTAATGGATACTCGTTCCTACCACAGTTGACACAATTGGTCCAGCCACATTAAGTACTTCCTTCCCCCGCTTGAGGAGGGGGGACCAATGCATGACAGAGTAATTGTGCATCAAGTACACATCGTGCTTTGATGTTGCCCACAATAGATTCCTCAGCTGCAAAGGCCAGAGAAAAAATAAACAAACAAATTAACCCAGTTGACAAATCCATCATTATAATTCAATACAAGTAAGACATTCAAAACATAAACTTCATATTATTGCCCACTTTATATACTCCACATTAAATTAGAAATATATTAAAAGCCCAAAAAGAAAATTTTACTGCCCTATTACACAAGTTATTACAGATAAAAGTGTTCCACAGATGAGAAGAAGAAAAGACCATTGTATTACATTTTTTTATACATTTTTGTGGAGAGAAGGATTAGCATGACACTTGAAAACTTGACAGAACAGGAAAAAAAAGTGCTATAGGGAATCCAATAACTCCCAGGTACATCATCATTCCCTTGCCATCATGGTTCTTTAGCATGCCCATTAAATCCAACAACGCAACCTCGAATCCCCAATCCTTTCTAGATGAGCAAAGCCTCCTTTTCCTTTTTAATCTCATCTTTAGCAGGTCCTAGAATACAAGTTTTAACCAATTTGATACGGAGAATGATTTCAAATGATTCCTTTATATTATTAGTATTGCCACATTATTTTTCTGCGTTTTTCTGCATTGAAATCTGTAGGGAACTATTTTTAAAGAATTATTTCCACAACTAGTAAAAGCATCAGAAGGAAAGTTCCAAGTTAGAGAGGAAAAGGTGAATCCTCTTTTGAGAGCAACAACCCAGTACTCATGAATAGAATAAACAGAGCTCAGGAGTATCAACAAAACTAACTTGATTCTTTTTTTTAGTTTTAAATTAGTCATCCGATAGAAAACCTCAAAGTGGAGAGAAGATGGCTTCCCATTTAGCCTCACAATCCAGAAATGATGGACAAAGGTTACATCCAGTTAGTTCAAGTTAGAGAGGGGAAAGTTTAGGTCCACTTTGAAAGCAACAACCCATACTCATGAATAGCATAAACAGAACTCGGGAACATCGACAAAACTAACTTGATTTTTTTTTTTTACTTTTAAATTAGTCATCCAATAGAAAACCTTAAAATGGAGAGAAGATGGCTTCCCATCCAGCCTCACAATCTAGAAAATTAGCCCATAATGTTGACAAAAGTTCTACTATGCTCACTGAAGTGAAAATCCACTATAATGTAATATCCAAACATTACAGAGAACAATGCTAATAATAAACCAAGTGCAACTTCAAACAAAGAAATGCTCTTTATGCATATAGCCATGTAATAAATAGATTTACTTGCGTTATCAACCCAAAACATGTTTTTTGGTCTTTGACAGCTATGATATACAAATAAATTCCTATGCAAAGCAAAGCACTATTGCCAATGCTCAACATTCAATCCATAAGTGCTTATATCCTGTCAGGTAGGTGCTCAATAATTTTCCTCAATGATCCAAACAAGTAGATAATGCAGATAAGGTAGCACAAGTAAAAAAAAAAAAAAAAATGCAAAATGTCTAAGGTACAACACTATAACAAATTAACAACGAAACATAATAAGGTGCTTTTATTGATTAATGATTAAAAATCATTTGGGCTTCAAAACGCATGAGAACTTAGGGCAGACACCAAAATGTAATCAGTGAACTAGAACACTAGCTTCGTCCCCCTTCATGACCCCGAGGCAGCAATAGCACTTGGGTACATGAATTTCTAGAGAGGTCACTTAAATGTTCAAATATTTTCCTATCATACCATATGGACAGGGTCGCCTCATTTGCCAGCTGCTCAGAGAGAACTCCCACCCTGCTTTTTATTGCTGAAATAAAGATAGCATAGAAAGTCCTCCTAGATGTCACAGAGGAGGGGTTAAAGGCAACATTAAACAGATAGCAATAACAATATAAGAACATTGGCATTTCACAAATCAGAGCAGAAGCATAAAAACTAAAAACAACCATTTGGCCAGGAAGAGGTAAAAAGTAATATTCATTTTACACAATCACTTGTTCAGAAGACACAAAAGCAGGGGAACTAATAATTTGAGAAATATTTAAGAAACCTAGCCCAAGCACACTTGCCGGTTACCATGCAGACTTGGACAAAACCCAAGGCAGGGAAAGAATAATAAGATCCATCAACAATGCACAACACTCAGTTTTATTAAAAATTTCAGAGCACGATTGCCTACACATGGACTTCATGGACCGATTTGTCAACTAAAATTTTATTATCAGTTTAAAGGATGCATAGCTTCTAAACTAGTTCACAATAAAACCTCCTGGGACGCTGCATATTTCACTAAAAGGGCGGGGGTAAATGATCAATTAATTTGCCTTAAGAAATAATCAAGTAATGTACAAAAAATAGTAATAACCAACTCAGTGTGTAACCCTGCACTTAATCACTCATTTCAATAATTTGAACTGCAGAAAATACATTTATCACAAAAATACACAGCACTGATTATGTCTAAATGTTTGAAAGATCCCACAAAAAATCTGGAGGAACCAGCACAATGTTCATGATGATACCATGAAGGATAACCATTGACACTTTGTACCTTTCTATATATTATTTTTCTCAACTCATAACTATCATTGGTAAATTTAATCATTAAAATGGAACAAACAAGCTAACGGACCAGCATTCTCTATATACCCCCATGAGTTTTTGTGCGTATTGTCATTTTTTTTTTTTTGAGAAAGGTTTAGTAAAAGGTATTGTAAGTATGGTCCTTTGTGTGTATTGTCATTAACAGCAAACATTTAACTTTAGCAAATGGATACAACTGAATAAGTTTGCTGTCTCTCCTTTTTAAACTGTCAACATAATTTGGTAAGAGGTACAGTTAAAACAAGGTATCCACATAGTAAATGAGAACCATATACCAGTAACATCAACAACGTACCAAATCAGTTAGCCAACTTCATGCACCCCTATTTGTGCTTGGGCATCTCAACATCTTAGTTTAAATAATACTCATTCAATGGATATGCACTGTAGAAAAGGTTATCGATCATCCATTCAATTCTCTATACTTCGTCTAAGTATGCCAAAGAAAGTGGCCCAATTCTCCACTATTCTTAAGTTAAAGAATGCAGACATAAACAGAATCTTTGCACTGCACTACCACCTGCGTTGATGATTTAGTGGAGTCTAAAAAGGTTAATCTTTAGATAGCAGATAAAGACAGGATATCCCCATGGATTCTTCAGAACATGTTAACAAGGGATTCAGAAATCACAGCTAAACTAAAACCAACTTCCAGTCACTACTGTTAAAAGTAAAGTGACCATAGATGCAGAGTAGAAAACAAACATGACTGGCAAGAGGCTTGAGGCATTTATACTCAAGATCTGGAAAAGACTATTTTAGCATAATGGTCTCACTGGACCATAACTTGATCTGAAACACTGTGACATTTAAGTTAGTAGTGCATATATCCACAGAGATGAATTAATAGCATCTACCGGAGTCAAAACAGAAAGATTTCCAACCATAAATCCATACCTTCCCGACAATAAGGGCATAAAGCAACATGTACATGTCTAAATTTCCATAAAGCAATAATATAATACGTATTCAGGACCTGCAAAACTACAAGACTAATGATATGCGCATAGAAAACTACATATGAACATAAAATTTTATCTCTAATGTCAGAATTTACATGAATTTATGTCTCAACAATATACATAAAGAGATAGCTTGCATGAGTTTCTATCCTTTTCTCTGACCTGTAATAGACAAGGATATTCATTATGGCTCTTCTAATGGGAGCTTCTCAACGAATATTTTGGTGTAACAAATTAAACCAGAAAAATAGATACTTTGGCTGTATAAATATATTAATTCTACTAGGAATTTCACCCAATGCCCCCCCCCTCCCCAAACAAACAAAAAAAAAAATGATGGCACCTCTTATCACTGATAATTGGTGAAATTGTTAGAAGGTAATAGCTAAATGCCTTGAAACAAACAATTAATAGAGAAGTCAAAAAAGAAGCAAGAAATGAAATAAATGACTGTGCAGTGTAAAATTCTAAAATAGATTTATAAACCAACTAATAAAGGAAAACTAGCATCTCTTGGTAAGACCATAGGGAATATTTTAAGGCATTTACCCTTTTGAAGAACATACAATCTCAACATGCTGCTCTGTGATAACTAATAAAGAGAAGCAACCAGTTGGGTTATTTTGAAATCACAACTAACAAAGCAGACTTCAATTACTACTTCCGAAACATGAGGAAAAATATACCAATTTCGGTTATACAGATGACGCGATGCCTTTGCCTTGGAAAATAATCAGGAACCAGTTATGATTATTGAGAACCAAAGATTTAGAAAAGTGACGATTGGATAAAATCTCTACCTGAAAATGCACAACAGTAGATTTGACGAGCCTCGTGTTGAATTGGAAATCATAGAAGGTGCTCCCTTTCTCCACCGTCTTGCATCCCTGTGGAGGAGAATCTGTTAGAAAGGGACATTACAGAAAAATGATTTTCCCCATCATCAGGCCAGAGGCATAGATTGAGGTAACCTATAAATATGACCACAAAAGGAAGAAAAAAAATGTAATGACAAGGCCCAAAAAAAAGAGGGCTAAAATCTTAGGGATTATCAAAGAGAAGAAACTAGGTGTCATTGTGTCAATGCTACAGAATAAAACCCCCTAAAACTCAAATGGATACGACAAAACGGTTCATAGCTTTATCAAAGCCTCAACGCAAGGAAAGAAAGACCCGCGGTCAAAGCCAAGATCAGTCTTCGTGTTTTAAACATGGTTATCATCTGAACCCGGAAATGAAAGAGTACCTTCAAGGCCAACCAGTTAATTATCTACCTAGTAAGTATTTGAAAGGAGGGAGGAGGTTTGCAACTTAAAACAAGAAAAAGGCTTACCTTTTTTATCTCTTCACGAGAGTGGGAGAGGCTCTCGTAGTTTTTATACTGCTTCAACCTCATCTCACGGTACTTATCCCTCGAAAAGTTCATTCTCTCCCATGGAATTCCCTGAATATCCTTTCCATTCCGAGCCTCTAGAGCCGAAGTATCAGTCTTTGGATTAGTCTGGTAAGACGTAGGCCCAAAATTAATGATTTCCACCGTAAGGTTAATATGATTTAATGTTGTAAAGAACCATAATCCGCCAAACATACCATGTCAAAATCGTCTTCAAAATCTGAATCTTCACCATTTCTCTGTTGCTGAGTTTCTTCAAAAGGATCATCTTCGAAACCAGCCATATCATAGTAATCATCAATCATGTATTCAAGGTCATCGTTCTGATATAGAGCCATTAATCTAGAATAGAGACAGACTCTTCGGTCAGCAACGGTGAAAAATTCAAACTTTCCGCGAATATTAGACTATGAAAATAAGAAATGAAAGAACTTTCAGTGAATTTCTCAAAACAACAGGAACGACTAAGAGAAAATTACAGATAACTAAGGGAAACAATATACATAAAAGAAAAGAACAGGAAACCAAGAAGAAATGAGCATTTCTCGAAAGCAGCTCGAGTGTTAAAAAAACAACAAAATTATGACGGGAAATGCAATATCAATGAGAAGAACAATCAATTCCTTTATTTTTTTTTTGGGGGGGGGGGGGGGGTGTGTTTGTTAAAGAAGAACGCTGAATCCAGAATGTTGATATGAGATAATAACAAGTAACAAAAAAGTAAAATAAGAAACAGAAAAAAGGAAGATATCCAAGAAACCGACATAACTCCACTAGAACCATAACCAGGTGAAGAACATAAGAACTAAAACAGAAAAAAAAAATAGTAAAGAAAAAACAGACGAGAAGTCTGAAACCTGACTCTCCCTCTTTACATCTCAACAAAATAGCAGAAGCACAGAAAATAAGCCAGAAAACAAACTTTACCATCGTATACGAGCATTATCAACTGACATAAAATAAGAAAATCAAGAAAAAAAATGCCAACAAAGGAAAATCAAGAGAACATATTACCTCCGAATCTTGAAAGCAGAAGATTGAAGAGCAGATTAACAGAGATGGATCTATCACAAGTCAAGGAAATGATCCAATAAGACCGGAAAAAACGTACGGAGTCTTCAATTGAGGAAAGAAAGAGTGACGGACAGCCGGAGAGGGAAACAGATAAGTGAAGCGAGGGGGACGGCTAAGCTCAGGAGGAAAGTAGAGTGATCTCCGGGTGGGGTGGGGGCGATCAGAGGGAGGGATGCCGTGGGATTTCTTCCTTCCAAAATAGAAGGACCTAGACTTCAGTGCATCGAATTATGAATACCAGGTGGAAATTGGAAAGAAACCAAAAGACAAACAAGCTGTCTAAGAACCTATAACTCCCTCGCTAAGAGATCAAGAAGAGTGATCCCTCCATGCCTTATTTATAGAGCAAGAGCAAGAGCTGAGGCTGTCTGGTAACGGCTTAAGTGGCTGAACTGAATGCCTTATTACTTTCTCTTCTAAATTAATATAAAATAACTAAAAAATAAACTATCAGCTGTTATCATACGTTCCCTAGGTGGGCCTCGCTCAAAGCGAAAGCCTCCACGACGGGCTATTGCCGTGTCACTATGGTCGGGCCACCTCTCCCTATTCACCTTAGTATTTTATATTATATTTGGTTAAGCACAGACAGAAAGAGCCGTCCAGAGAGACCGGTGGCTTAGTTAAGTGTAATGACTAAAGTGCCCATCCATAGTTTCCTCAACTACAACTACGGTGATGATTTTCTGATTTTCAATCCGTGTGCTGCATATTTTTCGTACGAGCTGTCGATTGTTTGGAAGTTAATAGTTTATGTTTTCGGTTTTTCTATGTAGTTGGAAAAATATCTAACCGCTAAAAAAAAGAAAAAGATGTAAAAAATTTATTTTGAACTTGGAGAAACTCTTTTTCCGGCTTTTTTTCGTTTTATCATCTTCGTACAGAAAAATGCTACTCCAACCAAACGATCTATAAACTACCAAAATCTTTATATAAAAGCCTATTGCGTTTTCTTGGCAGTAGTTACTTGTTAGATCTTCAAAAGATCTTTCAAAAGCACTCATCCCGTTGAGACGGAAAGCTAATTTCGTAAAAGTAGTACTTTTTATTCGTCGACCTTCAATGACCATCACCGTCCAGGCAATGGAATATTTTCCTAATCAATCGTTGACAGCCTGATTGCTGATGACCTAATGACCGACTACCGTCGACCGGATAACCGCCAAACCAGTACCCAATGAACGCATAAACTTCTCGGAAAAAACAATAGTGAACCGCCAGCTGGCCTTAATTAACATGTTTGGCGTAGTCTGAATCCGGTTGTCAAACCGTATTTCACCAGAAAGATGCAGCAATCCACGTGGTTGGCCCACAAGGCTCCCATCACTGATTCCAGCTTCTCGGCGAATTCTAGGGTGAGTGCTAATTTATTACATGTACTTTGTGACAATCTAGTATTGTAATTTTCGAAATACAACAATTTAGTACCTGTTGTTAAACAATCGTTAAATGTCATAGAAAAAGATACATATGCCCTTTAAGAATTATTTAATTTTCTTTATTAACCCTCTATTAATAGGTGACCTAGGTGTTCCATTACTAAAATAACAACTATATAAAAAATGCCCTTCAAACAACCCCTGGTTTTCCTTTTTCTTTCTTCGTTATTCATCACCATTTCCGACAAGAAACAAAGGAGTTGTAGCGGCGAAACTCCTCTGTTACTCTCATTCGACTAACCCCTTTTGGCATCGATCCCATTCTACTCCCCACCGATCCCCCTTAGTATTCAACTACTTTCAAGCTCTCTCATCCCATCGACCCCATCCTCTGTAGCTTCAGCATTTGGACAGGAAAGATCGACGTAGCGACCATATAGATCTCACCGGTTGAAGAAACTCAATCCAACATCTCACGTTGCTCCCATTAACCTGTAATCTCCCGTGAGGTTATATCTGCTCGGAGGCCAATGGCCCGAAGCAAAAACTGGTCGAACCTCCTCTGTTTTTTTTTATATACATCATTCACGAAGTAGATTTGGTCGCAACAGTTGTTGTTGGAGCTCCCTTTCATAAACAGCTAGCGTAGCTCATACTTAGCGTTTCTACCCCTGTTCGAAGACAAATAGAACGCGCCAGAAATCCAATTGGAGCTTTCTCCTTTCATTCTTTCATTTTCTTTCTCCTATATTTCACTGCTATTGAAGCTCAAAGGAGGGAGAGAGAGTCGATAGACTTGGCGAGGGGATTTCCCCATACCAGCTTCAGTAAGCTCTCGGCATCGACTCAGCTTTGTAACAGCCTATTTCTCATGGTGTGGGTCATTGGCTCGGAGGCCGGATGCCGTCCAAACTGATTCAACTAAGCGATTATCTGTAATGTGTTAAGCGCCTGTTATCACAGGTGATTAAGCGCCAACCATCTTAAGCGACGGTTAAGTGTCTGTAATGTTGTAGACATCTGCAACCATCCTTAAGATGGCCGTCTGCAACATTACATGAGCTTAACACACATTATTGAATTGAATGACAAAGGGAGGGATGAAGGATCTGTTCACACATTACAGATAATTGATGTCTGTAATGTTGCAGGTGGTTAACCATTGCTTACACATTATAGATAATCACCGTTCACACATTACACAATACAAATAATCGTCGTCTATAATGACAAAGGGAGGGATGAAACATCTGTTATCACAACACTCCAAAGCGTCAAATGGTCCACGCTTAACCATCCATCTTAAGCGCTTGCAATACGTCCATCTTGCAGACGACGAAGGAGCTGATCGTCTACTTCAAACGGCCAATCATCTTGGTCTGGACTGTTGAGGGTAATTTCAAGCGCTTGCAATATTTTTAAAGATAATTTTAATATTTTTAAAAGTCTTAAATCATACATGAAATCACGTGATATACATAACTAACGATCATTAATGATAGGTACTAGATTATCGAATTTTAAAAATTTAAATATTAGGTTATTGCATTTTAAAGTTGGAATACTAAATTAACACTCAACCTGGAGTTACCTTTCGAAAATTTTCCCTAAATTATAATATGAGTTATTATGACACAATTGCACTGGTTCCGTTTAACGCCGTTAATGATCGGTCATTTATTGGCCTAGAGCTGGTAGGGCTTAGTGAATTTAACCACGCTTACTTTTCTCTGGTCGGTCGCGCGGGACCCTGGACAGTTCTCACATTAGCACCCATGGGGACTTACAGTTATAGTATTTTGTCGTGGGACCTGGAAGATTGTCGCTTTTCAATTTGTAGGATTTTGCAAGGTTTTAAATGAAGGTTGTCGCTGTTCATTTTAACTTAAAAGTTTTTTTAAAAATAATTAAAATAAAAAACAGTCAAAAAAATATTGTTTGGATGAAATGGGTCTACTGTTTAACCGTTTAGGTCAACAGGTCACTAATCAGTGAAATAGGATAGGGTGCTTGGATGGTTCCTAGGCTGAATGGTTCGAAAACACTAAATTTTTGTTATTGAAATAAAACAGCTATATTTGGGGAGTTGTTAACACTTACCCCCCCCCCCCCCCAACTTTGTTTTGTGACACTGACAAAATCCCTAAACTTTTTGATTTTATCACTTTGCCTAATAAGATTGACAAAAAATGCAAAATTGCTAAATCATCCTTCCCTCTGCCTCTTTGTTTAGTTAAACGTTCCCCAACAATCCAAAAGCAAGAATATCTATGCAGCATGAACTAGAAAACAGGTATTTCTAAATATGTTTATAGAGTTTTAAAAAGGGCAAATTTTCAAAACTGAAGTTTGATAATTATAATTACCTCTCCTCGGTTTTCTGACATAATTGCAGTTAGACCCTTTTTTTAGAATCTTTAAAAAGATATAAAAATGTTAAAAATATTCATGCAATTACTTTGACCAAAATATTTATTTTTCTGTTTTTTTTTTTTTTGTTTTAATAAAGTTTGTATTATTTTTCTGAAGAACCAATCTCAATGGTAACTGTATAGGTATTTTAGACATTTTATGCCTCTTTTTAGAAGATTCTAATAAAGGGGGTTAACTTGTAACTGTATCAAAAAGTTTAAGGGAGGTAACTACAATTAACTCTAAAAGAGGTTTTGACAGCTGTCCAAAACTTTAGAGGAGGTTTCAGCAATTTACCCACTAAAAAATGTTTAAATAATAAATACATAACAGTTACATATAAATTTTCATTAAAGTTGATCGAGGGAATACTAGTGGCAAGGTGATGGAATCTAAAGGTTAGGGGGAATGTTCAAGAGCTAAGTATACTACCCGTAAGTAAAGGTTGTAATTGGTAATTTTAGACCGTGCTCATAAGACCATGCTAACATTGTTTGTATGGCCTTTTATAGCTGTGCATTGGGAATATCTCCATACTAAAATGTTTCTTTCATGAAGAGATATTCCCAGTGCAAGACTGCAAGGGACTGTGCAAACGGTATGAGTACGGTCTTATAAAGACCAAATCCAATTTCTAATTTGTAGGATTATTTCCCCTGATAATGACTTCTTAAAAAACCCCTTATATCTTTTAGATTAGAGTTGTACATGGATTGGGTTGATTCAGTTTTACATAATTTTGTCAACCGAACCAAAGTGTAGGGTTAAGTTATGTAAATCAAAACCGACGAGCTACCATCAAAATTGTCTGAAAATAAAATACACATGAAGGTCGATTTCTTTTTTTTCTTTTGAAAAGGACATGAAGGTTGATTTGATGAGTTTGCATTATACCAAACAAAAATTCAGGACTTCCAATGCTCGTGACGATTGATGCAGACATGTTAAGAAAAATGATGGAAAGAAGACTCAAGATTTCAACAAGGCTGAAAATTAATTGGAATTTGAAAAACAAAAAAGAAAAGATCTTTTGGTCATTTACCTGGGTAAGTTATTTATCTCTGTTCTTTTATTTCTCAAGTGAAAGAGATAATGACCATTTTATTTTCAAAAAGATAAAATTAGAAATAATAATATTGTCCCACCATTAGTTGGCAACTTTTCTCATGAACATGCCCTAAGTGATACCTATTTAGGGTTTTCAATGAACTCCAAAAATTTTAAAAATGGTTTGACTCCAAATTCAATTATCTTAGATTTGGATGTTAGAACTTACATCAGATTAATAATTGGATTAGATATAGATTTAACTCATCCAAAATCTGATATAATAACGTAATGTGGACGCTGATCTAAAGGTTTCATAATCAGATAAGGATGCAATTAGATCCGATCTAAACCCGATTCATTCACAGCCCTAACTAGTTTCATGGCAATAGGGGTCATTATTTACTAATTACACCAAAAAGAAAAAAAAAATAAGGAAAAGTTTGGCATATCACATCAAAAGACAAGGACCATTAAAACAACATTAGTTGGTTTGGATTGGTTTCAGTTCAGGTTACAATATCATAACCTGGAAGGCTGCAATTGAACCTAACAGCTGGATTCTACAGTTTCTTAAATCAAAATCGATCAATTTATCGAGAACCACCAAATCGGATCAAGTTGGACTACTTTGATCGTTTTTTACAATTATGCCAGCGATTATTACAGATATTTTTTTTTTGAGAAAATCTATAATATGAAAAAGATATGGTATGGAAATAGTTTTTACCAATCAAAATCCATCGATGAATTTTGATAAATACACCTGATTCGCTACCCATATTTCAGCTTATGGACTTGTAAAAGCTGCCCATATTTCAGCTTAAACAAGAGGTTTTGCCAATTATGAAGCCCACTTTTGTTCTTAGCACTGATCCATTATGGTTCTTGGCAAGACACCCATATCCACATAGACCATCCGATTTAGCCAATCGAGGCATCGAAATTTATTTTTTAGGGTGTTTGACCTCGGAGGGGGACCCATCTGATCAAATTGATGGTCTTTTTATCTTTGATTTATCTTTACTACAAATTTTGTTAGCTTCAACGTACTCCAAAAAGTGATTCTGGCTTTTTTTCTACTATGTCCTTTGGGTTGTAGGTAATATTCCTGAAAATTTTCTCATTCCTGTTTTTTCAAAGGAACCAAAAGATTGTAGTGATTTTTTTTTTTCAAAAAACCACGGTTTGGGTCTTTCTTATGATTCTTATTCTTCAGAGCTGCTTTGGACCACCAGGCCACTAGATTCTAGTTCGGGTCAGCCATTTGACATTTCACCAGAATTAGACCTGTTCATGGGCCGGGTGGCCCGACGGGCCGGCCCGGCCCGACCCCCGGATGGGCTTGGACATTTTTATAGGCCCGTGGGCTTAAATTTGGGCCAAAAAGCCCGGCCCGCAATAAATTCGAGCCGGGCTCGGGTTTTGTCAAAATAGCCCGGCCCGAGCCCGGCCCGACCCAACCTAATATTAAACTTAAAATTATTTATGTGATTATGTCCATTTGAATAATTTTTTTTTTATTTAAGAATGTAAAATTGTGTTTTAAAATATAAAAGAAAGGGAAAAATACCATTTTGTAGGCCCATTGTTCATTTAAATAGAAAAAAAAAATACTTATCTGAAATTTTAATTCTAATTTGAATAGGGAAAATTGTTTTTTTTTCAATTTTGTCGGGCTTCGGACTCGGGCCCAAGTTATAGGCCTGTTGGTCGGGCCGGGCTCGGGCTCGGGCCTAGTATATATTCATTAGTGACAAGTGAAAGCCCGACCCGAACCCGGCCCGACCCGAACCCGGCCCGACCCGGCCCATGAACAGGTCTAACCAGAATGTGGTCTCGGTCCTCCTATTGGCCATAGAAAGGGAGATGAGGGTCTATATTCAGCTCTTTGTGAATTAGCCTCATTTTGGTAGGAATTTTATTTAATATTAACAAGTATATGAAAGCCTCGAGTTTCTCTGAGCATGTGATTTTTCGACAACTTTTAACCAGCATAATAATGCTGGGCTTTATCAAAAGATCCTCTCCGATAGTGTTGTAGGCTGATTTTAATGAGAATTCTCTAGTTGGGTTTGTGCTCCATACTATCTCATCCACATTATCGAAAGGCAGAATATGAATAGATTAAACTTGGACTATATCTTGGGGCAGCCTTCTTCTAACTTGGCTTGATTCCAGTTCTGGTGTCAGAGTCGATGTATTCTTTGACCAGTTCCTTTGAATTTGAGATATTAACAGTGTTTTGGTTAGGAGGTTTCGAGCCTGTCCATGCATCTTTCCAAAACCTACAATTTGATCCATCTGCAATTTTCCACCTCGGCCCTCTTTGGCAAATCTTTTTGAAAGATCTGATGGGATTTTAGAAGCTCAGCAGACCAAAAACGGTCTTTTTCTATTTGGTTAGTAAAAGCCTGCTAGATTAGAAGACAAAACTCTAAAAAAACCATAAAAGCACTCTAGATTTGATAAGCTACGAGTGAAGCTTATAGTCTTCTTCTTCTTCTAATTGAAACGAGTTGCAGCGGTAGGAGGGAGAAGAGGAAGGAAATGGTTCGAAGGAGGGTGATTTCTGCCCAATCCACTGCTGCAACGGGTTGCAGCAACAATGACAGAATAGGGGAGGGAATGTCAGATGAAGAAGAAGAAGAGAAAAATATATATAGAGAGAGAGGGAGAGAGCGAGAGATCGGTGGAAGAGTTAAAACCGGGTTTAGATCTATCGCCGCTGCAACAAAACGGATGGAGAGAGAGAAATGGGGGAGAGGGGAAAGAAGAAGAAGAAGAAGAAGAAGAAGAAGAAGAGAGTGGGGGAGGGAGGCCGGAGGTGGAGACCGATCTGGGTTCACCACCGCTTGTGCTCTGTTTTTTGTTCAAAGGAGGCAAGTAATGAATAGTGTATCCTTGAATGAAAATCTTAGTAGTTTTATAGGTAGAGTTAAGGGCAGTTTTGTAAATTCGGGGAAATTTAGGGGCACTTTTATAATTTTGAAAAATTGGTGGCATTTTGGTAATGTTCGGTAAACTTGGTCAAATCGGGTCTAGGGGTTGAACCGAGTTTCCGATCCAATGGTGGGTGGTTTCGGGTCAAAAAATGGAGGGTTGAGATGGGTCTGACCACATAGAGTGGGTTTGTGCGTGTGGACCCATGAGATTGGCCGAAATAGAATTATTTTAGAAGGAAGGATAAATGAGGGTATTTTTTACTACAATTTCACAAGGTGGGGTTTTCGGACATTTTGAATTGATTGGTAGGGTCAGATTGGTTCGATTGGACAGATCTAGAAAGGACTTGATCCGGCTAATATGGAGCCTTAAAATAGAATCTGTGTGTGATCAAGGGGCAAACCGAGCAAAAATCCTATTATTTTTCAAAGAGATCGAGAGTGTCTGATTGGGAATCTAGGGTGAATTGGGGCTCAGGCGGCAAACCAAGCAAAAATCGGGTGCTGACACTTGTTGGAGTGGAACACCAATTGTTGTGAAACGCATTAATTCTTCCATCTCTTTCAGATGACTGAATAGTGATGTAAGATACTATTTGATGCAAGAGTTCCCTAATCAATAAAGCAGTAGTTCATTTCTTAAACTTTGACATGTATGTTGGGGGAGTCCATATCTGCTACCGAGTTAGTGCAAGCATGTGCAATCCTCTAAATCGCATTCCTCTGTACTGCTATGTTCCCAAAAGATATACCTTCCAAGAGAGATGCCATAACAATGATGGGGGATACAAAGCTATAGAGGAAAAGTAGCATTAGTAGTGGTGGCAACAATGCTATCAAAGACCCTCGCCTATAACAAGGATTCTGTAGGAACAAAGATGAGTTCCTTCAGGCCTATCTATTTTTTCTTTAATAAATTCTTCTTTTCTATGTAATTTTTTTCTTGCCAAATTTTGTATCATGGTCCAAGATAGATCAAGTTTAGAGAATGATGCATATATGGAAAAAGGGTTTTAATATTTCAATGATTATCAATAAATCTTTTTTTATGGATTTGAGTTCTTAGAAATTAAAAGATAAACTTGAGGTATAAATCAATTATTTTGCATAGGTGAATGTGTAAGTGGGATCTACAAGTGTTATTTTGCACAAATAAAAGTGTATGTGGGGCCCATAAGTGCTAAATGTACATTTGGATGTATCAATGGGTCCACCCATGACATTTCATAGGTGCATTTTCATTTAGATGTTCAACACGTGTTTGTTGTGCTATGTATGCTTACCAAGTAGTCGTTTTGTCTTTTTAGCTTTTAAGAATATCTATTAAAAAATTGCAACCAAACAGTCTTTGGTCTTTAAAGATCTATCCATGAAAGCTCGTTAGTCTTTGAAGGTCTTGAGCTTTTGAAAGATCTTCTTAAAAGGACTTACAAAACGCCTTCTTAAGGTCTTGAGCTTTTGAAAGATCTTCTTTGAAAGTTTTTTTTATTACTCCCTTGTTTATGATAGGAATGTCAAGATATTTCTCTTTTTCATTTGATCTTGATATTTCTGTCATTCTCGCCAACATTCTTTGAAATATGTTTAACATGTTTTTTAAGAGCATCGTAGAGGGATTTAGGAAATTCAATTGTTATCTTGATGCTCTAGCATAAGCCCTCAGGATTTGCTTTGCTAAGTGGATGGCCTTCAGATTGGCTTTTGAGAAAATTAAGCAATCATCTGCAAATCGCAAAAGGGAATAGTTGACCCATTTTGAGAGGATTTAAAACCTAGCATAGCTTAACTTCTGTTTGCATGGTTTTTTACATGTAAATGACAAAGGACAAATAGGTAGGGAGATGGAGGGTCTCCCTGTTTGAGGCCCATTCTTGGTTTAAATTGAACCCTCGAAAAACCATTTATTAGGCTTGATATGAGGGGTGACACATTCCATGATCCAATTTACCCACTTGGGGTGGAACCTTAGTTAGGGGTGTTTATAGGTCAGGTCGGGTTGGGTTGGTTTAAGTCATTTTCTTCAACCAAGCCGACCTAGTTGGTTTACTTATTGACTAAATCAAAACTGACCCAAACATGAAGGGTCGGTTTGGGTCGGTTTATATAACAATTAAAATAGTTACTTTTTTAAAACTTGAAAGGTGGTGAAAATTTCACCTGTCACTTAAATAGTCCAATGTGTCTATAGTAATAAATATTTATTTAACCTCTCTTTTTTTTCTCTTTCCAAAACTGAAGAGTGAAGACTCCAACAGTCCAATATGTATGTCCATTCCAATTTTCAAGACTCCTTACTTGCTAAATCCAAAAAGGTAATAAATAAACTAATAAAGGTAATAAATAACTTTACTTAAATTTAAAGTTAACTATGATAGGTAGGGGTGTCAACGCTATTTGAAAATCTGATTTCGAATTCTATATTTGACATAATCGAATTGAATTCGGATAATTCGATTATCTAATTAGTTGAATTTGGATATCCTATTCTTACTGAATAGTAATCGGATTTGAATTCGGATAATTCGAATATCTAATTGGTTGAATTTGGATATCCTATTCTTACTGAATAGTAATCGGATTCGAATTCAGATATGACCTGATTCGATTCGATAAATATTCGAATTCGACTGATTATTTAATTCTTATATATAATATATAAAATATTTATATATAATAATTAAGTTATATAAATAATTTATATATTTATTAATTATCTAAAATAATTAATTAATCGAATCAAATATTTGAATATTTAATCAGATTCAAATTTCAATATTGCTTGATCCAATTCAAATTCGATCCATTTGCAACCCTAATGATAGGGAGTAGGGAAGGACTAAGGAGTACTAAGTAGGGACTAATTAGTAATTACTTAAAACATATAGGATCGGGTTGGTTCAGTTTCAGTTTTTATGTATAAAAACTGAAAACCGAACTGAGTTGTCAGTTTATTTTTTCACACAAACCGAAACCAACCGATGATTTTGAAAAACCGATCAACTCAGGTTGGATCGGATCAGTTTGGTCGGTTTGACATTTAATGTAAACACCTCTAACCCTAGTTTAATTAGGATTATTTTAATATAATCCCAATCCAACTTATTGTACGCTTTTCTATGTCAATTTTTTATATGCAATAATCTCCGTTTTTTCCTATTTTTCTCTTCATTGAATGAAACAACTCATGAGCTATGAGCATATTGTCCATGGTTTGTCAATTTTTTATTTGTCTTCTTGGTACGAATAAATTATCCTTTTTAGTATTGATTTGACCCTATTCATTAGGATTTTTGCTATCAATCTGTAAAGCACATTGTATAGGCTTGTTGACCTGTAATAATCTGGAGAGACTGGGTTGTGGTTGTTAGGGATTAGAGCCATGAAAATTTTGTTCAGATCTCTAGTCATTTTTCTAGAGTGAAAAAGCACATTAATGACTTCCTTACTTAATTATTCCCTAGTATTTCTTGATAAAAGCCGGCATTCAATCCCATCTGGAACTGGTGCTTTGGAGTCATTCATGGAATTTAGAGCCTCTAAGATTTCATGATCGTGAACTTCATTTATTAGAAGGGTATTCTCCTTTTTGTCGCTTCAAGGCCGAGAAACCCTAGAAACTGCTCTAGGTCCACGATTCCTTCACTACTTGGTCTTTCTTTGTAGTGATTTGTGAAAATGGATTTAACTGCATTGACCTCTGTGACCCAATTGTTGTTTGCATCATTTGTTCGAATTATTTGGCTCCTGTTTTTTTCTGATTAAGGTAGTGATGTGAAAGAATTTAGTGTTCTCGTTCCCATATTTTAGCTTATCATTTCTCGATTTTTGGGCTCAGAAAAGTTCTTCATTCTCTAAGATTTTGTTTAGTCTTTTTTGGAGGGCTTTCTCTTTGTTTTGGAGTATCTATTCCCCCCCCCCCCCCCCCCCCTCTTTCTCTCTCTCTGTGGCAGGTTTGGAGTTCCTCCATGATTTTTTGCTTTTGGGTAAAAATATTTCCAAAAGTGTTTTTGTTCCATTCTCTTAAATTTTTTGCAGTCAATTTCGATTTTCTCTGGAACTGTTGTCCTTTTGTTCCTCTTAACAAGCCATTCCAAGTTTCCTTTATTACATTCCGTATTGATGGGTCGAGGTTCCACATATTTTCAAATTTTGTTGATCTCAGTATTCAATAGCAATGGAGTGTGGTCAGAGCTCAGAAAGGGGAGATTCCCACATTCTTAATAGTTGTCTCCATGCATCATCTATTAGGATCCAATCCAATTTTTCGAGAAGGGTACCCCTACGCCAAGTATATCTGTTTTCTTTGGCTTCCATTTCTATCAGATTGCACATTTCTATCATATGATTAGACTGGTTCGATTGGTTTTGGCTAAACCTCCACATTCCTATCCTCTCTTTTTCTACGATTCTAGAATGAATAAGACAACCACTAGAGGCTAATACATCTAGGGGGTGTTCTTTTTCTGGATTTTGAGAGGGGGGAAAGTTGGTCAATGGGATTTTGATTCCTATTGATCAAGAATTTTATGTTCTTTTTTCAGATTTATGTAAAAACCAGGGAAAGTGATACCCATTTCCTAGGTGAGTAAATAACTTTCCCACTTAGGGGGAAAATTTTCAACACTTGAATGGGATAAAAACGCCCCTTTTAATAATGGATTTTATGGATAAAATGGTCATTGCCTTATTTACATGGGAAATAAAAGAACATTGATAAATGCACTTACCCGGGTAAATCTTTCCTAATAAACACTTACCCGGTTAAGTGTACTTACCCAGATAAATAACTTACCAAAAAGAGAACGAGGCCCTAGAGATATATTATCATTCCATAATAACCACAGTAGTCCGCCAATAAACCCACCAGAGGTTGACCCTCGTTTCCATTCAAAAAAAAATACATCAGGTTGGTGTTGTTTAACCTGCAGAACCAAATTAAAGATGCCGGCGTCAAGCAACACTTCCCATACCCCTAATGTTCCATGCTAGTAGTAGTAGTTTAGTCATTTATAACTTTGGTTAACAACCCATTGTTTGGTAGAGATATGTACGTGGTTCTAAGGTAATAATAGATGGCGGGTCCGACAAGTTTGAGTTTCTCTCGACTACTAGGGGGGGTGGACCTTCCTCTCCTCTAGAGGTTTCAATGTTCACCGGACACACTCTCAAGAATCTGTTATGTCCAACTAGTCCCGGGTCCAAAACTCAATGGGGGGGATTCAGATCCAAGTTGAAAGGGGATGTAAGCGCACATGGCAGGCCCAATGGCGTGGATGCACGTGGCAGACTCAGGACGTCAACGCATGGCACAAGGCAGATTGCATCTTGGTCGTCCGCTCGTAACTAACTCTAGGAAAGTTCAGTTATAAATAAGCGACATCACCATGAGGTAATCCATCTTGGCATTTATTGCTACAAGCTCTCTAGCTTCATGGTAACTTCGTCTGAGCTACTCTACTCAGGTCTTGTCCGACCATTTACTACCCTCTTGCTAACTTGACCATCGGAGCCTCCGCCCCTGGGATAACATCCGGGGCCTCTAACGTGCTTCTTCCTCTATAGGTCGGAATCGCAGGCCCTCAGATACATCAGCAAGCCCTCATCTCGGAATCATAATTATACTATTGCCCTTGGCCCATCCTAGGCAATAACAATTGGCATTGTCTATGGGAACAACTACTAAGACTTCCCTAAGTTAACCTTCAAAAAACTACTAAGCTTCCAAGCATAATATTGGTTGATAACCAGGACAATGCCCCCAATGCTCAGAATCTTGTCACCATGGACCAATGCCGGTTGGTTCTCAACTGGCTTGATAATATCACACAAAGATTGGATGAGGTGGGGCGCCTGGCAAGAGGCCGCCCCACTAGGAGCCTGCGGCATCACAGTGGACGCTCTTCCCAAGCTCCATTGGTTCAGCACCCAGTCGGACCCAACAGGGTTGACCCCTTGGTGTCCAACAATAGTAGTCAACGCACTAGCCAACCATCGAAGACCTCCCGCCTCCCCAGCCAATGAGGAGGAGATCCAATAAGGTTTCGCGATCACCACCGGGACCATGAACGACAATATCGAGTGGAAAGCCCCCGAGATGAAGGTGGGTGCTCTAGCAACCACAGTCCTCCTCCAAGGGTTGGAGGCCAACGCTGCGCCTCTCCCTCTCATGTTCCGGACCTCTGAGAACTCCTCAACGACTGATGGGCTAGAAGGAATTAGGGCGCGCCTGCGTTAGAGTACATAGGGAACTAGGCCGATCCGTTCCGCGTCCGAGAAGACCAGGACGAGGCCCAGGTCTCCATCGACTAGAAGATCGACGACCTATAGGCACAGATCGACACCAGGCAAAATGAGCTTCGGTAGATCAAGGAGAGCCAAGGTGACGCTTCTGCAAGCCAGAACCCTCCGTCCAACAAAATGGACGCTTTCATCGACTCCATCACCTCGGAGCCCCTTCTACCCGACTTCAAAGCCCCCATGCTGGAAATGTATGACAAAACCGCTAATCCAGACAACCACCTAGAAAGCTTATGACTGCTCATGCTCCTATATGGATATTCTGATGCCTTGACATGTCGGGCTTTCCAGGCGACCTTCAAGGGGGCAACCCGCCAATGGTTCTTCGGGCTCCCACCTCGCTCCATCAACTTGTGGGAGCAGTTTGCCAGTCTTTTCCTCTCCCACTTCATCAGTAGTCGACGGTGCCAGAAGAGTGTCGTCTCACTCATGTTTGTTTGGCAGAAGCGTGGCGAGAGTCTCCGATCTTACATCAATCGCTTATAGAAAGAAGAGCTCGAGGTCTGAGACCTTGACCCCACGGTCTCCATGCACGCAACAATCAACGACCTCCTACCTAGGCCCCTCAAGTGCTCTGTTGCCAAGACACCGCCCAAAACCAAAGTAGAATAAGGCTCAGAAGTACATCACCGTCAAGGAGGCCTCGACCAGCAAGCGCCAAGAAGGTGAGGCCAACCACAACCATGGGGGCTGAGAGAAGAAGATGAAGAATAGAGACGACCGCAACAACAACAACAATAAAGATGGCAACAAGAAGCTGTCAACCCTCACCTACAATAAGTACACGCCACTCAACTCCACCCAAACGCAATTCCCCATGCAAGTAAGGAAGGAGGAGTATATGAAGTGACCCGAGAATATGAAGAGGAACCCAAGAGGGGTAACCCCAAGAAGTATTGCAAGTACCACCGTGGGACCAGCCACGACACCGAGGACTGTTATGACCTGAAGAATGAAATCAAGTCCATCATCCGTCGTGGCCACTTGAAGGAGTACGTGGGGGGCAATGTCAGCGCCTCCTCCTCACAGCAATTGCAGCAGTAGCATAACAACCCGGCAGGCGTCATCGACGTCATTGTTGGGGGCATGGCCTCGGGTGGAGCCTCGGCCTCAGCCCAAAAGGCCAATGCCAGGAAACTCACCATCCAGGGGCCTACAACCAAGAAACCAAGAAAGGACGAGGTCATCTCCTTTTTGGACGCTGACCTAAAAGGGGTACTGGTGCCCCCACGACGGTGCATAGGTGGTGATGATGACCATCACCAACTTCATGGTAAAAATGATCCTCATCGACAATGGATCATCGATGAGGATGAACCTGACTGCGGAACGCCTTTAGCCGACCGACGTGCCACTCATCGGCTTCTCCGGGAACATCATCAAACCAAAGAGAAGAATTACCTTACCAGTCACAGTAGGAACGGAGCCTCGGCAGGTGACAAGGATGACCGAGCTCCTAGTCGTGAAGATCGGCTCCCCATACAACGCCATCATTCGCCAACTAACCCTTTACGCACTTAAGGCAGCCATCTCTTCCTACCACCTCGCCCTCAAATTTTCCATCGAACACAGCGTCAGAGTTATTCACGAGGATTAGCAAATAGCCTAACAATGCTATGTGGCAGCACTAAAGGGAAAGAACAAAGAAGGTTTTCCATTGGAGGGGCTCGAACTCAGGGGTGAGCCAATGACCCAAGGCCAACCAGCCGAGGACCTCGTCTCAGTTACCCTAGATGAGGATGAGCCCGAGAAGACGGTGTGCATCGAGTCCAACCTTCCTCTTGATACCCTTTCCGAACTAGTAAGATTCCTCAAAACTAATGCCAACGTCTTTGCTTGGTCTGTCACTGACATGCCCAGAATTGACCCTTCGGTCATTACTCACAGGCTTTGTGTGGACTTGAGTTGTAAGATAGTTCGGTAGAAAAAGATGAACTTTGCATTGGAAAGTTGGAAAGCCATCGGAGATGAAGTTGACAAGCTAACAGGAAATGGTGAATCTGTGTTGACTTCACAGACCACAACCGAACCTGCCCCAAAGACAGTTTAACTTTGCTGAGGATCGACCACCTCGTCAACGCCACCACAGGGTACGAGTTACTGAGCTTCATGGATGCCTTCTCTGGAGACAATCAGATCAAGATGCATGCCGAGGACGAGGAGAAGACCTCATTTATCATTGAGCATGGCACCTACTGCTATAAGGTCATGCCCTTCGACCTCAAAAACATCGGAGCCACCTCAGACCCATGTGGATGACATGGTGGCCAAGAGCCTGAAAGCCGATCAGCTCACCTCAGACCTAGTTGAGACCTTTGCAACATTGAGGAAGTACAACATGAAGCTAAACCCCAACAAATATGCCTTCGGCGTCACCTAAGGCAAGTTCTTGGGATTCATGATCACACAGTGGAGAATTGAGGCCAACCTAGAGAAAATTCAGGCCATCCTTGACATGGAACCACCTCGGTCAATTAAAGAAACTCAAAAACTTACTGGCTGGGTGGCTGCCCTCAGCCAATTCATGTCAAAATTGGTTGACCGTTGTCTACCTTTCTTCCGAGCCATCAAGAAACTGAAAGACTTCCAGTGGACCGAAGATTGCCAACGTGCATTTGACGAGCTGAAGTCTTACCTCGCCTCGCCCCCTCTACGCACTCAGCCGCTTCTAGGTGACGTGTTGTCCCTATACCTCTCAACCAGAGACGAGGCTATCAATTATGTTCTGGTAAGAGAAGAAGATGGAGTACAAAAGCATATACTGTCAACAAAGTCCTCTACGATGCCGAGATCCGCTACCCCGAGGTGGAGAAGTTAGCCTTCACCCTAGTGGTTTTGACCAGGAAACTCAGGCCATACTTTCAAGCCCACAGCATCACAGTCTTGACTAGTCAACCCCTCAAGTCTGTCCTCTCCAAACTTGAGACCTCAGACCAGCTGACCAAATGGGCTATTAAGCTATCCAAATTCGACCTGCAGTACCAGTCGAGGCCTGCAATCAAAGCACAAGTCTTAATGGATTTCTTGGTGGAGTGCACATTCAACAGAGCCATCAGCCCGGTTCTCGTAGAGGATGAGGGACCCCGACCGACCTGGAAATTGTTCGTGGATGGATCCTCCAATGCTAAGGGAAGTGGAGCAGGCCTTGTACTCCTCGACTAAATGACAATGAAGTAGAGTATGCGTTGAGATTTGACTTCTTGGCCTCTAACAATTAAGCTAAGTATGAGGCCTTGCTCGCCAGATTACAACTTTCCAAAAACATCGGTGCCTAACATATTGAAGTCTTCAGCGACTCCTAGCTAGTGGTGAACCAAGTGAACGTTGAATACGAGGCCAAAGAACCCAACATGGCCAAGTACTTAGCCAAAATGCAAAACCTTGCCCACCACTTTCACCGCTTTGCCTTGACACAAGTCCCACGGGCCAAGAACATGAGAGCCAACGCCCTATCTAAATTGGCAAGCACATAAGGTCTAGCCCTCAACCACACTATCTGTATTGAGAAGCTAGCGTGACCCAGCATCAAAGAAGTTCAAGTGCTCCCAGTACAAGCTGACCCTTGTTGGATAGACCCCATCCTCGCCTACCTGCAACATGAGCAATTGCCCGCTGACAAAAATGAAGCAAGACGAGTTCGATAGCAGGCAGCCTACTACACTCTACTTAAAGGGAAGTTGTATAGAAGATCTTGCACTTTGCCCTACCTCCGATGCCTTCGTCAAGAAGAGGGCGAGTATGTGCTCTAAGAGATCCAATGAAGGCATTTGTGGCAACCACCTTGGAGGCGGAACCTTGGCCCAAAAAAATCACTAAGGCAAAGGTATTTTTGGCCAATAGTTCAGAAGGATGCAGCTAAGCTAGTGTAGAAGTGTGACCGATGCTAGAGACACTCCAACATCTCTCATCGGCCAACCACAACCCTCTCAACCCTTAACAGTCCATGGCCCTTCATGAAGTGGGGAATGGATCTCCTCAGCCCCTTCCCTCAAGCCATTGGGAACAGAAAGTACCTCATCATCGCCATTGATTACCTTACTAGGTGGGTCGAAGCCAATCCCTTAGCCACTATCATAGTGAAGATGATCTAAAATTTCTTTTGGAAGAATATCATTTGTTGCTTCGACATCCTCCACATTCTCGTTACTAACAACGGCAAGCAATTCGACAACGTCAGGTTTAGAGAATGGTGTGCCAGCTTCGGCATCAAGCAGCAGTACAACTCAGTAGACTACCCCCAATCCAACAGCTTAGCCGATGTCACCAATAGGACAATTTTGGATGGGCTGAAGATGAGGCTTAACAGAGCCAAAAGCCTCTGGACCGACAAGTTATACAACGACCTATGGGTTTATCGAACGACACCTCAGACCAACACGGTGAGGCCCTGTTCAACTTAACTTATAGCACTGAGGCCGTCATTCCAGTAGAGATTGGCCATCCAATGCTTTGAATTGAGGCGTACAATGAAGTTGAAAATGATGAAGAACTGAAAATCAACTTAGACCAATGCTCTTTCACATTTTTCACCGATGAAGTAAATAAATTACAAACTATAAAGGTGTTTTAGTAATATGCAAATTATAAAATGGGTTTTAATATATATGTGAAACTATTGGAGTGTCTAAGTAAATTATCTCTAATAGATTCAACTAATATACCAAAAAGACGTGATATCGGAAAAACTTATAACCAATCAACTGGTATCATAAAAGTGATAACCAATGAGATGATTATTTATCAAATTCATAGGGATTTTGATTGATCAAAGCCCTTAGGGTATGATGTCTTTTCAGCAGCATAGATTTTTAGTAAAAGTGACATTACACTATACAGTCATGAAAACATCTGGAGGAATTTACATCTTGTTTGCATTTCCGGAGAGGTTCCAAAGAGCGCTCCGAAGAGTAAGGATTGCCCACTAAATACAAAAAATAAAATTAAAAGCGAAAATATGCTCTTGTGGTCTTTGTTGGAAAGCAAACAAATAGGGTTTCCTTGTTTATATTTGCTAAGACTCTGGAATGTTTATATTCTTGCTCTACATGGTTGCCACAATGCCACCTCACGGTTGGTGACTCTGAAAAACACTGTCAGGTTACCCAACGTTCAAGATGTCAGATTTTTTTTTCCGAAGAAAACGCTAATGGTGTTGATCGATTCCTATGAAATCTTAGGGCCTGTTTGATTTGCAGGAATAGGGGTCTGGAATCGGAATCAAAATGGGCTATTCCGATTCCAACTGTTTAGTTGGGGAAATCAGAATCTCATTCTCATTTCTACTGGAATGGCATTCTTCCATTTGAGGGAATGGCCATTCCCTGCCCCTCCCTTGGGAATGAAATCCCATTCCTGCTGATTTTAGTTCACATTCTCATTCCTGTTTGAACCAAACAGACAATGGAAATGAACCTTTCTAATTCCAATTCTAGTGAATTTCGATTCCGATTCTGACTACCAACCAAACGGACCCTTACTCTTTATACGTCAGTTCTTTTTTTTTATTATTCAAATTGCCGACATTTCCTTGGGATTAAATAATATGACTCTACAAGATAGAGGTATCAGTTGGGAGTTGAGACTTGGAAAAATTTAGAAGCTTGCATCATCAAATCAATTTTAATATACCGTACTCAAGAACTAATTAATTGTTTGTTTTCTCTTTTTTTTTTATATGGATAAGAACGAATATAGTGTTATGATACCTAACTGCCATACTGAAAAATGAAATTAAATCCAACAGATGCCAAAAAGAAAAATTAAAAAACGATTTGCCACGAGGGAAAAAGGGGGTAAAAATGGGATTCTGAATCTAGTAACTTGCCAATAAGCCGGTGACACCTGATGGATTAAATTTATATGTCAAGAATCAGCTTCAGAAAACTACTCATTTGGTTAATGACAAATATCTGATCTGATATCTAAGATTCATTTCATATAGTTTTTAGGTAAAATTATAATTATCTCTGTGTTTTGAGGGAATGTGGCATCCACTAAGTTATAACAAACGATCATTTCATTACCCTTCCATCAATACCCATATGCACGCTATCAAATCATCCAAGCCATAGAAGTGATATATCAATCTCAAGTCTCAACCATATAGATGATGTACAAAAACCCACACTATCAAACCTGATATAACCTTATAGAATGAGAACCCATCAATCATTAGATTTGAGCAAGTTCGCAACAACATGATAATACTATATATATCGAGCCTTACCTTGAATGAGAAGCATTTAAGGTAAAAATCAGTGAATTAATGTTATCGGTCTCCCCCAATCAGACATGTAACTGCAATCCACCGACTTGTAGTTGCAATTGGACTCAAGAAACCCCATAAATTTTGAAAATTCAAAAGATCGAAAACCCAGTAATTGATGTGTTCGGATCTCCTACCCACAGGAGAATGGAAACTATAGCCACACATTATGAGCATCTCCCACACTTAGTATGTTGTCATTCATAGAGAGATGTTCCAAATGTACAACTGTGGTAGAGTTCTTGTGGGTAGGACCTATAGCCTCATTGGAGGCATCTCCCATACTTGCATGTTGTCATTTATAGGGAGATATTCCAGATTTGAGGTAAACAAAAATGCCACCAAAAACACTTGTTATCAGATGGCTAATCCGTATGGAGCTAGTACAAAGGATGGTGTAATGAGCTTGATGCGTCAAAATCAAATGGGTGTATCATACATACCCCTCAGAATTAGAAAAGGATCCATATCTTATTGATACCTTGGACCTTGTTTGAATCCGCAATTCTCACCAACACAAGAAAATACTGAGATCATCATTCCTTGAAACCCTGAAATGGACGTAAATTTTGTTTAACCCACAACGGATCCTTTCAGTACGTGCACTTGTGCAGATGTGCTATATAGGGAAGAAAAGCTCAGATCTCCTACCCACAAGCTGTTCCAACTTCAATACCCACAAATACTACAAGCGCACATTGGGAATATATCCCTCGTCATTCATGAGAGATGTTCCCAATACACGGCAGTGGTGTCTTGTGGAGATCCGGAGTGATGTAAATCTAATATATTTGAACACTGCAATGCAACAACAGAAGACATTACCCCAGTCTCTACCAAAAAGAAAAAGACATTACCCAGTACATTTTGGAACCCAATACTGTACTACTGCTGAGTGCAGTCCTAGTCCCTAATAACAGTCAGAACAGGTGGAAGAACCACAACCCTCTTCATCTTAATTCCAACCCTCCAATCACATTGAAATAATTTGCAGGGTATTTACCAAAAAAAAAATTGCAGGGTATGGAACATCATCAGACAATCTGTATTAGCAATCTCAAATTTGAAAAAACAAAAAAATTCTTGCCTACCCAAAATAAAATACAGGATCAGAACAAGGAACAAACTGGGACATCCGTCACTTTCTGCATCTTTGTGATTTCTTCCAACCAAATGACAAAAAAATAAGAAAAATCAAATAATTTTAAGAAAAGGAATAACAAAGAAAAGAACTAAGAGTACAAAACAAGTATTCCACCTAAACTGGAAGAAAACAAAGATTTTTTGGTAAATTTGGAAGAGTTCACCCCAGAAACAAAACGTATGAAATAAATTAGAAACTGTAACCGGATGAAAAGTGTCAGCTCATCACAGATACCTGAATGCTTCTCTGATTTATGTTAGTCTGGGAAAGCTTCAACCTGAGGGTCTCAACATCAATTGTTTGTCTCTCTTCATTTGTCAACCAGGAGGAGAGGCATAGATCAAGTAAATCCTTGTCACAGTTTGAAGTCAAACCACCCTTAAGAAATCTGATCTCCCCAAACTTCACAATCCTCTCTAGGTTTGAATCTGATGGTTCTTCAGCGAAACTCTGCAGTGTTTCCTTGATTGAACTGCACCAAATAGGGCGAGCCACCTTAAGGAACTCATGCAAAGCTAACACAGGAAGATTCACACTTCCCAAGTCAGACTCATCTTGACCTCTTCTACCATGGAAGTCAGATCCTCCAAGCTTCAAAAGTTCATAGGAGTCTGCCAAGTCACTGAATGCTGTGAACAAGACCAAAACCAAACAATTAGGGAAAAAAAAGATCATCCATCAGAAGGATGTAATACAATATGGTATCAACAATGTATGCACTCTAGTGAAGATGCTTTATGTAACATTTTTTTCTCTTTGGAAGGGAAAGCAGAAACTCCATCAGCTTATTTGCAGATCATTGTACTAATATTGTAGTAGGTGAAAGCAATATACCAGTCCAATATTGTTGATCATTTTAAATCATGTCAATGTTTCCCTTTGGTTTTCTACTTCTACCATACTATATACTAGAACTTGCAACTTCTACACCTTCAATCACTGGTTAAACCTATTTCTTTTCAATATTTTGAGTATCAACAACAACAATTCACAACTGCAACAATTCCAGAAAAAGGTCCAACCCTGCTTCACATTTGATTTGTTTCCTTCACCATGCCAGATAATTAACTTTTTTTTAAAAAAAAAAAAAAAAAAACGGTTTAAAGTGTCATTCCAAATCATGCCATAATGCAATCATTGTGGTACTATGATGGTCAGATATTATACTGTTTCCACATACATGGTAACTAATTGTTCAATATCATAATGTGTCATAACCTATTGTAGATTAGTTAACAATACTATAAAGATGCTACATAATGCCGCATATACAACTTTCCAATCCAACTTTGAGCTTGCTTGTCAACCTCCCCCCACGCCCACTTTCTTTTTTTTCCCCTTTCAAGTGAACTCTTTGCACCTTGTATAAAAGGTTACCAACACCAGAGATTTTAAGGATCACAGTAAATAAACCATAGGTGAGAATAGACAACTTGAAAATAGTGGTCACCCTTGTAATGGATAGAGAAGAATGACCTGACTCCAAGTACAAGAAGACAGGTTGACTACCTAGATAATAGCACCATTAAGAAGCAGATTGGTCTCAATGAGAACCCAAATTGTTTATTTTTCATCAATTAAACCATATTGTTTATTTTCCATTTGATTTCTTTTTCTGCATGATATGGTTAAAAAAAGTGCAAGCTTAAATACATGAAGTGAACCAATCAGATTTTTTTTCCAAACCATTACTTCTCAGTATATTATACTTGGAAGATAAACACATTGGCATTATTTAGCACAGGTAACTCATATCAGATTGATTGGTCAGTTGAACATGACATTGTGCATCTTATTACAAAAAAAAGAACATGGCATTGTACAGACCTTACTAGAAATTGATTTTAAGTGAAGTCCATATATTGAGTTTATTTTCCAATCATATGTAGCCACTGTATGTGGATTATTTGACTTTCAAGTCAAATTTGATTATATCATCTTAGAATTATATTCTAGAAGTGGCAAACTCTATTGTTTTAGGTACATATATGGATTAGAAATAGGATAGAATTACTTTTCTATATATTTAGCATGTAATTATTATCTATATTTAATTTTTTGACAAGTTTTCAAAAAGAAGAAATAATCTTACGATTTACTATATGGTTCATGATTCAATTCGATTAAACTTTCTCTATAATTTACAATACAATTACAATTTTCAGAACATTGCTTGGAGCCCAAATCGGTTATAGATCAATCACAAGAGTTAAAATCCACTTTGTCATGCATTAGACCGGATTCCCCTTTTTTGGCTTCTTGACCTGGGAGCCAAGGATTTAATGGGCAAAAGAAAAAAGAAGCTTTCTTTTCTGGATTGTGTTTTTTATCAGTATTTTCTGGATTGTGTTTCATACTTGCCAGTTTTCCATCACTTCTGTAAACTTCTATTCCATGAAGCCCTGCATCTTTCAGCCTCCTGATAACTGCAACAGGATTCTTCAAGGCCCAGGGATGAGCTAAAGCTGCCACACCTCCTGTCCGACATATCAGTTCCACTGCTTCCTCTGCAAGTAGTTCATTACCGCTGTATAATGAACAAAACGAAGTTCATATGTTATCAAAAATTCAATTCCAGAAACAGAACCATGTCAAAAGGCAGAATCAATCACTTTTTGCACTGTTCCACATTTCATCTTTTTTTTTTCTAATAACTTCCACAACTCCTTTTGAGTGTTCATGTCCCAGATGGCCAGTAGTTAGTGAATGGAGCATTGAAACCAAACTAAGATTTAGCTAGAGGCTTTGATTCTTACGTAGAGTAGGCAGGTCCACCATCATATAGATATCGGTTAAAGGCTTGCTTCAGATTCTCCACATGCCCTGCTTCAACCATGGCACGAGCCACATGCAATCTTCCAGGAGCTACTCCATTCCCGGCAATCCTGGCAACATGCTCCCATTTAAGAGGCATCTTGAGGTTGTTCAGCTTTGAAACTATATTCTTTGCACGGATATAACGCCCATCTCTTATGTTAGCCAAACAATTCTCTAGTTCTTCTAATTTTGTGGGCCCACAGCTGCTATAATATGCAAGGATGTGAACTGGTTCCTCAGATTCAGACTCTCCTCTGTTAGTGATTCATATCCACTTGCAATATTAGAAATCGTTTCCGAGAATTAACTGTGGTATTTAATGACAGTCCTAAATATTTGAAAATAATTCCACCACAAAAATATTTGAAAGTATAACTCAATAAAAAAATCCCTGTAACTCATAAAAATCTAGAAGCTCTATGACCTTGGAGAGAATATTGTACTAATTTCAACGCCTGGAATGATCCTGATGCCAAATTTGTGAGCAGCTTCTAGGGCTTCAGGGATGCCAGACATGGTATCATGATCAGTGAGAGCAAGTACCTTCACCTGTTCTGAACAGATTGAATTTATTAAATCGGGTTCCATAGTCAGCCTAATTAAATATCAGGGGAAGCACAAAGATAAGCAACAACAGTTGTTATAATCAAGGTGCACTATTTTATTTATTTAACACAAGCTTATCATTCAGAAAATTCAGAGTTATTTGAAATTGTTTAGCATGTTACTAAAATCTGATAAATCATAATGGCAGGTATGTAAAAGTATTCTGCATGTGACTCAAGTAGGAACAAGAATCTAATTACAAAATCATAAAAAGAAAAATCCTTTGACAAAAGAGGAAGATAAGACAAAAAATAGAGGGAATGCGTTACTATGGCCAAGCTATTGAAAACCACAATCATCCATTACTTGGATGTGGCTTCATATTGCTATATTGGAATTTAGCTTTTCTAAAGTCTATAAATACCAGAAACTGGGGTGGTTAAGAGAAATGTATTGATGAAATAAATGATACGACCTTAAAAAAGTAGTTTCAGACAATTAATGAATGTCTGCAGGCTCAACTTTTTATCACAAGGTCAACAACTCAACATCTATCTGTGTCTGTGTGGATGTTGGGCTACCTTTGAAGAAGTGCTTGAATCTGGGATAATGGGCTGAACTTGGTGCATTACTGCTTTTATAAATAGATATGATGAAGAAAGAGGGTTGTGTTCAATGCATATATTTGCCACTTCTGAATGGAAAGAAATGACAGAACCCTTGACAGCAAGTTTTTTTGAGTATTAATTCTCCCAACCCTCACTCAAAATCCCAAATGTTATTTTTTATTTTCAAATGCAAAGTGGATTGGACACAAGAAGTATCTTAAAAATTTACCATTGTGAAATATAGATAGGTAACTATATTTCACAATGTGAAGAAAGATGGTTATGATTGGTTGGCAGAAAGAGAGAATCTTTTCCAAGTAGAGGTTATCATGGACCAGGCCTGGGCCAGGCTTAGCATCTGTGATAAATGCTATAGCCTAGGGCCAGGCCTGGCCTGATTCCGGGCCTATGAATTTTATATACAAAATATTGAATACATATAATATTTTATACTATATGTCATATAATATGTTCATAAAAATTATTTTATACATTTTATAATATAAAATATCATACATAACATAAAATAACACATACAAATACGTATAATTAATATAAATATAAATATGTGTGAGATGGGCAGGACATGAACACAAAACCCAGGCCCCAGCCTAGAATTTCTGGGCTGGGCTTTGTGGGCCAGGCTGAAAATGATCACCCCTATTTCCAAGTCTTCTCATGACCGTGGTCTAATGTTCCATCTCATGCTAAGGCACTTTCCATAATTAATGTTTTACAAGGGTTACATGAAAGCATGGGAATAAAGAATTTATGGAAATAAGTTTTTCCACACCTCAATTTTCTGTGCAAGGTTCCATTCTCCCTTTCTTCTTGTCTATAGATCCAAGGATCAAAATTTCACAATGTATTGGCCCATATCGGCAAGTAAATGATACTCTAAATAAGGGTCTTTTGGGTTTTTGACCAGTTTCAGTGGGTAGCAAGCCTAAGACTGCACCCCTGACCAAATTCTGAAAAAAGAAAACTAAATAAAAAAAAAAGTTATGGTCAGTCAAAACACCCAATATGCAGGTTAGTGCATATTAGGTGTATTGATACTTTGAACCTTGTGTTGTGTTGATCCAGAATGAGGTCTACTGGTCGTACAGTCTCTATTATTCCCTTCACAAACTAGTACAGTTTATGATCATGGTTCACAATATCAACAATATTTGGCGATATATCCCTGAAATATCCCCATTTGCTGGGCGGCAATACAAAATCTTCCAGGAATCTTTTTTTTTTCCAAATATCCCCGATATTTTGCCAATATGTCAGCAATATTTCAGATATCGTTGATAGACTATATATTTAAAATTTAAAATTTAAGATTTCATTCAAACCATCATAATTTTTAAAAAATGGTTTCCTAAAACAACCAACAAGGAATTGATGATTAGATAAAGTAGACGATCAAGACTACAATCAGCCTTGAACCCTAATAGATTTCAGATTAGGAAAAGTAGAAGAAAAGCAAGAGAAAGAGAGAAAAGAGAGGAGAAGAACTGGAGAACACAAAGGTTTGAAAGAAAGGACAGATTCTGATAGATCTGCCGCCAACACTCTCTTAGTATTTATAGGTCATGTCCAGTACATAGAGAAAATGACAAATCTGCCCTCAGTACTTACATGACAAATAAAGCAAATAAAAACTGAAATAAATAACAAACTGATCACCAACTGATACTACCATGACTGAAACAAATAATTACGCATACTGCTTTACGAACACAGTGGGGACCATAGTTGTGGGGCCCACATCAGTGTTCTCTACACTCCCCCTCAAGTTGGGAATAGATATTTGTCATTCCCAACTTGGATAGGTCTGACTCTAACTTCTTCCTTGGTATAGCCTTGGTGAGGATATCTGCGAGCTGCATGTTGGATGTGATATACGGGAGACACACTTCTTGTGAGGAGACCCTCTCTCGCACAAAATGTCGATCAACTTCAATATGCTTAGTTCGGTCATGTTGCACCGGATTGTGGGTTATATTAATAGCCGCCTGATTATCACAATACAGCATCAAGGGCTTCTCATAATCAATACCCAACTCTTCAAGTAGTGATCTCAGCCATAGGATCTCAGCCACTCCATTGGCCATTGATTTGTATTTAGCTTCAGCACTAGAGCGGGAAACAACACTCTGTTTCTTACTCCTCCAAGAGACAAGGTTACCTCCCACAAGGGCACAATATCCAAAGGTGGACCTCCTGTCATCAGCACTCCCAGCCCAATCGGCATCTGTATAGACCTCCACCCTCATGTGATTATTGTTCTTGAACAGTATACCTCTACCCGGGCATCTCTTCAAGTATGCTAATATTCTCTCAACCGCAAGAAGATGAGTAGCTCAAGGGGAATGCATGTACTATCTAACAACACTAACTACATAACTGATATCTGGCCGAGTGAGGCAGAGATATAGGAGCTTTCCAACCAACCGTTGGAACATAACTTTGTCTTCAAGAGGCTCCCCGCCCTCTGCACTAATCTTATGATTCTGTTCAATGGGTGTATCAGCAGGCTTAACACCTAACTTTCCAGTTTCCGCCATCAGATCCAGAACATATTTTCTCTGAGAGATAAAGATCCCTTGTTTAGATCTAGCAACCTCAATACCCAAAAAGTACCGTAGTGTACCAAGATCTTTCACCTCAAACTCTTGATGGAGTTGTTTGAGGGACTCAATCTCACTACTATTATTTCCTGTCACTACAATATCATCCACATATACAGCAAGCAGGGTCAGAGAGGAGTCACCCGTTTAATGAACAGTGTGTGATCTGGTTGGGCCTGTACATAACCGAATTTTCCAAGGGCTAGAAACTAGGCTCTAGGTGACTGCTTCAAACCATACAATGCCTTGTTTAGTTGGCAAACCTTCTTACCTGTCTCTGTATCATAAAATCCAAGAGGCAACTGCATGTAGACCTCTTCCTGTAAGTCTCCATTCAGAAAAGCATTTTTAACATCCATCTGGAACAAGGGCCAAGAATGACTTGCTGCAAGGGATAACAGAACTCGGATGGTAGTCATCTTGGCTACTGGGGCAAAGGTCTCCAAGTAGTCTATACCATAAGTCTGGGTGAACCCCTTTGCAACCAGCCGGGCTTTGTACCTTTCAATGGAGCCATCAGCATTATGCTTCACAGTAAATACCCATCTACATCCAACTGGTTTCTTTCCTTTGGGTAGGTCAACTAACGCCCAAGTATTATTTTTCAACAGGGCATCCATTTCAACTTGCATTGCATCTTTCCACTCTGGAACTGATAAGGCTTCTTGCACTGTTCTTGGAATAGGGGCATTGGCAATGGAAGTGAGATAGGACCAGTAAGAGGGAGATAGGCGATCATAGGATAAAAACTAGGAAATGCAGTGAGCTGTAGATGTGGTGCAATGTCGTTTCCCTTTACGGACGGCAATAGGGAGGTCAAGGTCATCCGCAGGAGGGGAAGTGGCAACAGTGGAAGGTGTCTCAGTGGGCCCTGGAACTGTACTACCTGGATTTGGAGCCGTAGAAGGAACTGGAGCTGGCATGGACTGCCAATGACTGGGATCAACCTGCCTACATCGCCTGTGATAGACTCTCAACTCTTGATCCCTCTAATCACCCTCACCATTACAGCCTTCATCACCCAATGGAATAGGTAAAGGAACAGCCCCACTCCCACTGCGCTCCCCCTGAGGAAAGAGACCCAAATCCCCACTCTCACTACTCTCCCCCTGAGGAGAAACCCTAGGATAATAGGGTGTCTCCTCAAAGAAGGTGACATCCATGGAGACAAACTTCTTCCCTGAAACAAGATCATAGCAGCAATAACCCTTTTGAGTTTGTGCATAACCGAGGAAAATGCATTTGGAGGCCTTAGGTTCAAACTTGGAGTGATGGGGCCCGAGAAGCTGAACAAAATAGGTACAACCAAAGGTTTTAAGGGGAACGGTAAACAACTCCTCGTCTGGACTAGACTCACATGAGAAACCCTAGATAGGCTCTGATACCAAGTAGATGATCAAGACTACAATCAACCTTGAACCCTAATAGATTTCAGATTAGGAAAAGTAGAAGAAAAGCAAGAGAGAGAGAAAAGAGAGGAGAAGAACTGGAGAACACAAAGGTTTGAAAGAAATGACAGATTCTGATAGATCTGTCGCCACCACTCTCTTAGTATTTATAGGTTATGTTCAGTACATAGTGAAAAGGACAAATCTGCCCTCAGTACTTACATGACAAATAAAGCAAATAAAAATTGAAATAAATAACTGAAATAACAAACTGATCACCAACTGATACTACCATGACCGAAACAAATAATTATACATACTGCCCTACGAACACAGTGGGGACCACAGTTGTGGGGCCCACATCGGTGTTCTCTACAGATAATTGGATTACAACTTTGATAATGATTACTTACTGAGTCGCTATAGTTTAAAAGAAAAAGAAAAATGCATATAACTACAAAAGAGTATTCTCAATCTAATCAAAACATATAATAACAATAAAGACAAAAAATGGAAACAATTGACATATACAAGGAAGAGAAGATGGCCAAAGACCAAAAGGGAGACAAAGAGAAACATACATATTCTAGTCTCTTAATTTTTCCTATTTGATTTATATAGTTCTTTGCTATGGTTTTGAGCCTTAAATGTGCAATTAGATTTCTTCTAATGACCTCTTGAAGGTTTATTAACTAATTATATGTTTCTAGAAAACTTTTCTGATTTTTTAGATTTTCCAAATATCTTAGCCAAATTAGCAAAATATCTCCAAAATTTCTCCAACTCTACATGGCAAAATGTTCATTGATATCGAAATTACAAAACATGTTTGTGATGACACTTCTAATGAAAAGATGGGGTCAAGATTCGACCCTAGATCCATAGAAAACTTGGGCCTATCTAACATTAGGAGGATGTGTCTTTCAGAAAAATGGATAATGTAATTTGGGTTTATAATTGTCCACCTAAAGATTCTAATTCCACCAAGGCCTAAGTAAAGGCTATTCTAGAGGGCCTATCTCAAAAGGCCCCAATTGGTGTTGATTAAGGAAAGCTTTCTAATATTATTAGATGAGGTGAAAATTTTTGAAGAGGCCTTTGGAGGCTTCCCCACTTAAATGAGATCAAAATGCTTTAAGCTTCATATTCTAGAGATGGATTTCAGGGGACTTAGAACCAATTTGGCTTTATGCCAAGGAGATCAACCATGGATGCTATATTTATTTTGATACAATTGATAGAAAAGTTCAAAGAGAAGAAGAAAGAACCTCATATGGTGTTCATTGATCTAGAAAAGGCTTATGATAGAGTTCCTAGAGAGATAATATGGTGGGTATTGGAAAAGAAATATGATCAAAATAGGTACATAGACCTAATTAAGGATATCTATGAGGGGGCAACAACCAATGTTAGAACACCAATGGGAGAGACTTAAGATTTTACAATTACAATGGGTCTTTCACCAAGGTTCAGCACTTAGATCCTATCTATGTGCACTGGTCATAAATGAATTGACTAAAGATAATCAAGAAGAAACTTCATGGTGCATGTTGTTTGCACATGACATTATTTTAATTGATGAAACTAATGAAGGATTATATGCAAAATTAAGCTTATGGACAAATGCCTTAAAAGTAAGAGATTTTAAAATAAGTAGGACTAAACAAAGTATAGGAGATGCAAGTTTAGTAATAATAGGAATGTAAATCAGGATATGCTTAGGATTGGCAACCAAGAGATAACTCAATGTGACCATTTCCAGTACCTTGGTTCAATAATTCATAACAAGAGAGAGATTGAGGAGGATGTCACCCAAAGAATTAGATCAAGTTGGGCAAAATGGAGGGGTGCATTTGGACTTTTGTGTGATAGGTGAATATCACTTGGATTAAAGGGGAAAATTCTATAAATAGTTGTAAGGCAAGCTATGTTGTATCAGAGTGCTTGGCAAAACAAGTCCAAAAAATGAATGTAATAGAAATGTGAATGCTAGGGTAGATGAGTGAAAAAAACTAAAAAGGATAGGATCAGGAATGAACTCATCCATAGGAACCTAGGAGTAGCTCCAATAGGTGATAAAATGAGAGAAAGTAGACTAAGATGGTTTGGTAACATGCACAGAAGACCACCAACAATTCAAATTAGAAGAAGTGATTTGTAAAAAGTGGAAGAGGCTAAAAGAGTTTGGGGTAGACCAAAAAGAACATGGGTAGTAGTAAAAAATGATTTAAGCACTAATAATTTAACAATGGATATGACTTTAAATACAATAGGTTGGCAATACAGGATTCATGTAGCCAACCCCATATAATTGGGATAAGGCATGGATGATGATGATGATGATGATGATGGATTTTAGGGGACTTAACACACTTTTCAGGACTCAATCAATAGTTTTTTTCCCTTTTCTTATTGAAGTCCTTTCAATGTTTTCTTGTACCTATTCTATACTATTAACACAACTTTTTTTTTTTTTTGTGTGTGTGTGTGTGACTGTTCCACAAGATAGACAGACGTGTATACGACATAGAGCATCCATAGTAGCAATGAGGAAAGCATTTCCAAATTATAACATCTAGAAAAGGTTATTGGGCCATCCTAAAACAATTACAACAAAAAAAGATGGACCAAGAGAGTAAAATTTAACTAGGCCTATCAATATAGGGAGTTTAACTGGAAACAATACGGAGTTATTGAATATTATAAGGAGTGTATCATTTCATACTAACTAGAAAGAGTCTAGAGAGAAATACATTAATGGTTATTATCTTTGGTACACAGGAATGCATTAACAATAATAAAAACAGGGTAACAATTACCATAGGTTTTTGAGGATAAGATGCCAAGAGAAAAAAAAAATGCCATTAGTATAGATGAACCTCAAGTAAGGTTTGTTGATTGCAGACAAATGCAATTCAAACTTTTTCCAATGGATAATTTAGGGACAAATTAATTGATGAAACAGAATTAAATTTATAAAAAAATAAATAAAACTATGACGAATCATACAGCTTAGTCTGTTAAAAGAATAGCAAAGTTTCTTGAAGAATCTAAAGGAAAAAGTGATACGAATTAATGCAACAATTGGTTACTCTACCTGTAACCATCCATTTCTATGTCAAAAGGAGTTCAATCACCTCTAATTTAGTAGTCCAGATGCCATTCAGTTACTTACCCAAAATTAGACCAAGATCACAATTCTCAGATCTGTTTTGGGAGTATTACAAGAAAAAAAAATATAGCAAATGTGAAGTTGAATTTTGAGGGAGTAATCCAGGACCTGCTGGTATAGGAGGGGTTTTGTGAGATATGGAAGGTAAACTTATAGAATTGCGTTCTGGCCCAGTGGGGTTGTGGGGTTCTCTCAAAGCAGAAGTGTTTGCAGCTTTACAAGGAGCAAAGATTGCTAATGAATTGAATATAGCCAATGTGGTGATTGAAGGGGACTTAAAATTGGTGGTGGGTTGGCTAAAGGATCAATAGGTGCTACAAGGGTGAGATGAAAAAACTCAAATGGATCACCAAGAACATGAACTTGAGAATTCAATGGGTGAGGAGATTGGCAAATAGGTTAGCAGATACTCTAGCCAAGCAAAGGGTGAATAGGTCTTGTTTGTTTTGGGCTCATTAGTAATGTTTTTGTTTTTACAGAGAGGTAGCATCCCATGCCTCTCTAAGGGATGCTTGTAATGTTTATACTTTCAGACTTAATAAAATTTGAAGTCATTTATTAAAAAAAGAAAAAAAAATATGGAGCATATATGTGTAAAAGGAAAATCAACATTGTTGGGTATTCAAATTACACCATTTCTTGGTGTAGTGGTAAAATCTCAGGCTGTCAAACATGAAAACGTGGGTTTAAGTCTGAAATCACAATTCTCAGATCTGTTTTGCGAGAGTTGCAAGAAAAAAAATATATGGAGAGCATATATGTGTCAAAAAATCAACATTGTTGGGTACTTGGGTATTTAAATTACACCTTTTTTTTTATCAATAACACCATTACTTGGTGTAATGGTAAAATCTCAGGCTGTCAAGCATGAAAACAAGGGTTCGAGTCTGAGAGCAGCCACTTTGTGCAAAAGGTGCCAAAAGTTAGGACTGCATCCAGTCCACCACTCCCAAACACCCCAGATTTCCGGGACCAACATTGGGTAATGGTCTTACCGTTAACAGCCAATATTTTATTATTGGTGAAGTAAATAATACAATATATACACTATAGAGTACAGTGTCAAACACCCCTTCTTTTGATATGCTAGACTCTACCACCTAACCCTGTTCTTAGCAATTACAGCAAGCACATGGAGAATGGAGAATGCCACCCAAAACAACAGAGCCCCGTTCACCCCAAGTTTGGCCATTGTGCCAAACTGTCAACTAAACAATTCACTGATCTCTGAACCCAATTAAGGGTGATTTACAATTCATTGCCAGGAATTTAACATCCATCATGATGTGTGGGTATTGCCACAACCTTGGTTGTTGATCTTTAGCCTCTATAGTATCCATCATGCTAGGCATTACTAGTCTACTACCTGAGAAGCTCCTTCAACCACCATATTTCTGAAATTAGAGATCCACTGAGCCTCAATCCCCTATGACAGCTAGCAATTCAGTTTTTGCTGAGTCTCCAATGTATATGGACCCTAACAATAAGACAAGTATGTAGTGTTGCATGGATCTCCTAAATGGATTATGTGTCCATGTTGGACCTATGTCAGACCATGACACTTCATAGGTTCCTTCAGGGACAATTCTACAAAATATTTTCCTTAACTGTTTTAACAGAAGTGATACTAATTTACAAAATTTGGAAACAGCCTCTCTGTATGTGCAGGGGCAAGGCTGTGTACGTCTGTCCCTCCCCAGACCCCACATTGGCAGGAACCGCGTGCACTGGGCTGCCCTTATATTAATTTAAAAAATGGATGTTTTTCCCTATGAAACATTGTCAAGTAAGAAATAACCATTTAAACCTTTTTCAGAGCTATACAAGGTTAGAATTCAAAAAGAGATAGATTACTTTAATAGTTAATGCTTTCCTATAAATGTGTCCATAAGTCCTTGTTTTTCATCTTGCAATATTAGACTCAGAAACATTGGATTTTGATTCACAAGTCCATGTCCATGCAACACTACTGGCATGACTCCATAATTCCTTTTCCTCCCAAGCTCACCATAAGGTAGCTGCTCTTGTGCACCTCCATAAGTCCATATTATCTTCCCACTTCTCTTTATAAGATGTAGAAAGAATCCTTAAAGAGACTTTCACAATCTCCTAGAGGAGCCCATCTGTAACAATAGAGAGAGAGAGAGAGAGAAGACATTCCCAAATGCTAGATATAGACAGGTAGGTTATTAATACGAAGGTTGATTCATAGCTTGCATTAAAAAGAAAGCACTTTGAGGAGACAAAAGCTATTAGGTAGCTAGGTCTTCTCTTTTAAAGGGTCTTACAAGTGTTAATTTTCAAGTGAAATATCCTCAAAAAAAAAAACCTAGTTTTAGGTGGAACTAGCCCATTCCAAATATTTACTGCAAAAGTCTATGTAGTGATAGGGTGAAAAGAGAGAAGGCCTTAAAAAGAAAACACAAAAGAACAGGATCAAGGAATATTTTCCTAAGTCGCAGTTACCTAAGTTTCAATAGTAAACTTATTATGTTTCCATCATAGTTTTCAAGGCGCCTAGGCAATGCAGGGCGACACTAGGGTGCCTAGTCGCGTAGGCGACACCTAAGCAATAAAAACTTTATAATATAAAAATCTAACTTTTGGCTAGTTCCCTAGTTTTATATACCATTCAGCATGTATATTAATTGAAAAAAAATAGCAATTCTCTTTATTAAGAACATTAAATTTCCTGTAAAAAAGTGGCAAATCATCACATCTAAAAGATAAAAAATATTTTACATATATTAATTTAATTATTTTCAAAAATAATACTGCTATAATAAGGATTTAATAGAGAATTTCATATCAATTAGCAGCTAAAGAAGGTCAACTTTATATGATAAATATTCAAGATGGAAAGTAAAATAGAAAAAATAAGGGTGGAATTTTTGTTTTATTTGATTAGAGAGAGATAATAGAAAAAAAAAGAACCTCTTTATAATTCTATTCTTTCTTTCTTTCCTCTTTCTTTCTTTCTTTTTTTCTTTCTTTTTCTCTCCTCAAAACCCTTTGATCTTTTAAATTTCAATAGTAAAACATTTTTTTTATCAGCAAAGGAGAATTTTATTTGAAATTAGAGTTAAAAAGTTTTACAACTTTGTTTATGGGGTTAGAGCTCCCACACTATTACATATTTCTGTCCCTCTTTACAATGCAGTCCAAAACAATTGGTGCCTCAAAGCCCCTTGTTTAGCAAGATAATCAGCTAACTCATTTGCACTCCTTCTAACCCATTTAAATTCAGCCTCTACCTCCCTTGTGACCTTTTCCACTTCCCTTATCACTTGTTTGAAAGTCCACGGAGTAGTTCTATTGTTTTTATCCCAAGAGATGATCACCTTGGATCCCCCTTCAACCTCAACATGCCTCATCTCTAGTTGCTTAGCAATCTTCAATCCTTGTAGCAAAGCCATTAACTCAGCTTTTAGAAAATTGCCCATGCCGATAGGTCCAGAGAACAATGCTAATATTCTCCTTTTAGAATTTCTGATTACTCCCCTGATGGTAATAGGATTAAACTGAATTCTGATGGAAGCTTCTTTGGAATTTCAATAGTAAAACATTAAAACAAAGTCTATTGATATATATAGCATATAATAAAATGTATTAACACATACATTAATAAGATACAACAATATAAATGATATTATAAAAGGCGCCCGCCTTGTCATTTTTGTCGCCTAGGCAGGCGCCTAGTTGCCAAAAGTCAAGGTGCTTGGGCAAGGCGCCCAGCCAAGGGCACCTAGTCGCCTAGGCAACGCCTTGACAACTATGGTTTCCATCTTTAAGTGCTTCAGAATTTCTTTTTATGTCAAGGGAGAAAGTAGATAGTGTATTGTTGTGAATCAAAATAGGAACCTAAGGATGCATCGTAGTTTTGTTTCTAGCATCCTATGCTTGTCTTACTTTGTGTTTTACTTTTTTCAATTTTCAGTCCTAATTGGAGTCTAATTAGGAGATGTTCAGGTTTTTTCTTATCAAATCTAGTTTCAGTCCAACTAGAGTTTTGCGCAGTTGTTAGTAGTCAAAATACAACCATAGAGTGTTTTACACCTCAGTCTTCTAGGCTTATGTGTCTGTACAATTGATAATGATGAAAGTTCAATAATAAAAAGGAAAAGCATATATATATATAGAGAGAGAGACAGAGAGTAAAAAAACACCAATGAGAAGAATAGTGACATCAATAAATCAACCCAATAGAATAACTGTCTGTACTCCTTTACATGTAAGACCTTTGCCCAAAACAGATAAGATCCATGACTCTGACCAACAAATCATAAATGAATGCCCACTACCCCAAGACACAAAAATGAATACACAACAGCACTAACATACACACACACACACATCATTGGGGCCATTGCATAATGCAACAGTAAAATCAAAGAACTTAGGTTCAAGTATGCAAGCTGCCACTTTTTGGAAACAAATGCTAGAGGTTTGGTCCATATCCACTTCGCCTCTTGCAAGAAACCAGATAGCTGGAACCAGCATTGTGAGTAATGGCCCTTTTCAAAGATAGACCTGCAATGCTCAGATCTGTGTACATATGCATACAAGTGTTGTTTTCAATGAAGACAATATGTCAGCTAGTTTCTTTTCATAATTCAAAGTTTGAGTGGATTTTTTCAGAATTGTTGGAGTATTCTAGACTGTACCAATCAGTCCAAAAGTTGCCCACTTTTCAGAAACCCAATTGGCTCAATTTTGAGGTTTAACTGTTGATTTTTTTTTTTTTTTGGGGGGGGGGGGGCTTTTTTTAATTTGGTCACATCCTTCAACTTTTATGGTTTTTTTTAGCGCAAACATTTGGGTTTTGTTTATATCTTAACTTGGATCTCAGCTGGAAGTTTAACAACTCAACTTGGATGACATTCTTGGATCACCATATAGGAGTTTTTTGGGTTATGCAACAAGAGCTCAAAGATCCTTGAAACACCTAGTTTTCATATACTAGCTAATATAGAGAATTTCTCTAAGACTGCTGAGAAATTTCATTAGTTTCTAGCCACAATTTAGGACTATTTTGATCAGTCCAAAGAATACTACTCTTTTGGAACTCAACAGGTAGCAAGTTCTGTTTGTGCCATTGATCTGAAGGCATTCTTGGGAATTTAGACAAAACACCAGAGTTTTTTGCATCTGAATATTGATCTCAGGTTGTATGTCATCCAGTCAGTCCGATTTATATTTTGGGTCAACAAGTATATACTTATTTCATGAAGACTTGTACAAGTGTTTAAAAGCAACTCAACTATAATGTTTTTTTATGGTTCCACATCACCTACCTGTTGCTTTAAAATGGCTTTAAGGATTACAACAATGAGGATGCCTTTGGTGGCCCTCATAAAGAAAATTATGAGGTTCATCTCAATATTTTATTTAACCATTTAGAGAAGTTCAGCAAAACAGCAAGGAGGAAGTCTTAACTAGAGCTCTCTTGTGGTATCTATTCAAGGTCAGGGTTGTATTTGTTTACTTTTTTTTTCTTGAGTAAACAAAACATTTTCATTAGTTATGTACAAGAAGGACCCCGGCCTAGTGCACCACCTTCTACACTGAAAAGAACATGACAGTTAAATATGAAAACCCTGATTTTAAGATTATTAAAGCCCTCCAGCTTCAAAGCCCAAAGTCCACTTATCCAAACAATTGTCCTTGGTTCTAAACCTAAGCTTTATCTCTTCGATATGCTTGAACAAAATCTTATAGTCAAAAAGTAAAACAGTGCTAATCAATGAGAGGCAGATCCACACAGCACTGGTATAAGAGGAGAAAATCCTCAAAGCAGAGGTCTCCAGGGAAAAAGGAAACAAATTATACAAGTGGTTCATCTTCTGTCTTACACATAACACATCTGTTCGGAATCAGAATGCCCCTATGGTTTAAATGATCAATCATGACTCATGAACACTTTATTCAAGACCAACCAAATGCAGCCTCATTCTTGGAGGAACACACAACCCCAAATACAATCAGCCTCAACTGAAAACTCTTCTCTATATAGGATCAGTAATTGATAACAGTATTGCAAATTATAAGGCGCTAATTCAATCTCTTCTTGCACAATCGCCCTACTACATCACAGGTCTTAATTACTAGATCAAATGTAGAACCAGTTTTTTCTTTTAAGAGGTTTAAAACCAGAGGTACTCCATCCAAAGTCCCGGTAAGTAAATTCAGACGCACAGAACCTTGTAACCCCCCCCCCAACACACAGGTCTTAATTACTAGATCAAATGTAGAACCAGTTTTTCTTTAAGAGGTTTAAAACCAGAGGTACTCCATCCAAAGTCCCGGTAAGTAAATTCAGACGCACAGAACCTTGTAACCCCCCCCCCCCAACACACACACAACCAAGAACACAAAAAAGAAACATACATCCACACACAGTACTACAAAATAAATAAACAAAGCACAAAAAAAAGAATTAAAAAAAGATCTCCACAGCCATAGCAATGAACAGCATACACTTAAGAAACAATAACAAACAGAGAAAGGAATACCTAATATGATCACCACTCAGCAACTTGAGATAACTAATAAGTAAAAACAACATAAACACCAAATCTATATATTGGAATTATCGACCAGGTATCCATTCATAACAACATAAAGAAGAAATACGAACGCAGAAAACATAGCAAAAAGCAATGAAAGCCTACTTCAAAAGCAATACTGAGAGCCCAAAGTAAAAGCAAAGAAAATGCCAAACAACAAAAATGGAGTGAACCATTTGAGATGCCAAATAAGATAGCTAAAATAACCCACAATCTTCGTGAGTAAAGAAAATCCATGTCAGATATTCATTCAACTAGACCAAAATAACAAACAAGACATAATACCAATCCGGAAGCAAAATCTACCTAGTATACTCACTCAAGGACAACAACCATAGAAAATAAAGCCAGAAAGAATAACTCACCCCATTTCTATGAGCTCTTTCAACGAGTACCGAAGGAGACAAGAACCCATCACTACAAATCGAATGAGAATGCAGTTCAAACACCACCTTATCAGAAAACTTAGTATGACTCTGCACCCCAAAATCATCAACAGAAGATGCAGTAGAAGCCGAATTAGAATCTAGAAAAACCCATTCGTTCACATATCTGGCAGCGAGAATCTGTTCCACAGTCATCTTCTTCCTTTTACCGCCACTCTTCTTCTTCTTCGTTTTCTTTTTAGTCATGCTTCCTCCAATAGCATTAATACTGCAACTCTTATTGATATTATCGTTATCGCTACCGTTATTGTTACTGTTAAGAGAGCAACCGTCGCCCATGTCCACACCCCACCCCACCTGGGGTGTCAAGTTTTCCGAGAGAAGATCAAAGCAAACCAAAGCCTGCAAAGCTATAGTGTTCTATCAATCTTCTTTGCCTTTGCATTCCTTTAGGGTATATATTATATAACAGAGCTAAACGATTACCTCGTCCGCTCGTCGAGGCCTCTCTCTCTCTCTCTTATAACTTATAAGCGCAACTTCTCCCCTATTTATCCTCTATAATATCGTCTACCGACAAATTCGATACATTATCTCTCGATTTATACAGTAAGGATCTTCTTCCATCATCACACCGACAGCTGAAAAAGGGTACTAGCAATTTGGAATTGGATAGGTGCCTGTTGCTTTTTACAAGTCTGCATTTATCATCAGGTGTTCTTTCTTTTTTCAGTAACTATTAGGTCATCCGTGGGTGAGTCAAAAGAAAAAAAAATAGTTGTCTGACGTGGACTAATGAGTATCACGTATTTGTAAACTTAGGCCCAATTGGAGGTTTATCAATCACCCAAAAGGCCAAAAACCTAGTAAGCCTGTCCTGTTTTTTGTAAAAATTTGGCCGACAGAATCATCCATATTCTTGTTACGTGGCTAACAGGATGTGCTGCTCACTGCTCAATTCTCATGTTGGGCATGATCCTCCAGCTCCAGGCTAACGGTTTGAATTTTGCCACGTCACATCACGAGTGAGGCTCTCTCGTTTTCCCTTCTTTCCTCTCCTCTTTAGCTTCCCCCCTACTTCCTTTTCTTTGGTCCTTTGCATCGGGATCTTCTTTATCTTGTCTTCTTTTGGTCTTTGGTTTAATCTGCGGTAGATCCGATTTTTGTTGACAGTAATACCGAAGTGGGTCTCTTTTTTTTCTTGATCTTTCTCGTTCTCTTTTTTTTTCACTGAGGTTGATTTGTAGAGGACAGAGAGAGACAAGGTGAATGGTTCTCGCCAGACTGACGAGTCTGAGCCCTGAGGAGGAGAGAGGGTTTCACATTTGTTGCTGCCTCTTGGAAGCATTTGAAGGGTGCAAAGGAGATGTTTCAATGGCGCATTCTCAGCCTTCGAGTAAAATGCATTTAAAGTTTTAAACCCAAAAACTTGGTTTATGAGTTATGACAGGAGAGAGGAGAGAGAGAGCATGGTGAAAATTTTTTTCATGTGTGAATAGACTACAACAGATTCACGTTTTGTTTGGTGGTGTTGTTGACATTCAGATACAATTATCCGAAGTAGACTAGTGTTGACAAACAAAGGAAAAATAAGATATGGGCAAGAGTCCATAAAGATGGCAAGCTCCAAATGGAGTCCTTGGGTGATGATGAACCAGTTTCAAACTCAGGAACATAAGTATGTCTGTCATGTAGACGACAATTGGAAGACGATTGAACAGTCACCATCTTACTGAATCTGAAAGAAAAAGAAATGAAAAACAAAACAACAGTCTTCAATCTTCAGTCCCTATCTTGTAATGTGGACAAGGAAGGCTTACAGAACCATTATTGCCGGGCGTTGCCAGGGTAAATGTAACAGTGATTAGGCACAGATAAAGTGGGGTCAGCTCAAACTGAAAATGATGTTCCCAAACTCATCTTTATGGCAATCTGTGGATAATGCAGACCCAGTCCCCACCTTACTCTTCCATGAATTTCAAAAATCCCGAGTGCAAGATGGTACTGGTACCCTAGTAGGGTAGGGCTACACCACCATTGTGCTCAGCTTGCATGAGCACACAGACTGAGTTCCATTCTGTGGCTCACTAGTCACTAGTGAGAGCCAAAAGCCCCAATCGTAAGCATTAGTTGCATCTGACTATCTGTCCAGGCTTCCCTTTTGAGAGGAAAAAAAAAAGAGAGATGCTCAGAAGTCAGACCCACATTTTGCATATAATTTTTCTTTCTGCAAAAGAAAGTTTTTATTTTCATGAAGAGGGGTAGAGCTCCCACAGATGCTCTATGATGCATCAGCTGTTTAGAATACAGAAATCGATTCTCCTGTGCCAGAGTTAATGGCTTCCCATGTAGCCGTGGCTCTTAGCAACATCGATTATTGTGTGCCATGAAAATCTCTCTCCCTCTTGTTTCAGTCTTCCACCATACTCTGAAAAGAAACAGATTGCCCATGCCTTCAAAAAACGATAATTGTTTTTTCATGTAAATAAAAAAAAAAAAAAATGATTGTGGTTGAGTTCCATACTTCCATTGTTTACTCTCTTTCCAAAGTATCAACCTGCCCAAATAAAAGCCCCCCTCCCCCCAATGTTAAACGAATTAAAGGCTTGATGCATCAAATAGGAGCATTTCTCGGTCAGTCACAAATTTGTCAGCTTCCAATCTAGGGATCAGAAACTAAAGAAATGACAAATGGCATGTGGTTGACGTAGTGTAAACCATAATTGCTAACCTATATCATGGAAAAGAGTATCCACACTGCATCTACCACAGCAGGGTAATTGATAGATCACTCTAGATACTGCATCATCCTCTATTCAATTCTTCAAGTGAATCGTCTTGGAGTTGGAGTTACAAATATTCACTTTGTCAAACTCGATCAATGAGAAACTTTATGAATATAAATAATATCTGCTCCATCTATACTTCATGCGTAAATTTGAAACTTCAACTTGTACTATAAATTTTCCAATTGATTGAGATATGTATCACCTGCCCTTCTAGAAATAAATGTTTTTTTATTGTTTGTATACAAAACTTAATACATCATCATTTACCAACTGAAACATGAACATTCAGCATACATGATGCATCGGTAGTTCAGTACACTCCTGTATGGCTTCATAGTAATAATATTGACTAGATGATCAAGGTTCGAGTACCAGTCTCAGAGTCATAAAACATAGCCACCAAGAAATGGTCGTGCAAAAAAGAAAAAAAATAGATGAGCATTACATATCAAAAAAAAAAAACATAGATGAGCATCAATCCAATAAAACTCTCATACTTTGAACCTTGCCTATGATGCCAACAGATAAACTGGTTTATCTAGACATCTGGTCATGTATTTGCAGAACTTAACACTCAGCTATTTAGCATACCAATATACTGCACCAACACCAAGTACCAACCATCCCAAGTGCTACTATATATGAAACTGCAGTATCTCACTAAATGCTACAGTTGCCTGGGTTGATGGTGTTACTTTTAGGGTTTTCTCTTTTTTTTTATTTTAGAATCATATTTGTTGACCAAGTTGTTTCACTTCCTTAAAAAGAATGTTGTCCCTACGACACTACCCATGAATGATAGGCCTAATGATTAATAGTTTATACTTCAGAATGGGATCAAACTTTTCAGTTTTGCAGACAGATAAAGACCTCGAACATAACAGGCCCCAACTACCAAGATGCTAATTTTGGTGGTTATTCAGTCCAGTCCATCCCTCCCAAGACTCCAGATGACCTTTTAAAAATTTCTAATTGGTAACTGATCAACTCAAAGAGCACAGGTACAACGGACTAAGTTACAACTATGGAAGGGAAACATCTAGCTCCTCAACCAGGTAGACCATGAGGATAATCGATGACTCGTATCTGCAAGGTACCTACCATTTCTAGCCTCCTTGGGCATGGCTCAATCTAAAGCCCAGTCCCATGGTACAGAATCCAAACTATGATCCCAAGACCCTTGTAGTTGCAGCTAGAGAACCAATATAAATATTATCACAACCCATCCAAAATACTGAATCAGAGAAGATTGTAGACTTCAACCAATCAATATCAGTTATTATTAGTACTAAACATTTGTTGCAAATGTTTCACAAAAATAAAGAAACTGGTACAACCATAAACAATCTTTTGAACTTTTAATCAGGCATCCTTGTACATTATATATCATACGATCCAACTTTCAAATCCCCACCCCAAACATCATAAGTATTCATTTCTGAGAGGGCATCCCATTAATCATCTCCAGATCTGTCTTGCAACTCCCTCTCAAATCTTTTAACGTGAGAAGACTTGATTGCTGCCATGCAAAATTGAAAGACTTCATCAAGGATAACACAAAATAACCATAATGAAAAGATAAAGAATGCAACAATTTCCAGATTTCATCCAATTAATGTGTGATCAAGCCAAGTTGAGTCAAGTATTGTGCTACTCGAGCTCAACTCAACTCAAGCTTGATCGAGTTTTAATTTTTCTACTCAAACTCAACTCCAGTTGATACTCACAAGCTACTCAAGCCTATTATAAGTAAATTAAAGGGGCAGCCAAATGCACGAGGTTCCCACTAGAGCTGCTAACAGATTGGACCGGATTCAGTAAAAGGTATATCTGATCTGATCCAATCTGTTGAGAAATCCAGCTGATCCAAATCCAATAAGAACCCATTGGATTTTCAAGAGCATGATTCAAATTCAAATATCTTATCAGATATCCGATCTGATTAGACATGTAATAGAAAAATAAAAATAAATAAAAACTGGATATACCTCAATATGATCCACCACGATCCAATCTGATCCATTAGTTATGAAATATTATATATTATTTATTATTTACATATTATATAGTGTGCGATCATGGTGGATCATATTATATTATATCAATATGTAAATAATAAATAATATATAATATTTCATAACTAACGGATCAGATCGGATTGTGGTGGATCATATCGGGGTATATCCAAATTCAATATGTTGCCTAAACAGATTGACTTTTCCGATTTGATCCAATTTGTTAGGACCAAGGGAGGTATCCAAATTCAACTCTTATCAGATCAAATTTGATCTGATCCAATCTGTTGAGAAATCCCCCTGCACAAGTGCACATATAGAGAGGTTGTTTCTAAGATTTGAACCCTAGTCACCCATGTCACAATGGAGCAACCCCACTATTGTACCAAGGCCCACCCTCAATTATAAATAAATTAATATTAAATATAAATAAAAATATATTAGGAAACTAAATTATAAATTTATTTACTTGTATTATAAATACATTAATATTTATTTATATTATAAATTAAAATATTAAAAAACTAATATTTTATTATAAGCTCAATTAGACTTGTGAGCCGGTTGAGCCAAGTATTGTGAAGCTCGAACTCAATTCAACTACTCTATTCAAGTTGAGCTCAACTTGAACTCGGTTATATTCAAGTCAAGCTCAAGTATTTACTGAGACAAGCTCAAGCAGCTTGTGAGTAGCATGGCTGCTTACATCCCTAATTACCCTCAAGCTTAGCCCACTTAGACTCCTAATTACCCACTCATACTCCAAAACAAATCAACTAGTGCAATAATTTCTATATTTATCAAATTGGACATCTGATATAAAGAATGCATCCCCACTTTGAAAAACCGTGAGAATTGAAAGCATGGAATATAGGACAGAGGGTGTGAGACTCACAAGCTGGCTGCTTTCACGAACAAGAATATTCTCCGTATGAAGAAACAAAGATCTCCACTGGCCCATGAGATCAAATTCTAATTTGTTTGATTTGTCATGGTTTCCTTCATTTTTGTCTGCTTCAAACTGATACCAACTTTTATCTACCAATAATTTAACTTCTTTCCTGGTTCTCTTCAAGGCTAGTAGAGAAATGATACAATCACTAGTCAATTTTTAATTGAACAAAAGACTAGAAAAAAAAAAAACACTCATCAATAAACCATTTATTGAAGCAAAATAAAGCAATGACCAACTTAATTTCAATAATATGTTGGGTGAGCTTACCAGCTAGCCGACCCTTGATATCCTGATAATGGAGGTCCGACAAAATATACGCAGCTGGTTACAATAATACAAAATGTCTATATCCTTTCAGATAAATTAGAAACAAGGAAGCAGACTTACTTTAAAAAATAAAATCACACATTACCTTTACTTCTTTACATGTAAACTAATAACTCCTACACTCAAGACGTGCCTAATTCAAGTATAAACATAATCAAGCATAAGAGGAAGAGATCAATTAAGAAGGAAATGAGGATACCTTTAAGACAGAAAGAACAAGCGCAAGATTTCAGTGAGTCTACATCCACGCTAGCATTAGAGCCACCATTACCATTAAAACCTGTGCGCTTCTCTGGCTCAAACTCCATAGAAGCTGATGAGCCAAAGAAACCAGAAACTTCTAATGACTCATGAGCATCAGCCATCTGTTCCTCACTGCTTTGATGATCACGAGGATCTAGTGCTTCGTTAATAGGAGTTCTTCCAACGGCAGTTTCCTTAACACCAACACTAACCAATTCTTTGCCATCTTGGCTCTCTCCTTGAAATAGTGATGCTAAGCCGCCAACATTGCCAAATTGTCCAGAGCCTGTAGGCAATGAAGCACTAGAAATACAGCCGTCTCTTGGCTCATTGTCTTTTTCCATAATTCTGTGCATCGTTGCATCACCACTTACACTGCGCAGATCACCATTGAACAGACTCGACGTATCCTTGATTTCACTGCGGATTCTTGAGTTACCAGAAGCAATGTTATCCTTTGAAGAATCATTAGCCTTCAACAAAAGCAAACCCTTCCCACGAACATCGTCAGCATATTCACGTTTGCATTTCCCTTTTACTAGATTCTCCACTCCCAGACAAACCTGTTTGGCAAACTCAGAATCCCCCATTTTGTCTTCCACCTTTCTGTGAAACCCAATTGAATTCTGGAGCCCAGAACTTCCCGAAATTGACAAGAATCCCCTTTTCCCATGCTGATTGGTTACATCAGCTAAAACGGGACGCTTTTTAATCAATCCATCAATGGTATCTCTATTCATCACCAATTCTTGGGGACTAACTCCAATCAGCTTCAAAGCGGATGCTCAAAAATACGGTTAGCTCCCAAATGCCGTATTGATGTTCCAATTCAACAACTTTTGACTCCCACCGAAAGGGGGAGGGAGGGAGAGAGAGAGAGAACCTAAACTCTAACAATAATTCACAGTAACTTCAAGCTAATAATACAGGAAAAAAAATGTGTATATATAAATAGCATCCAAAAATCGACGCTTCCACTGAATCAGGTGTATAAAATATTAAAAAGAAATTGATCGACCCTGTTTCTTCTTTTACTTCCCTAAACTAATCCCACAAAACAATGACGGGTCGATTCAAAACTTCGAATTAAAAGAACACCAAAAAAATAACAAAATCAACTAAACAAAATAATTCACAATCAAACATAAATGAAGTCCGTGAGGGGAATAGATAGGTAAAACCAGGAATGCGTGAAACCCTTGAGACAAGAAAAAAATATATATGAAACCGAAGACGTCGTAGACATTTTGAGACAAATAGTATGCAAATCACTGACCTTGAACATGAAGAAAACGAAAACTTCGGATGTTTTCCTATCTGAAGCCTCAAGTGATGGGAGAAATTGAGCTTGAATACGCGATACCATCAATCAAATACCAGGCGGGAACTACACAAATTTGGACTTTCTGAACCGCGTTTTGAATTTGTTGGCGCGAATCAGGTTATTACGCTTATCGCTTACGCTGTTACGCACAAAACTGGAGAGATAGCCCAGACGAAGAAATCAGCCCCCACAACGTCCCACAGCACATCCCCGCCGTCTATTGACAACATTTCACGATGATAATACCAACAATGATGATGTCATCATCGGAGATGCCGATGCGCTGTGGGACGTTGTGGCGGAGAATCTTGTGGGAGCTGATTCGGTCTCATCCAGTTCATGGGCCGGGTAGCCCGATGGCCCGACTCGCACCTTGGTCGGGCTTGGTCATGCAATTAGGCCCAAGGGCCTGACCTCGGGTCTAACATAGTAAGTCCGACTGTATTTCAGGCCGGGCTCGGGATTTGTCAAAAAAGCCTGGCCCGACTCAATATTATATATTTTATAAAATGCATAATATGTATTTTATATATTATATAAAATATATAAATAATATAATATTGAAATATATATATATATATTTATAATTTAAATATATATACATTTTTTTTATTTTTTTCTTTATAAATCTCTCTCTCTCTCTCTCTCTCTCTCTCTCTCTCTCTCTCTCTCTCTCTCTCTCTCTCTCTCTCTCTATATATATATATATATATATATATATATATATCTCTATTTAGCCGCTTCAGCAATAGTAACAGCATGGGCTAAATTTCGGGCTTGGGCCCAAGCCTGGGCTTCGAGCTTTTTATGAGGGTCAGGCTTGGGCTCGGGCCTTAGGAAAATTTGTTAATAGAGTGAAAGCCCGGCCCAGCCCATGAACAGGTCTACTCTCATCAGATAGAGGATGGGAATCCCTCCCCTTTCCCTCGTGAAGTATCAATCAAAGTAGACCTGGCAATTGGGTTGGTGGGTCGGGTTTGGGTTGGGTCAAGGTACTTCGGGTTGATTTTGGGTCGGATTGAATTTCGAGTTGGGTTGTCAAATGCTAGACCCTAACCTTAAATGTTCAGATTAGGGTTGACCCATGGGTCAATTTGGGTCATTCCACAAAATAATTGAAATTTAAAAAATAAAGAAAAATTACATGAAAATTGTCAAAATTAAAAGAATTAACCTTAAAATTCCAAATATAAAATAAAAAACTTGAACATTTAACAATTTAAAGAGTAAACAATAGAAAGTAAAGACTAAATAGAAAAAATTAAAGAATGGAAACTTCTAACAATGCATAAATAATCCCAATTAGACTTGACAATCGGGTCAGTGGGTTGACCCATGACCCAACCCAATTTTTTGGATTGGGTCAAGTCGGGTCATTTTCACATTCAGGTAGCTAATATATGAGACCCTAACCCTGTTTTTTCGGGTTGGGTTGGGTCGAGTTTGCGGGTTAAGTCAACTTTTTGCCAGGTCTAGATCAAAGTTATTAACAATGGGACTATGGGACATTGGTCCCGCTCAAATAGGGGTGGCAATTTTTCCCATCCCCAACGGCTGCTCGGGATCCCCAACCCAACAAGGTTGAGTATGGGGGTATTTTGGCGAGGTCAGGGTTGGGATGGGGCTATCCCTTAATCCCTAATCGGGTTCGAGGATGGGGAGGGGAATGCAATCCCCACCCCGCCCCGACCCCAATTAATATATATATATATATAATTATATAATATAATATATAATACTATATATTATTTATATAATATTTACATTATAATATTATTATATTATATATTATTCATTTTTTTTGTAAAAGATTAAAACTTAAAAACAAAAACTAATACTATTCATTCTTAAAAACACTCGCCCAGAGAGAGAACCCTAAACCCTAGTTATTCACTTCTTCTTCTTCCTTTGTCTTCGTCGTCAACGTTGTTGCCACTCGCTCATCAGACATCGGATGTCTATTGTTCGTTGCCGACTACCACTCGACAGAGGATAGAGAGACTCGAAGAAGAAAGAACTGAAAACTAAAACCCAATTCTTCAATCTTCCTTTATTTATCGTCATCGACCTCAACTTGCAACAGTCCTCCCTCTCTCTCTCTCCCCCCCCTCCCCCGACTCTCTCACTCTCTTTCTCTCATCAGTCTTCGGGCCCCCAATCCCCATCCCCAAATAGTCACATTGGGAATTCAGGTCTCCAACAAGGAGTTCATCCCTGTCGAGGTTGGGGATGGAGGAGAATTCCTTTCCCTGATGGGGATGGGGTGATTTGGGGGTCCGGTTGGGGATGGGGAATGTAATCCCCGCCCTAAACCCATCTCATTGCCACTCCTACGCTCAAAGATGGGGCCCAACATGTGATGTGTCACATCTTAAAATAATTGGGCAAAATAAAAAAAATCTCCCCTGAAGTTTCTGACAATCATAAAAACCTCCCCTATAGTTTTATTTGAACAAATACCTCCCCTAAACTTTTGAGAAACTCAACAAAAACCTCCCTTCCATCACTGTCCCAAATGGAAAATATAAAATTGATGCACCAGTTTTTTTAAATACCCATTCTACCCTTTTATAAAATATTTTACATACAAAATTACTGAAATAACCCCATTTTAACTCAGCAACCCCCCCTTTAACGATCATCTCAATGGTTTTACATACAAAATTACTAAAATATGTATTCTGTTGAGTTAAAATGGGATTATTTCAGTAATTTTGTATGTAAAACAATTTATAAAAAGGTATAATGGATATTTGAAAAAAAAAAACTGGTGCATCAATCTAACATTTTCCATCTGGGATAGTGGCAGAAGTGAGGCATGTATTGAGTTTCTGAGAAGTTCAGGGGAAGTATTTGTTAAAATAAAACTATAGGACATTTATGATTGTTAGAAACTTCAGGGGAGATTTTTTTTTATTTTACCCAAAATAATTAATAAAATGAAGTAAAAAAAGGTAAAGTCAAACGGTTCAGACTTGTCGGATTCAAACCAACGACCTAAGGATAACTAATAGGATATCCCCACTACAATCCTTCGCTCTACCAACTGAGCAGTATGAGATAAGGTTGGAGTTGGAGTAAAAGTTCACAAGATAACCCTTTAAATGAATGGAAGAGATATTTTCCCCTCGAGTAAAATCTAGAGAGCATAGCACTTCTTTTCGCCACATCTACTATTTTAAAAAGTACAAATAGCCTCGAGAATATTTCTGAAATTTTTTAAGGATAAAAGTTGCCCCTTCATATTTAAATTTATTGATGAAAAATGAGGGCAAATAAGGTAATGAGTTATTGATATTAAATGAGTTGAAAATAAGTAATTTTAAGATATTCAATGCATTCAATTACCCCTCATTAAATCCAACATTTAAGGAATTAACTTACATTCACCTTCATTAAATCATATATTTAAAACATTTTTGTTTCTTCTATCAATAAATTATATTAATTAAATCCATATATAATAAATTAATCATTCAAATAACATAAAAACTTACACTTTTAAAAACTACTTAGGAAAAAAAATAGTGTTTTCATCTAGGTGGTGGTAAGAAATTAAACCATTTTGGGTCAAATGGGTTAATTCATGTCGCCACAATTAAATAATAAAATGCAAAAATATAAAAATATAAAAATAAAAAATAATTGGGGACATTTGAGCATCATATAATTGACATATTAAACAATAATAAGTATGATAAATAATGAATATTTTTATTAATGATGGAAATTAAATGTAAAATTTAAAACTAATTGGATATATTCTCTCATTAAACCCTATATTCAATATTTTTTTTTTCATCATTAAATTCTATTGATTAAAGACACAACATTAATTTGAATAGTATAAAAATAAAAATTTTGAAACTCATGTTTATCAAATACTTTTTAACAATATGAAACTCATGTTTTTCAAGGAGTAAATTTCTAAAACCTCCCCTGAAGTTTTTGACCATTGCTGAAAACCTCCCCTAAAGTTGGGTAATTGCAGTCACCCTTCTGAACATTGTATCGCAATTGCAAGTAGACCCCTTCTCTTATAATCCTCAAACAAGAGGCACGAAAATGTTCAAAATAACCATGTAGTTAATTTGACTAAAATGCTTATTTTTCAAATTTTCCCTTCACATCAATCCCTACCCCAAACCCTTCTCATCTTTTTTCTGAAACTGATTTATTTTATAAATTTTCCCTTCATATGAATCCCTCAAAGTTGCAATTTAATTTTCTTTTGGTTCATAAAGTTTGTATTGTTTGTTATGCAAAAAACAACCTCAATAGTAACTATATGGGTATTTTGGACATTTGAATGCCTCTTGTTAGAGGATTGTAAGAGAGGGGGTCTACTTGCAACTATATTAGAAAGTTCAAGGAGGTGATTGTAATTACCAAACTTCAAGGGATATTTCAACAGTGGTCAAAAAGTTTAGGGGAGGTTTCAACAATTCATCGTCTTTTAAAATTAATCCAATTCAACCATCCCGGTTAATTAGGTGACTCCATGATATCATAATTAATAATAAAATATTTAAAATAATAACAAATTCACAAAAAAAAGATGTATAAAAATTGGCCATTTATCTGGAATTTTATTAATCATATTAAAGAAAAATAAGTGTCATAAACAATAATTGTTTTTATTGATAATGGAAATGAAATACAAATTCAAAATCAATCAAAAAAAATGAAATTGATTTTCTATTTGGTCCGGGTCAATAATTCAACTCTTAGGTCAAATGTGTCAATATTTGATGTCATAATTAAATAATAAAAAAATAAAAAATAAAAATACATAAATTTTGCAAAAAAAAACATTTGAGCACATCTCTAATAATTGTATATTCATTTTATAGAATAAAAACAAGCTCCATAAATAAGAATTACTTTTATACACATGAAAATATAAAAAATGTAATTTGGATTTAGTCCCTTTTTAACTATGAGGCCGAAACATGTAATTACAACTATTATTTTTCATCTAATTCAAATCTCTCTCATTAAGTCATATATTTAAGGTGCTAACACCCATATGATGGAACGAGATGCCGATTCCCATTCTTGAGGGAATAGCCATTCTAGGCTTCCCCTCGGGAATGGGATTGGGATTCCTATACGAGAGTCTATCGAGATACAAGAAATAAAGGACTCATGACAAAAGGCCCCCCAAACCCTAATGTTAATAAAATAATAAATTAATAGTAATCAAAATAGTATTACTATATTAATAATAAAATAATAAAATATTAATATAATATAATTAAAGTAATAATAATAAAAATAAGTACATAATTAAACAATAAAATGTTATGAAAGTAATAATAAGATGATGATGATGGTGATAATAATAACAATAATAATAATAATAATAATATATTAGTAAAACATTTATAAAACAATCATACTATAATAAAATATTAATAAATCAATAAGAAAATAAGAATAATAGATAATAATATAATAAATTATAAATAAAATGTAATAATAAAAAAATTATTCAAGTAATAATAACACAATGATATTTTAATTAAATATTCATAAATTAATGATAAATACTAATAAAGTAATAAAAACAAAGTAATAATAAAAAGTTAAAATATTATTTATTAAATAATAAGAAATTAATTATAAAACAATAATCAAAAGGATAAAAATTAATAAACTAATAAGAAAGTAATAATAAAATGTAATAAATTCATAAATTAATAATAAATACTAAGGTGTTAATTATTAAATACTGATAAAATAATAATAACAAAATGCTAATAAAATAACAATTATATATTCATAAAATATTAATAAATTAATAAGAAAATAATAAATAGACTAATAAAATTACTTCCGGTCATGTCCACAAATCAAACGGACCCTAAATCTCATTTTTCCAACATTGAACCAAAAAATGAAATTGTCATTTTGTCTAGGTAGTAGATAAGCAATTCAACCATCTGGGTCGAATGGGTCAAGCCATTATGTCATAATTAAATAATAAAAATTAAAGAAAGACAAAAGTGCAAAGTATATAAAAAATACATAACATTTGTAGAAAACATTTCGAATATCTCTAATATAGAATTATTTTATAGACATAATACTATTCTCTTTGGGACAAAATATTTGAATGTATATTATTATCTTCATCATCTAAAATTGTCACGTCCAAAGCACATGCACATTTATTAGTCACTATCAAAAGAATCTATTGGAATATATCATATTTTTCATTTATGGAATTTCTTGTTCTACCAAAAAAAAAATTATGGAATTTCTTAGATTAGTGAACAAATGACTATGGATCTATACATAAATCCAATTCCTTGATAACTTTCCACGTGTCCACTCATAACTCAATGCATGGTAATTTTGAAAATTTATGACAATTTCTATTGCCTTTAATTAAAGGATGGGAGATCACATGGGCGCCCCCAGGCACATCTCATCGTGCATTGGGAACATCTCCCATACCTATCACGGAGAGATTATCGCAAGACAAAAGTCAACCAAAAAAGTGGATTGAGCAGCTACATCGTGCTTACATGAGGATACTTTTGTCCATTTTTTATCAACTTGTTTTTATATATATAAACAAAAGCTATAATAGAGCTGCTCATACACTAACATATCTTGCATGCAAAGGTCAACTTAGGAGAATATATAATTCAGCCTTATATTCACATGTACAGTTAGCTCGAGTGACAATTTGGTCCCTAAACTTTCAAGATGTGACAATCCAGTACCCAAACTTTTAAAATGTGATAATCTAGTACCTGCCGTTAATCAATCGTTAGGTGACATTTAAAAAGTTAAAAATGCCCTAAGATTGCCATCTATTTCTCTTTATTGACCATCCAAACATTGACAATAAAATGAGCAATCCTAAATTCTAGATTATTCTAAACAGTCACCAACTTTTTTAAATAGAAGAGGTTAGGATTTGAGATTGTTCAATTTTTTTGTCAACATTTGGATGGTTGATAAAGAGAATTAGATGGCACTCAAAGGGCATTTTTGACTTTTCAAATGTCACTTAACAACTTATTAACGGACTGGTTAACGACAGGTAGTAGATTGTCGCATTTTGAAAGATTGGGTACTTGATTGTCGCATTTTAAAGTTCGAGGACCAAATTATCACTCGAGCCCAAGTATAAGGTACTAATCGGAAAATTTCCCTTATCTTTAGCTACGTAATGAAATGGCTATAAGGGTGTTAATGGACCGGTTTTGGATTGGACCCCGTCCAATCAAAAATTAATTTGGATGGATTGGACAAACCAACAAAACATATTAGATTGGACGAATCGGGTCCTAAATATTTATTAAATTGGATTGGAGTTGGTCTATTAGTAACAAATTTATATGAGAAATTATCTAAAACTCACCATGACTTTTCAGCATTTCTCTTAAACTCACTACAACTTTTCAAAACATCTAAAATTCACCATGTCATTAAGTTTTTATTTTCCAAAACTCACCTTACGTTAGTGCACCGTTAGTGTTTCTTAACATAAGTGTACACGTTAGCATAAATAACAATTTTTATGACCAATTCACCCTTGAATAGCGAGTTAGAGGAAAAAGGGTCTTTTTCATTTTTCAATTTTCTGTTTTTTTTTTTTTACATTTTTAGTGTTTTCTTATAATTTCTAATGCTTTTTTTAATTTCTGTTTTTTTTTTACATTTTTCTATTTTCTACCATCTATAAAATTTCCTGTATTTTTTGTTATTTATTTGTAATTTCTGTGTTTTTCTATAATTTTTGGTGTTTTGTCTACAATTTTATTCTCTGATTTTGTTTTTTAATTTCTATAGTTTATATAATTTGAAAATATTTTTTTTAATTTTGTGTGCAATTTCTATAATTTTTTTTTATATTTTTTTTTTGTAATTTCTGTGTTTTTATATGCATTTGATATTTGAAAATATTTTTTGAACTTTTTCCTTTTTTTTCATGTCTAAATATTAAAATATATGTATATATTTTATATTTTTTTATGAAGGTTAAAATGTTTATATATTAACAGCCGTTAGTCTCTTTAACGCCAAGTTAGTGACATGGTGAGTTTTAGAGATTTGAAAAGTTGTGGTGAGTTTAAGAGAAATATTGATAACTCGTGATGATTTTTTGACAATTTCCCAATTTATATTAGATTGAATTGGATTAAGCCAATATCTGGTCCATTGATATAAGATAAGAATATATGTGTCAATGAACCCGGTTTGGCTTGAAACCAATCTAAATCAAAATAAATTTGAACAAATTGGACGGTCCAGACATTGAATTGGACCGATCCAAATTGGTCCAAGACATTCATTGGATTGAATTGGACATGAGTCCATTCACCTAAGTGGCTGCTTTTCTTTTGATTTCCAATCTGCCCCCATCCCCTAGCCTGGCGCCCCAAATATGTCCCACACAATAGAAACCCACTATATATCCTCTCAGACGAATGCCCCCTTTAGATCGTGCGGAGTTAATGGAACAGCTGTTAACTCCAAAATTTTCACCCAGAAGACGAGGATAAATTTCTTAAACTTCAGTTATAGTTTAGTTAATTGATTAAATGTACCGTTACTGTTTGAAAATTAACTATTGTTTGTAACAATTGACTAAGGATAAATTTCTTAAATTTCATTCTCTTCGTTGAAGCTGCCAATCCGAACAACCTCCAGCAAATTGCTGACGGCTCAGAGGACAAGTATTCCTTGTGGAGATTGAAAAAACCTTGGTGACTGACGAGGGTCTATCTTAAGTCGTGTATGCTTATCCTGCACGAGGCGGCGGTGGATCGAAAGAGGAGCCATTCGTGAAGGCCAATGGTGAGCCGGTGGAGTGTTCTCATTTGACACGAGTCCACTCATGCTACGGAGACAAGCTAGAGACGAACGAGCTAATGGTGAGCCGGTGGAGTGTTCTCTCACTTTGTTCCGCCACTGCCACTGCAATACATCTCTCTCCACCACTCGCTGATCAAACACCACTGCCACTGCCGATTAGAGAGGATCAGAGAGATTTTCACCTTGTATTCAAGGCCCTGTACCTAAAACACCACCGCCTGGTATTACTAGAATGGGTGAAAATCTCTTGTCCGATGTCTCCCAATTGAACGATCATCGCATATGGGGTTACAACACAGAGAAGACCGATGTCATCACTGGCGATTCTCAGCCCTGTTCAACGTCATGAGTTGCAATCGATTCGCAGGGTCCACCAACGATTCTTAGCTTGTTCAATGTCACGAATTACAGTCATAGCAGTGGAAGCAGGGTCCACAAGGGTTGGTCATAGTTTGGGGTTTCTAGAGCCAATATAGCCGCAGCAATTGCCAACGCTTCCGCAAGACTCAATGCAGTCATGGAAGCACAACTCTTTTGGGGTTTCTAACGGCCGATGGGTTTTGCAGCAAATCGGAATATCTATATTAACCTACACACCCTCGAATGTCATCTGGTGGGCATCGTATTCCGTTGCTCAGAGACTCATCTGTGGTGGAATTCATTGCTATTTCTATAAAAAAGATGAGAAAAAACAGAGAGGGTATGGGCAGCAGCAACAGTGGCATCTTCCGACTGGATACGACGACAATAGTGGCAGTTCAGGAGGTGAGCACAGCCATGGCAGACATCAACATGGTGGAATTTCACCTCTGCCACTGGGAACGAATCTACTTCAACAGCATCCTATATCGGTCCATCAATTTGTAGCTCTCAGACATCCTTCTCCAAGCTATTCTCCTTATCACAGAAGTCCTCTGGGATTAGAAAAATTTTACCCTGTTTCATTTTAAAATTTTGAAAGAAATTTCTCTCTACTCTCTCTTTCTCTCCCCTCCTCTTTCACTACCTCTGTTCTGCCACCGCCGCTGCAAGTTACAGCAGTGGATTTGGTATTTCTCCTTCTTTCGCGCCTTTACCGTTGGTCGAGCACTTTTAAATTTTAGAATACCCACAAGGGCCCTAACACGTCAGCGATCATTCATCTTTTCCATCGTTCCAAACAACAGCCAATTCTCTGGCCACGATATCGTCTTCATCTTCACACACACCGGCGGAATCAATGGCACTTTTCAACATCTCGGCTTCGTCAACCATACCAACAGCGGCAACCGCAATACTCACTTGTTCAGCATCGAATTTGATGTGACCAAAAATCAAGAGTTCAACGATATCAATGATAATCACATCGACATTGACGATAATTCGCTCACACCGAAGACTGTCGAGCCGACCGGTTAATGGGGTGACCCGGTGAAAACAGGTCAAAGAGTATTTTTTGAAACGGAGGTGAGAAGGGTATTAATAGAACTTCGATAAATAAATTAGTCACATGATAATATGATATCATATATATCGAAAAATTAACAATATTAACGGTAAGGTAAGACTTAGTCGATTGTGAGAAACAGTTAAATCATAATGATAGTTTAAGAAATTTATCCAAAACGAAAATGTTTCCCCATTCAGCTATTCCCGCTCATACTCGCCTCTCTCGACCTGCTTTGTGACTTTGTGTAACCCTGACCCTGCACCTCTTCATCCAAGCTTGGCAAAAAATCCGGCATTGGCAATCGTTCCGGAAGATATATCGGAGATACTCCCCGTTTCTTGTTGGGCCCAGCCCATTATGCGATATTGATCCATATTATAATCCACTCTCCTTCAGCCAACTGTTTTTTTTTTCGAAAAAAAGAAAAACAAAAACTAGGGTTAGATCTTTTTTGCGCGCGGCGTGTTGAAGAGAGAGAGGAAAAGAGAGAAATCGAAATACTGTGCAGATTTTTCAGTGCGCAGAGTTCATCAAACGACTGGAACTTTTCGATCCATCGTCCGATTGAGCAGAAATTTGAACAATAAGTGGATGACGCATTTTTCTTCATTCTGAACGGTCGGATCTTTGATCGGAGCTCTGAATCGCCGGTTATTTGAGGTCGAATAGAAGCAAATCGTAGTTGTTCGGGAAAAGAAAACATATCGCGGCTGTCTTCATCAATTATTCTGATCAAGGGTCATTTGTGGTTCGATTTGGCTGAAATTTGGTGGGATTGTTCGAAATTCACAGACCTACGATCGGAACGGTGGAGATCTGATTTGGTGTAGTGAAGGTGTTCATGTTGTGGCCTGAACAGTAGCCGCGTTTGTGAGTTTTTCTGACTGTTATTTTCACCGCTTTTGGTATTCTCGTTTGTATGTTTGAGAATCTGTATTTGCTCTAAGTTTGTGAGCATATTGTGGTATTTGAGTTGCTGTAATTGTTACCTCAAGTTATTAGTGGAGATTTTTGGTTGGGTCTCCTTGGCCCCGTGGTTTTTTTATCCTTCGCATTGGAGGGGTTTTCCACGTTAAATATCCTGTGTCTCTCTTTGCTTGGCTTATGATTGTTTTTGTTGATATCTTGTTTGGAATTGTGATAGATGAATATCTACAAGTTTTTATTTTTGGGAGAGAAATAGTTTGTGGATAAACTTTGTTTCTTCCCAACAAAGTGGTATCAGAGCCAGGTTATTTGTTTGTGGATTTGTTTGATTGCATGATGGAGCCTAATTATTGTAGAATGATTAGTTTGAATGGCACCAATTACCACAAGTGGAGAGGAAAAATGAAGGATCTACTATTTGTGAAAAAGTTACATTTACCAGTTTTTTCTACTCAAAAACCTGAAAATAAATCTGATGAAGAATGGGCTTTTGAGCATGAGATGGTTTGTGGCTTTATTCAACAATGGGTAGATGATAATGTTTTGAATCATATTGCTAATGATTCACATGCCAGAACCTTGTGGGATAAGCTTGAGACTTTGTATGCCTCTAAATCTGGGAACAATAAATTATTTCTGTTGAAACAGGCTATGAATTTGAGGTACAAGGAAGGTACTCCTATTTCTGATCACATAAGTGAATTTCAGGGGTGCTTTGATCAATTGTCCGACATGGGTATAAAATTTGAAGGTGAAATTTTGGGACTTTGGTTGCTTAATACTCTACCTGACTCTTGGGAAAATTTGCACGTGACTTTGTCTAGTTCTGCTCCTGGTGGTGTAGTGACCTTGGAATATGTAAAAGCTGATGTTTTGAATGAAGAAGTCAGACGACGAACTCAACAAGCATCATCTTCTCAATCAGAGGTTTTGATTACTGAAAACAGGGGGATAAGCAATGATAAAGACCGAGGACAAGGTAACAGAGGTAAAAGTAAGGCTATAAGCAAATCAAGGTCTAAGTACAAAAACCTTGAATGCAACTATTGTGGTAAAAAGGGACATATCAAAAGATTTTGTTTTCAGCTGAAGAAGGACAATAAAGGTAACAAAGATAAGCAACAAAATAAAGATAATGACAATGATGATCGTGTTGCCACCACCACTATAGGTGATCTTGTGATTGTCTGTGATGAGAATTTGATTAATGTTGCTTGTGATGAGACAAGTTGGGTTGTTGACAGTGGTGCCTGTTTTCATGTTACATCGAGAAAGGATTTTTTCACATCTTATACTCCAGGTGATTATGGGGTTTTAAAGATGGGTAATAATGGTTTGTCAAAGGTGATTGGCATTGGCACTATTTGTCTAAAAACAAGTAATGGGACTGAATTGATTTTGAAAAATGTCAGACATGCACCAGACATTTGTTTGCATCTGATTTCTACCAGTGTTCTTGATGATGATGGTTATGTTAGTACCTTTGGTAATGGACAATGGAAACTCTCGAAAGGTTCTTTGGTTGTGGCACGTGGAAAGAAGTGTTCTAGTCTGTACTGGACCAAGACTTCAGTTTCCATTGATTGTGTGAATGCAGTTGAGTGTGATAACTCATCAGTGTTATGGCACAAAAGACTAAGCCACATCAGTGAGAAGGGACTTGATTGTTTGGCGAGGAAGAATCTACTTTCAGGTTTGAAAGGTGCAAGGTTAGAAAAGTGTGCTCATTGCTTGGCTGGGAAACAAAATAGAGTGTCTTTCAAGGGCCATCCTCCCTCTAGGAAATCAGAGTTGCTTGAGTTGGTGCATTCAGATCTCTGTGGTCCGATGAAGACAAAAACATTTGGTGGTGCATTTTATTTTGTTACTTTTATTGATGATCATTCAAGGAAACTTTGGGTTTATGTCTTGAAGAGTAAAGACCAGGTACTTGGTGTCTTTAAGCAGTTTCAGGCTTATGTTGAGAGGGAAACAGGGAAGAAACTGAAATGTATTCGCACTGATAATGGTGGTGAATATTGTGGACCATTTGATGAGTATTACAGGCAGCAGGGCATTAGACACCAGAAGACGCCCCCTAAGACTCCTCAGCTTAATGGTCTGTCAGAGAGGATGAACAGGACGTTGATGGATAGAGTTAGATGTTTGCTTTCAGAAGCAAAGTTGCCTGGATCTTTTTGGGGTGAAGCTTTATATACTGCTGCACATGTTATTAATTTATCTCCTGTTGTTGCTTTGCAAGCTGATGTTCCTGACAAGGTGTGGTACGGAAAGGATGTATCTTATGACCACTTACATATCTTTGGCTGTAAAATATTTGTGCATGTGCCAAAAGATGAAATGTCCAAATTAGATGTCAAGACAAGACAATATATCTTCATTGGCTATGGTCACGATGAATTTGGCTATAGATTGTACGATCCAAGTCATGATGTTATTTTTATGGAGGATCAGACCATTGAGGATATTGATAAGGCGGAGAAATCAAAGTCTTTAAGTACTGATGGATTGGTTGATCTTAATCCAGTTCCTGAGACATACGCCCAGTGTAGCTGAGTTTGGTAATCATGATAATGGCCAGAATCATATTAATGATGATTTGGTTGAAGATAATGATGATGATATTGATGTTTCTACCAGTGGTGCTATTGGTGAACCTGTTGCCCCACTTAGAAGGTTTTCTAGACAGCATATTCCCTTTACTCGCTATTCGCCTAATGAATATGTGTTTCTCACTGATGGGGGAGAACCTGATTGCTACAAAGAGGCTATGGAGTCTAAGCACAAGAAAGAATGGGTTGCCGCTATGAATGATGAGATGAAATCTTTGGTTGACAACCATAATTTTGAGCTGGTCAACTTGCCTAAGGACAGGAAAGCTTTGCAAAATCGGTGGGTTTACAGGTTAAAGACTGGTGAGAATACTTCTAATCCACGATACAAAGCTAGATTAGTTGTCAAAGGCTATCGTCAGAAAAAGGGAATCGACTTTGAGGAGATTTTCTCGCCTGTTGTCAAAATGTCTTCTATCCGAGTTGTTCTTGGTTTGGCAGCCAGTCTTGATTTAGAGGTTGAGCAGATGGATGTCAAAACTGCTTTCCTTCACGGTGATTTTGAGGAGGAAATTTACATGGAGCAACCAGAAGGTTTCGTGGTGAAGGGTAAAGAAGATTATGTCTGCAGATTGAAGAAAAGTCTATATGGGTTGAAACAAGCCCCGAGACAATGGTACAAGAAGTTTGAGTTTGTTATGATCCAGCAGGGATTCAAGAAGACAACCTCAGACCATTGTGTTTTTGTGCAGAAGTTTTCTGATAATGACTTCATCATTTTACTGTTCTATGTCGATGACATGATGATTGTTGGTCATAACTGTTCTAGAATTGACAGGTTGAAAAATGAGCTTAGTAAGTCTTTTGCAATGAAAGACTTGGGACCAGCAAGACATATACTTGGCATGCAGATTACTCGTGACAGAGAGGCCAAGAAGTTGTGGTTATTTCAAGAGAAATATATTGAGAAAATACTTCAGCGGTTTCATATGGATAAGGCTAAAGTGGTAAGTACACCTCTTGCTTTACACTTTAAGCTTAGTACTAGACAAGCTCCTTCTAGTGATAAAGAAAAAAGAGAAATGCAACGTATTCCTTATGCATCTGCAGTAGGAAGTTTAATGTATGCAATGGTTTGCACAAGGCCTGATATAACTCATGCAGTTGGTGTTGTTAGTCGTTTTCTATCCAATCCAGGTAGAGAACATTGGACTGCTGTGAAGTGGATATTGAGATATCTCCGTGGTACTTCTAGTTTAAAACTCTGTTTTGGAATTGGGAAACCTATTCTTTGTAGTTTTACAGATTCAGACATGGCTGGGGATGTTGATTCTAGAAAGTCTACTTTTGGTTATTTGATTACCTTTGCAGGGGGAGCTGTGGCCTGGCAGTCTAGGTTGCAGAAGTGTGTTGCATTGTCTACGACTGAGGCTGAGTTCATCGCTATTACTGAAGCATGTAAGGAGTTGCTGTGGATGAAAAAGTTTGTGCACAAACTTGGTTTCACTCAAAAGAGGTATGTCTTATATTGTGATAGTCAGAGTGCTATTCATCTTGGTAAGAATCCAACATTTCATAATAGATCGAAGCATATTGATGTAAGATATCATTGGATTCGAGATGTTTTGAACTCCAAGTTGATTGAACTTGAAAAGATTCACACTAACAAAAATGCTGCTGACATGATGACAAAAGTGGTGCCTCGAGAGAAGCTTGAACTATGTGCCGGAGTAGCCGGCCTTAAATTTGCATAGTTGCCTTTTTTGAAGTGTCTCCCTTCTCTCATGGGCTGGAGGGGGAGAATTGTTGGGCCCAGCCCATTATGGGATATTGACCCATATTATAGCCCACTCTCCTTTAGCCAACTGTTTTTTTTTCAAAAAAAAAAAGAAACAAAAACTAGGGTTAGATCTTTTTTGCGCGCGGTGTGTTGAAGAGAGAGAGGAAAAGAGAGAAATCGAAATACTGTACAGATTTCTCAGTGCGCAGAGCTCATCAAACGGCCGGAACTTTTTGATCCACCGTCCGATCGAGCAGAAATTTGGACAGTAAGTGGATGACTCATTTTTCTTCATTCTGAACGGTCGGATCTTTGATCGGAGCTCTGAATCGCCGGTTATTTTAGGTCGAATAGAAGCAACTCGTAGTTGTTTGGGAAAAGAAAACATTTCGCGGCAGTCTTCATCAATTACTCAGATCAAGGGTCATTTGTGGTTCGATTTGGCTGAAATTTGGTGGGATTGTTCGAAACTCACAGACCTATGATCGGAACGGTGGAGATCTGATTTGGTATCGTGAAGGTCTCCATGTTGTGGCCTAAACAGTAGCCGCGTTTGTGAGTTTTTTTGACTGCTATTTTCACCGCTTTTGGTATTCTCGTTTGTATGTTTGAGAATCTGTATTTGCTGTGGTGTTTGAGTTGCTGTAATTGTTATCTCAAGTTATTAGTGTAGATTTTTGGTTGGATCTCCTTGGTTCCGTGATTTTTTTACCCTTCACATTGGAGGGGTTTTCCACATTAAATATCATGTGTCTCTCTTTGCTTGGCTTATGATTGTTTTTGTTGATATCTTATTTGGAATTGTGATAACTGAATATCTACAAATTTTTATTTTTGGGAGAAAAATAGTTTGTAAATAAACTTAATTTCTTCCTAACATTCCTCTCATCTCATCTATTCTCTCACATGTTTGAATCTGATACCCCTCCTCCCATCCGAGCTCGGAATCCATGCGTTCTCCGGTGCCAATGATTATTATGGCAATCTCACCGTTTGGAGGTATCTCTCACATCTCTAATCCCCCTTCTCTCCCTTTCTCTCCATATTCGTCAACCTTTTTTTTCTGGTTGTTTTCCCCGTAACAGACTCAAAAACTTATCCCCTTGTTCCTTCCCACATCTCCATTATCGCCTCTGCAACTTCTAACAGCGGCGGCTCCTCTGCACCTCTTTTCTATCTCATTCTTTTTCCTTCTTCCATTCTTTCTCTTCAATTTCTCTCATTCTTCCTCTCCCACTCTCTCTCCCTCTCTCTCGTTCTCCCCAGCCCCTGTTTTTCCTGTTTCACCATTGAACCACCGCCTCACGACCAGCATTGGAACTGAAAGAAACCATAGAACCACCACCGCACAAGTCCACCCTTGTGGCCTTATCGTCCACAACTGTTCAGGAACTGAAAGAAACCACATAAGACATGTTGGGAATTGATGTAGGTCAGCAAACACTGTCGCTTGATTGGTTGGAATTAAAAGTCAACAATGATTTATAATCTTACAGAATCGCTGAGGACGCGCATTTTTCTGAATGCCACACCCGTGATTGCATCGTCTATGATTTCCTCCAAGAATTTACACATTTTAACTTTTAAGCCGGTCTGTCAACTACGATTTCAAAATGATTGTGGATTTTTAACGAGCAATGACGGTGCGAGACGTGAAGCACAAAATTTGCCAACTCACTGGCATTTCAGTTTAGCTGCTGAAACTCGTTCACCACAATACAGAGTTGCAGGACGATTGGACTCTATACCAAATTGGTGTTTATGAGAGTAGGCATTTGGATATCGAAATTAATATAAATTGAATAAAGTAGAGTTTTAATTAATTTCATTTTCAATCCACAGTAATATAATTTCAAACAATCAAAGTTCATTGGAACTGAGGATCATCGGTTTTGGTTCATATTAAATGTACGTACGAATGAATGTGACATTGATTTTTTTTTTCTTATTCTACTTATCAATCATGAAATGGAAAATGAAGTTAGCGGAGAGAAACGCAAGAGTGTAGATCCCATATTTTGAAAGCAAGAAAATAGATGGCAGGAAAAAAAAAACTCAAAATTGAGAGAGGAAGAAATGGGGGGAATTGGAAAGCGAAAAGCAGCTGCCCCAGACCGCCACTCCTACTCGAGCGGTGGAGAACAAAATGTATCCATCTCGGACTATTGGAAGAAGGGGAACCAGGCTGTTTGTGTGAATGGGAGTTCCACGGGGCATTAAGGGGGCATGCGTGTGAGAGGATACGCGACAGGTTTCCATTATGTGGGACATTTTTGGGGCGCCGGTCTGGGGGGAAAGATTCGAACTCTTTTCTTTTGCCAAAAAAATAACATAGAAGTATGGATACATCCGATGCATATTTATGATTTCCACCATATAGCTATAAACATTTAAAACATAAAAAAATACACCCTATGCAATCATACCCGTCAGTGAATTGGCATCAAGTTCGAGCTACAAATTCTGACACACCTTGTGTAAAAAAAACACACCCTTTGCACCCATACCTGCCCCAAATGTACTTTGAACCTACAAATTCTAACACTAGGGTTATCAGTCATTCTCCCAAAAAATAACCATTGAGAGATGTTTCAAATACATGGGTGGGAAGTGTTGTGGGGGCACTAGTGGGGTGCCTATTTAGGGGGTGTTCTTTATTGTGGATAACACTTGTGGCAGGGACTAATCTATACCACTCCACAACCCACAATTGTTTTGAATTGTGGATAAACTGTGTTGATTGGACCAATCCACACCAATGGTGGCATTATATAGGCGTAGTTTGGACCATTCCACACCACACTTTTTGATTTCATGTATCTCATATACATTTATGAATGATCTACACCAATATTTAAAAAAACGACCTGAAAATGGAACCATTTTAGTCGCCGGTTTGACGGTCCAACCATCTGGTTCTAACGGACGACCCATTTTGACAAACAAATTAAAAAAATAATTAAAAATAAAAAATGATAAAAACTGTTGAATGGGTCGACGGTTCGACTACTCAGGTTAACAGGTTGTTAACTTTTTCAACGGTTTCTAGCCAAAAACCGGGTCAACGATAGTTCAAAAACCTTGATCTACACAGTTAATCATAATTATCTAATTTTTACATTTTATATGATAAATATATTGAGAAATGCATCAATGAGTTAATATTAACCAATAAATATTAATTTTTTATAAAATAATTAATAATTTTAAAAATATCTTTTAAATATTATTTTATTGATAAAACATTAAAATTTACAAAATTAAAAAAATAAGTAAAATAATTAATATTTTATTAACAAAAATATTAAAATGTAAAACAAACAATAAGGTTTCAGCCTTTGAGGGAAAGTGTGAAGTAGGGAATCAAAAATCAAGTGTAGACGGTCCGTAACCACGAGATTTTGCTGTGGATGAGAAATTGGGGTGTGGATGGGACCGAAACACCGCCCACGAGATGAACACAGTGTCGAACACCACCCTAATCTTGAAGGATGCTGGATGTGTTTGAATATCAAGTCGTTCAGGGTTACTCCAATGTAATTTCCTTTTTTTGGTAACCTTTAATCTATATCTATACTATTTATAAAAGTGCGAATGAGTTAATGGGCTTTTGGAAATTTTTTCGCTAAACTATTAAATACATTTAAGGACCTCTCATTAATTTTTGCATTTAAGTCATTAGATAAATCATATTCTCTCATTGAATCCAACATCTATATGTTTATTTATCATCATTAAATTCCACTAATAAATTCATACACAATAATTATTAGGGTTAATTACTTAAATATACCCTATATATTTGAGAAACAACTTAAATGTACCCTAAACTTTCAAAACCTACTTATATATACCTTATAATATGGCCCCGCATAACACAAATAAACCATTTATTACAAAAAGTGTCAGAGTTGTTAGATATGCCATTATTTTTTTATAATTCTACTTTTACCCTTGTTCTTCCTTTCTCCCCTCTCTATACTGAATGAATGGAGGCGATGTGGATATGGAAATATAGAAGAAGAAAATGTTAGATTGTCAAAGACAATTAGATCTGATGAGAATAAATCAAAGGGCGTAGTCATGGATCTAGAACAAGATGAACTTAAAACAAAAAAAGTAGATGGAATGTTGAAAATATTGTTTATTCATTAAAGAAATGTTATCTGAAGAAAAATAGAAGAAAAACATAAACACTAAAGAAGAGAAGAAAAGCATAAACACTGAAGAAGGTATTTGAAAAGACAAAGGAACCAAATCTCTAATACCTTTGATTCTGCTCCGACCCAGAATGGAGATTATATGATCAAATCCCATTGCTTCATTATTTTCTTAAACACCTCACAGGAACTACGACTATTCTAACATCCATACCGGTTAATAAACTCCTTTTGCCTTTAATAAACACCTTCTCCAACCCAAACTTGTTATAACAAATAAAAATAATAAAGAAACGTTGAAGTTGTACCATTTTGTTCCCTCATAAAGACTTACAAACAGTATTGCTTGGGTGAGACCCTTGTTGACAAGTGGGAGAACCATCTATTCATTGTCAAAATCCTCTTTAGAGAGAGAGAGAGAGAGAGAGAGAGATAATGGCATATATTTGAATGAATGAATGAAATGGCATATTTTGAAATTTTAATGAATAGTTAGGGATACTTGCATCTTTTTACACTTAATCTATTAAACTTAACCCTGGAAAAGTCAACAAGGTATATATAAGTTGTTTTTAAAAGTTCAGGGTATATACAAGTAATTTCTCAAATATATAAGGTATATATAACTATATAAGTAATTAATCTTAATTATTAATAGAATGAAATTTTATATTTTTAAAATAAACCTAGAAATGAAATCATATTTTTCCATCTAGGCAATGGGTAAGTAGTTCAACCATTTGGACCAAATGGATGATTTCACGATGGCATAAAAATATAAAAAATAAAGAAAATAAAGAAATTTTGATAAAATTGGACATGTTTCTATTATTATATATTTGTCATATTAAAAAAACAAGTATGATAAAATAGACATAATTTTAGTAATGATGGACATGGAATATATAGCTTAAACCTAATGGGAAATAATTGAGAAAACAAATACAAATCTATATCTATATCTTTAATATTATTAAAAGTGTAAATTAAAGTGCAAAAATTTTGTTTGACTAACATTGGTCCCTCTCTCATTTTGAAGTTAAAAATGTAATTTCAACAACATTTAATCCTCATTCAAATCCCTCTCATTTAAGTCTTATATTTAAGGTATTAACTCCCATTAACATTCATTGATTCTTCTTATTCTTGACTAGAATGCCCTTATTTTTGTATTTGGTCCCTCTTTAATTGTGGGGGCACAAAATGTAATTTAAACTACTACATTTCTCCTCATTCAATTCCCTTTAAGTCTTATACTTATGGTATTAACCCATTTTTTATTGAATTTGATATTGATTGATCATATCTCAAAGAACAATCATTTTTATAGATAATAGAAATGAAATATAAATTTAAAACGAACCCAAAAAATGGAGTTGTTTCATGTTTGGTGGCAAGTCAACAATTCAACCTTTTGGGTCAAATGTGTAAACCCTCGATGTCAGAATTAAATTATAATAAAAATTAAAAAAAGATGAGAACACATAAAAGAATAAAAAATACAAAAAAATTATAGAAAACATTTAGGCAAATATTATTTGCTATAATCATCACAAAAAATTATCACGTGCAAAGCACGTGAACCCTTACTAAAGTTAATCCGTGTAGTTAATGGATCAAACTTGGATATACTTCAATCCAATATGATCCATTAGTTATGAAATAGTATACATTATATATGTATATTTTATATATTATTTATATAATCATATATTATATATTATTATGTTATATACATAATATTTTTTATAAGTAATGTTATGTAAATAATATAATATAATATTTATATTATATCATCAAGTTTTTTTATTACAATTCAAATTGAACCTAAAATTAGATAAGATATTCTAATCATAGGCTTAAAAATCCGATGGATTTTTATTAGATTTGGATTGATCTAATTACTTATCGGATCAAATATACCCTTTACCAAACCTGATCTGATCCATTTGCACCCCTAAGATTCAGCATGAACGATTAATAAACATGAGACTTGTTGATTGGCAACTCTAAGAACAACTCCTTACTTAGGAGTTAGGAGTCTCTAATAACACAAGCAATGGTGGCAACTTTAGTGGATGGGGCAAATGATGCATCACAAATAGAGGTGTCAATTGGACAAATTTGGTCCAAGTGTCCAACCCGATCCATTCCAATGTGAGTCCACTTATAAATGGACTCGATTCAATTCAGCCCAAATCCAATCCAATCCATTAAAATGTAAATGGTTTGGATTGGATCCAACCCAAATTGAATAAAATATAAAAAATTATATAAAAGCACTTTTAGCATTGAAAAATCACTTTTGTAAAAGTACTCTGATAAAAATATTTTCATAAAAGTACTTTTACAAAATCACTTTATTGAAAGTACTTTGCAAAAGTGCTTTTGTAAAAGTACTTTTATAAAAGCACTTTTCGAATTGTAGAAGTTTCTATATAAAAGTAATTTTGTAGAAGTGTTTTTATAAAAGTACTTTTGAAAAGTACTTCAGAAAAGTGCTTTTGTAACTTTTATAAAAGTACTTTTATGGAAGTACTTTTCAAAAAGTACTTTCATTCACAAAAGTAATTTTGTAAAAGTGCTTTCATAAAAGTTCTTTCATAAAAATGATTTCTAAAAGTGCTTTCATAAAAGTACTTCCTTAAAAGTTTTTTTTTGTAAAAGTGATTTCATAAAAGTGCTTTCGTGTAAAAGTAATTTTATAAAAGTGTTCGTAAAAGTACTACAAAAGTACTTTTATAAAACTACTTCTGTAAAAGTGTTTTCATAAAAGTAGTTTTGTGAAAATGCTTTTGTAAAAGTATTTTTATAAAAGTGTTTTCGTAAAAATACTTTTCATAAAAATACTTTTATAAAAGTGTTTTTATAAAAATATTTTTGTAAAAGTGCTTTTGTAAAAGTACTTTCATAAAAGTACTTTCATAAAAGTGATTTTATGTTGTTTTTAGTTTTGATTGATTTCAAATTGGACAAGGGTTTGGCCTCATGGTCGAATTATTAGAAATTTGGTTTATATCTAATTCAAACCCATAAGAATATGGACCAATTTATTTTGGATTGATCTAATTCAATAATTATAATGGACCGTCTAAATCCGTTTTGATAAGATTCGATCCAAATGAAAACTGATTGATTGACACCCCTAATTAGGAGTGCAAGTTGGGCGAGATTAGGTCGGATTGAGGTCAATCCTAATCTAACTTGAAAAATTGGGTTAGACTTGGATTGGCCTGACTTTTCTACTTCCTTTTGCCAAATGTTTTTATTGAGGTTAATCTTTTGATATTTTATATAAAAAATGACATAATTATCATGCTTATGAAAAACTTTATCTTTAAACTTAAATATTTTGAATACATGCATGAATACAAACGTAAATATTTATTTATAAGTTCACACATACACATAGTTGCACGTATACATCCATGCTGCATGCATGTATACATACATACATACATACAAACGTGTATATATATATATATATTTATTTATAAATACTTATATAAATAACTGTTTATATACTTTCAAATATAAAGATTAATTGGGTTCAGGTTGGCCAATCCCTCAACCCTAACCCAACCCAATACGATTTTTTTTTTCCTGGGGCTAACCCAGCCCAAGTTGCAGCCTAGTCCCCTTCTTTCTCATTAATACCTACATTGAAGTTATCAAATCAAAATAACATACCTACATTGAAGTTACCTCTCTTCCAAAAACTCACATCAACATTATCCTTTCAAATACGCTATTAAATTGTCTGTTGAAAATTTCCTTATCTTTATACTAAACCAAATAAATCTTGCAATCACAAAAAAGTACAACCAAATAGATTAAAGCCCAACCATAAGAGTTCTAACTTACATATACTCTTTGTAGTTTGTAGTGCATGTTCATCAACAAATTTTAATAAACATTTGACTATTAAATATATATATTTATAAATATTAACAAAAGTTATATTAGCTTCATAGGTGATGTAACGGTTTCTGGTCACGTATTATTTTTTTGGCTAAGTACCTTGTCAGCTCGTCTATTCCCAAGTGGCTTGTGACTCAGGGGATAAAGTGGAGCTCCCTAGCGTAGCGCAACCCAACTGCTTCCTGCTGGAGGTGATCTAGCTACCAGCAGCGACAGAAACTGAACTGACTACTCCCTGTTGGCGATGATCTACTCATCTTTGTAGGCGACGGGAGCTGAGGGACCTGCGAGAACTAAATCAGAGAACCGAGGGGTGTTTACCCGACGAGATCACTCCGATGGCTAAGTCAACACTTAGTAGCGGGCTGAAAATGATATTAGAGAATGGGAGAGCTAGAGAGCAGGGGCTACCATCATCCCTCGCCCCTGGGGGGTGAGGCCTTTATATACTGGAGTCCTCGTGGGTTTGGTGGAGCAGTTCTTGGATTCCTGATGTGACGGGACCTGTTTTCGTGTTAGGTGAGGATAAAGCCAGTTGTGTCACAATCCTGTAAAACGCAGGGTACGGTGGTGAGCTCCTCGGGGTTGTTAGGTTAGCACGTGGTCCAGGCCGCACCAGGGTCAGGTTGCCAGCTCGTGCCAAGGCCAGGTCGTGCTAGGGCCAAGCCACCAGGTCACGCCTATGCCAGGCCGCCAGCTCGCGTCAGGGCCAGGTTGCCAGCTCGTGCCAAGGCCAGGTCGCGCCAGGGTTAGGCCACCAGGTCGCGCCTGCACCAGGCCACGCCTGTGCCCGGCCGCGTTTGTGCCAAGCCGTGCCCGTGCTAGGTCGCACCTGTGCCAGACCGCGCCTGTGCCAGGCTATGCCTAGTGGGACACCATTAACTTAGCAAAGGCAAATTGTTGCCAAAGTGGTCCCGGGTGTCACCTATTTGTTTTGAGGTGCCAGGGTACATAAGGGTGAGCTGCATATGACGAGCTACCTAATTGTCAAGAGGCTGCACTTATTTGTCATGAGGTACCGGGTGTCATAATGTCATTGGAGGGCCAAATCCGCCCTCATCAATAGAGATTAAGTTATACGTGCATGTGCATATTAATTATTTTATCACTTTTCAACATTTCCCTATTGTTTCCTGATAATTTATACTTATCATAAACGATTTAAAGTATGCATTTTTTTAATGTATTACTATTGTAAATGTATGTGTAGTGCACATGTACAAGTATTGACGAAATATATAGTATAAGGTATTTGGATTTAAATTTATGACTTGCATGGAGCCCAAAAACAAATATCTACTTTATATGGCATAAATATACCTCATATATGATCATCTAAGGTGTAGATTTAGTGTCTTAATGTAACTTTTCGGATTTACTTGACTCTTCACAAATCACAACATATCCTTGTATATCTATGTGCGTGTGACATTTTTCCACCTTGCCCATATGTATTCAAAGCATATTCTAATACACATCTTAAAAATTATATTTTTGATACTCCTAATAATTTGAACATTAATAAACACCCCTTCAATATATTTTTTATTGTTCTAAAAATTGAATACTATGAGCATATCATTGATTTTCCATTCACATTAACATTTTAATTCTCATTCCCATCATATGAGGCAAGAGCCAATCATCCATAACCTGCCAACTGGTGGTCGGGATTCTATTAAGCATGGATGTTTTTTAGTTTAGAAGGAATTCCATCCATTTTCAGATCAATATGGTCACTAATGTGACCTCTATGTGATTTGAGTTTTGTAGAACCTGAATTGTTTCATTCTAGGTAAAAAGACAAGTGCTATGGGTTTCCTCAAACTTGTTTTCAATAACTCCTATTATGTATGGGTGTGAATAGATCTGTCAAATGTCAATGATACCTGAAGATCTCATATTCAAATAATGTGTTTATGCAATCGGATTGGATTCAGATTCGACTCCATCCCATCCGATTAAAATCCAACTATATTATAATATTTATTAATTTTAATGTATAAATTTTCTATAATTTTATTTAAAACTAAAAATATGTTTTTATATATCATGTTATATATGAATTTATATTATATATATATATATATAAATTCAGCATGTTATATTTATATTAATTTATTATCTATAAAATTTGAAAAATAATTAACTTTTTTGGTATTTAAAAAAATTAAAGTGGGGTCAGATTAAATGGTCGTTTTAGTGACAAGAAACCTATTTGATTAATGTATATTCACTTAAATCCCATTTAAAAATAATTGGAAAAAAAACTTAAATCTCCCCTGATATACTGAAACACCCCCTCATTTTTCAAATTGGACTTACACCTTCCCTCTCAGATTTATAAACCATCATCTCTAATAGTGAAAACTTAACTACCAACGAAGCTGCATCTATCCACTAAACCACCTATCTTCATAGTTTCAAAAGAAAAATCTGAAATTAGAAATTTAATAGCAAAAGGGTACATTTCCCGTTCACATTTGGTTGTGTATATTTAGGAAAGAAAATAGTTCATAAGAACTACCAAGAAACAATACCTTTTCATAAACAAGGTCCTTTGTTCAAGGTTGCCTTTTGTTGGTGAAGAGAAGTTTGTGTCTATCTAAGATACAATCAACGTAAAGAAATAATAAAGGGCATCATTGGGATTTTAAGTAAACCTAAACCGCGCTAACAGAGATGGAGAGTTTAACGATGGGAGAATTTTGTCCGCTAATGTCATCTAAGAGGGGAGGCTTAAGTTCAATCTGAAAACTGGGGACGTTTCCGTATTTAGATGAAATATCAAGGGGGTTTAATTCTTTTACCAAATATAATTACATTAATAAAATTTTAAATCAATTAAAATTATTTTTAAAATAAACAAGTTCTAAATATAAATATAATTCAAGTTAATAAATAATAAAAATTTACAAACCCCATCCAAGCCAAAAATTAACAAAGTTCATACATTGACGAGCACCGACCAGTGTATCGCATAAAACACTGATCTGAAAAAATGAAAATAAAAAAGAGTAATGTGATTTGGAATTTGTGCATCAGTATTGATATTTTGATTTTTGAGCCATGGACTCAAATTTGGATTTGCTCCTCACAGAGTGTGCTTCACAGCACATTGCGATAGTGTATTGCTCATGAATGACAATATACAAGTATGGAAGACATTCCTAATGTGCAGTTGCAAATGTTGTGAATTTGGTGTGAGGCATGCTTCTTCAGGAGCAAATTTGGTCTCCATGGACTCTGATGCATACATCCTATTCTACAAATTTCCCTTGTAATTGTAACTTGTGATGGTGATAACTCTTCCTCTTTTTCTCTTTCTCTCTCTCTCTCTCACACACACACAAACAAACTTCCCTTCTACCTGCAAGTAGCCATTTGCAGAGAATTTTCATTCATTGAGCTACTGGTGCTATTTTATTTTGATTTAAAAAACACCTTGTTTTGTTTATAGGAAACCACGTATAAAGGTTTGGATGATGTTAGCGAGTTCAGATCTGCTAACAAAGAAGGTTCACAACACTGTTCCAACTAGCCATGACAATGGCACATTGGGAAGTGGGAACATCTCCCCATGAATGACAATTGAGATGTTCCCAATGTGCGGCTGCAGTGGCTTGTTGGGACAATGATGGGAACGTTTTATTGGTAGTAGATCCCTGCCCAATGTTTGAATGGTTTAAGGATAAAAGCACTTTCAAAATTGCTAAAACCTCCCCTAAAGTTTCTGATCATTGTTGAAATCTTCCATGAACTTTGATATCATTGCAAGTAGACCTCTTCTGTTAGAATCCTCTAACAAGATACATGAAAATGTCCAACATACCTATGCAGTTATTTTTGACCAATCGCTACCCCAAACCCTTGAAATCTCTTTTCCAAAATTGATTTATTTCCCAAGTTTTTCCTTCACATCAATCCTCAAAGGTAAACCTGCAATATTAATTTCACAACCAAGGATGATCCATGAAAACTATTTGACTTTTAATTTCACTATTTTTTAATTACATTTACCGGTGTTATTTGTGAAGAGGTGAGAGAGATGAGTAGAGTGAAGAGAAAGGAAAGTAAATGCTTAAACTAAATTTCCTCGCGTCAAATAAATAAAGATATCATATTAGTCAATGAATAATACTAGAAAATGGTAAATTTTGGAGTATTGACCAATTGACCGTTGAGAAGGGAAAAAAAAGGTACAAATTGGAACCGCCCAGCAGAGGGCCTCTATTAGTCAACATTTTACAGCTTCACACTATTTTTTTAATCTACTCCCTCAATCTGCAAGAAAAATCGAAGGCTTTTATTTAGCTTCTCACTTCTTAGAGGTTTTCAGCTTATATGGTTTATTACAATCTCCTCACAATCTAAGTAGTCCTGCCATTTATGTAAGCAAGCCGAGCACTCTCACTTCCCTGTCGGATATCTTCATACGTTTTTACAGAAGCCTCAGCAAACTTGGTTAGCTGATGAAGTACCCTCGTCAAGCTTTTACATATGCTGCTGAGGTTTGAGCACTTCTCATCCGTTTCATCTTTGGTCCCTGATTCTCCATTATCGTCCAATTCTGAGGGTCCTTGTTTTTTCTGTTGTTCCTCTACCTTCTGTCCCATGGAACTGTGCAGATCAGATGCGAAGGTTTTGATGGCACCAGCAAGCTCCTCAGATGGCAAGGCTTTGATCCCAGCCAACCATTCAAGACAGAGAACAAAAATAGGAGGGGCAAGGGCCCTGCGAGGGCAGAATGCCCTCCTTCCTTTGGAGCGTTCTTGGGGCAGTCTGATACAGTTTTGGAGCCAACCATTTAGAGCTTCCACGTATGATCTCTGAGCACTATTCCAATCTGCAAAGCTTGAGCCAAAGCATTCAACCTCATGCTGGAGCTGAGCCAAAACCTGCCTGTAAGACTCGCCCTGAGGAGGTCCCGCTGTAGAGCCCTTGGCATGGTATGCTAATGAGATGGTGATGTATTGTGCATGATGGCATTCAAGCATGGCCTTCCACATACGGATCAATCTGCGGAGGGCCGACCAGACATGAATCTGATGTTTTCTATAATTAGAAACACCTCATGGGTATCTAATCCACAGATGATATAGAGCAAAAATATTAAGCAAAAATACAGCAATGATCTAGGTCATCAAGATCAAATTTTATCTACAAAGAGAAATGAAATAAAAAAGATTACCCTTGTATCAGTTCAACAAGCTGCGGTTGCAATTCCTCATCCCTCAATTTCTCGATTCGCTTTGATATTGAATCAACAGCATGAATTGCTACTCCTATTCGTGAATGGAGATCCTTTATAACTGCTCGAGTTTTGTCCATTACTTTAGGGTTCACATCCTTGGCAAATTGGTGCCTGAGCTGGTCACATTTCTGATCATACTCCTTCCTGATGGATTCACTAGCCTACAAGAGATATTTAGTGATTAAATAGCCTTGACAAATTTTTTAAGCATCAAATAATGCAGATGATGAGTAAAAGGATGGAACCATGACAGTTGTTAACACTATCTACAGAGTTTCTTCTTACAATAACAGGGTAAAAAGTTTCTTTGGAAAAAAAGACAAGGTCAAAGCCCAAAAGCTAGTTCTGCTGTAAAGGAATCTTGAGCTTCATGCTAAAAAATTTGTATAGTCATTAACCTTGAATCATACTAATATGAAAATTTGAGAAAACTTCTCAGCATCCAAAAGGATAGAAAGGCCATACAATCAGCTCAAGGCTGCCATGAACATGCAAAATTTAAACTAAGATGAAAGTACATCCATCATGGCCCTGGTGTTCCCTAAAGAAACTGATTCCCAGTTACTCCATTTCTTGCAAGGGTATTAGCTAATCAAGGTATCCATTTGAACAAGAAATTCAAATTGGATGCCAAAAATATAACTTCCCTGGTCATCTGTCAGATCACCCAAGGACGCCAATTCTTTTTTTTTTTTTTTTCCATCTAGTTTAGCACCACTCTATAAACTCCTACAATCAGATTTGACCACTCCAGTGAACAAGCTATTCTCAGACCTTGAAGAAGAGCACGAATCTTGGCTCTTGATGAATTCCCAATCTCAACATGTCTCTGAAACTCATGAATATGTTCCAGAGAGATCTCTAACTGCACACCCTATTCCTGAGGGCCCTGGGTTGCCCAGTTCATAATTCAATTTTAACTGTACTCCCTATTCCAACATGATCTTGTCTTTGCGAAAAACTTGCCATGGAAGCCCATCCCCTTGGGATACCAACCACTGGTAGGCCTATGAAATTAGCACTAAGATGGAAAATTACCAATGTCATTGATAATAGAAAAAGGTCCCCCACATACCGGTTGTAGCAACTCAGAATACTTTTTCCCCATCAAAATCTAATAATAGCCAAAATGATTTTTGAATCTTTAGTAGAAACTCTGTTGGGAGAAAAAGATATTTAGTTTTATATCTACTTAACTTTCTGTGGCTTCATGACTCCAAAAATGAATGTCATGATTTTTATTTGAATGTTACAATTGAAAAAAATGGCACAGATGCTGAATCATTACATCTTTCCACTAATAAAGAAGAGAACATGAACCAGGAAAAAGAAAAGTAATCAACAAGCCAAAGTTTATTTAGTAATTGTTATCAAGTAGGACCTTTTAAGTAAGCTCTGGATCTGAACAAGGATTTATTTAGAAAAAAATGTTTTTGTTTTAAAATTACTAGTCCTTTTCATATAGGTTTCTCTATTGAGTAGAGGCAGGAATATCAGTTTTGGTTTCTGTTTGCCAAGAAATGCAAGCCTTTTGTAATCCTTCTTACATAAGAGTTGGAAATATTTAGGAATTAGTAGTTGGTGAGTCATAATTTGATTAGCAAAAGGAGTAAGAGTTAATAATATAGGGAACTCCTTTAGGTCTAAGCGATAAGACTTTTAGGAACCAAACCAACAATGAATGGGTCTGGGTGGTGACTAAGTTTGAAAACGGCAGGAAGGTCACCGATCAAGAAGAGCAGCAGGAGAAGGTGATACAATCTAGTCCAGAAGAAGAAGCAACAGCAAACCAAGAACTGTGAGGAGGAAGAGGATTTGATTCCAAACGAGTGAAGTTTTAAAGATTCAAATCCATTTGGAGGTCCTTCCTCTCAGAATATTGTAGAGGAAACGTCTCAGTGGATTTGCAGTGGAGATAGGAAGGGTGATGGAATTTTTGAGGAATCTTCACAGATAGGAAGAGACAAAGTGGGCACTCTGGTTGACAGGCAGGTGGAAGTTGGGAAATCACTTGGACTTTTCTTTCTGGGGGTGGGGGGGGGGCAGTGAGAAAAGCGATTGAACAGTTTGAGAGAAACAGAAGGGAAGAATATAGTAAAAGAAAAACTATAGGGGAAGTGGGAAGAAGAAGGAATTCTTGACAAAGAATAGAGGGGGACATTAGCAAAAATCAGGAGAGGGGGTGGAAGCAGAGTCTAAAGATGAATTTGGAATCACGGAATGTTAGGGGATCAAGAGAAGAAAGAAGAAGAATCGGAGAAATCTCGACCCAGATGTCGTGATGCTGCAAGAACAAAGCCAGAGACATTTGACTTGAGAATGAAAAATGAAATTTGGGGCCTATGGGGAATGGGTATAGGTGAATGCTTTGGGTTTATTGGGTGGCTTAGTGGTTATTTGGGATCCAAGGTTCTCAGGAAGATTGGAGAGAAGAGAGAAATGTTGGGGTTTCAAGTGGGTAATTTGGAAAATTTTGTATGATTAGATTAGCAATTTTATGATTTTTTTCTTGTTTGTGATGATTCCTTGTCACCCATCTGGGTGTATCTATTTTTTCTTTTAAAAAAATTTTATTTTTGCCATCAGAAAAAAATTACTAAATTACACAATGAATGAATTTACAATTTAAGTATGTCTTTGAAGCTATCAATTGCTTCAATCCTTTGCTAAGTGCTGACTCCCAGGTTGATGCCTAGAGTCTAGATAATTCTAGGTTCTGATTGTTAGGTTAATCCATCTTTCTAACTTTGTTTATTTTACAGATTTGCTTAGACTGTATTTGGCATTTATCCTGCATCTCAGGGATCCTGTTCAACATGAGTGGATTTGTACTACATCACACACAAACAGGGTTACAGTTTTATGTTTGAGATCTCAATAATCCAATCACATGCTAAGCTTACTCAAAACAACATAATACAATATGAATATTGAAACTAGATGTTACATGAATACTTCTAGAGTCTATATTACAAGTTTCTCCAATCCAAATATGCTTCCTATTACAGCAATAAAAAATTGCTTCTGATTATTGTTTAATGCCCCTTTTTTTATATCATTTGAAGGGAGGGGGGGTAGCCCATCCCCCAAACCATAACCCCCTCCCCCCTGTTTAATGCCCCATTAATTCACATAATTGTTGACAGAATTACAGGAATGACATCCTAACAAGCCTTGTTATATGAAATTGTGTATACACACCAAATTTGGCAAGACATAAATATTAAAAATAAGTATCTCAAAGGGAAAAAAAAACAAAATCATGATGTCAACACATTGTGTGGGATATTCATGTTCTAAATTTTAATTCTGCCAGTATGAGCTTGTCTTACACTGCTGGTCTCAATCCTGGATAAAAGAGGAGGGTTGCATCAGGTTAGCAGATGGCACTAAAACTTGCCAAAACTCCCATGACATAGATCCTGATTTGTATTCACACGATCATCCTGGATATGGCCTTAAATAGAATGGAACGGCGAAACAAGATTCATGTAGCTGACGCCATATAGTTGGGATAAGGCTTGGATGATGATGACGATGGTTGATGTTCTAAATTTTCAGAAGCGAAGAACATGTCTAAAATTATGTGATTTCAATTCTAGGCAACTTAAGTTGAAACCATGAATCTTATATACATGTACACATACATGCATATAGGCAAATGATTGTCGCCTTGAATCTTCTTTACATTCAAGAGGTATTTAAGATAGGTTACGCTACTATCAACACTTTCTATTACAGAAACTTTGGAAAACCTGAAATAGGTTTCTCATTGTAGTAAATGCGGACATGTATATCTGATCTGAATACAGAAAACTATGCAACATTGCCAACTCTGGAGAACAAATCAATAGACTGAACACTTATAGACCTGGATGGCATTCCTTTAAAAAAACTACTGCTTTGGTCCCACCAAATAAGAAAAGAAATTATGTAATTGTATACTTGGATATCTTCAACTGATTCTCCAAACCAGTGGTATTGATACTAGTAAAGATTAAAAATATAAAATGCAAATATGGCATTACCTAATGATGGCCTTGGCTGGCTGTCCAGGATGGATAGACTGGATATGTACCTAAGTGTTATGGACACGTGCGGGCCCATAACACTAAGACCTAACATATGATAATGCACAATGCATCTTTAAACATTTCAACATTCTAAATTTCCGGACATGATACTTAGCTAGAAGTTGTGTGTATGTGTGTGTTATTGAAGTTCAGAATATGAAATATTAGTTACAAATGAATGTCAAAGCAAATTGCCAATCAACCAAGAAGATGACTGATTTGGATTAACAATATCAAATCAAGTACCTTAATTTCATCATAGAGTTTTCTCTCCCATGCATATAGTCTGTCTAAAGTGGAGGAATGACTGCCTGCAATCATGCAAAACTCTTCTACAAAATCACTCCCGCTGTCATCAATGTCATCCTTTGACATTGTTGCAAGAGGATTCTTGGATGAAGAAGATCTTGAAGATGTTGAGCGGTTCCAGGTAATTATCTTTGTCATTTGTTGTAGATCTACATAGATATTGGAAGATTAGGTAAGACAACAAACAAGAATAAATGTTCTCTTGATGTAGAAACAAAATATTTATGTTTCACCATACAAAATTCAATTAGGAGCCATCTATTGGGTAACAGACAAGAATACCTCCTTTAAACTCTTCAGATAGTTCAACTAGTTATGGAAGTATATGTTTTAGCTGGTTTTGCTTTTGGTAACCCAGGAAACCATAACTCAAATGGCAGGATTCTCCTATTCTATGTGAAAAAAGCCAACCACAAACACAGTAAATGCATGAGCACTGACATTAATTTTAATGGACATCTCCTGTATACTTGTAGGTAAAAACCTACCATAAGAAGTACTAACACTGGAACAGATTAGATGGAAAGATGCTAGAAAAGCCAAGGTAGGTGATGTCCCTGCATGTCTAGGATGGTGAGAATTCTAAAAGGATCTTGCAACAGCAAAAGAATAAACCCAAATGAGTAGCATTTGTATTGGGAAGGATGTAAAAAAAAAATTGTAACTCTCAATCAACAAAATGAGTTAATATCTTAATGCCTGGTCTAGATTCTAATCAATAGATGCATATAAGAGCCAATTAAAATACCTCTACTCTCAGAAAAGTTGAGGCGGATTTTATTTGCCTCAAGCATTCTTGAAACCTCTTTTCCAGATTCAGAGGCTCTGAAGAATCGATGCTCAATATCCTTTATGCTAGAGAGAAAATCTTTAGCCCTGTGAGTGATGAACTCAGAAGGATCTTCCCTTTCTTCACAGAAATCTTTCTGTGATCCTGTCTTCTCCCTCTGTGAAATGGACTTCTCCAAAACAGCACTGCTGGACAAAGTTTCTGCTGGACCATTTGCATTATAGTCGGGCTTATGTAGCTTAGTTTCGTAAACAGGTGTATTTTTCTCCAAGATAGTAGCATTTAAAGAATGTCCATTAGTGATTGCCAATCCTCCACTACCTTTACTTTCAATTGCTGAATTGCCAGAACTTTGACCAGGCCTCTGTTCACATTCTAGCTGTAGGGATCCTGCAAATGTATTCCTTCTTAAACCAATCTTTGTCTGTTTCTTCCCTGACTCTTCTGAAAACGGAACGATCTCGTCTTCCCTAAACTGCCTTAACCCGTTCACAAAATCGAACCCATTATCCTCCATGAACCTGAAGCTCTGCATCTCATCAGAAGGATCGAAGAAGTCCCATGATGAGTCCGTCTCAGGAGGTGGTGGTGGTGGTGGTAGAGGAAATGCCGAAGATTCATCGTCTACAAAACTAGTATTATTAAAAGATGGGTTGATAGTGACAGTGACTGCAGCAGTTCCTCCTGATCTCATGTAACTCAAGTTGGAGGGTGGAGGTGAAAGGGGGCTTTCGTTGTGCATCGGCGAACCAGTTGCCTCAGCATTATGAGAAGGAGATGGCGAGGGATATGAGAAGTGAGAAGGGGATTTGTCCAGCTCTGTTGCAGAGGTCGACAGAGACGATTCCGCCAATACCTCTGTCTCGGCAAATCGACGAAGAGCAACACCAATGTTTCGGAGAGATTGAACATAACAGAGATGAGCAACAGCAAGAGCATACCTTGAATCGATTGCTTGTTTGATGAATCTCTTTCTCTCCTTGCAGAGACGCAGAGCTTCGTCCTTTTCAGCTCTAGAGATAGCACAACCCATTTCGCGCTAAAGAAACGGAAAGTCCACTTCAAGAAACGAACTCCATTCTTCTCAAAACTCCATTGCCACCCAGTAGGAAACAATTACCTTCACGCGTTTTCTGCTGTGCTGTAAGAACCAACACTCTGAGAGAAGGGAAAGCAAGCAAGCAAATACAGGTATTAGTATATTACCACTTGAAATAACTGAAAACCCACTTCATGTAACCAACCTCAAAAAAACTTGTTACTTGTTCAAACCCTAGTTTTTTTTTTTTCTTTTTTTCTCTCTCTAGAAGGAACAGAGCAACCCTTTGTCTCGCTGAAAAACCAGCAGAGTTCTCCACGGAAAACCCAGTTGGAGAAACCTTCGTCTATTCAGAATCCCAACAAGACCCAGAAGAAAAAAAAAAAGGACAGCAACCTCACGTTCCCTTATAAATCCTCGTGTTGTGTTGTTATAACAGTAGTTGGGGATTCACAAAATCTTCCCCTCAAATAGAAACCTGAATCCGATGAGGAAAACGAAGTGGGTATCTGAAATGTATTCTCTTTTCAGGTTGGAAACAAAGGTATGCAGAGCGAGAAGAAACGAAATGATGAAAGAGAAGTTGTAAAGAGAAAAAGCCAAATGGGGAAGAAAGACAGGGAGGGGGCGGGAGGGAGGAATCTGCAACAGTGGATTCTGAGTAGGAGCTGGCCTCGTAATGTGTGACAGGTATCAGAGTTCCACTCTATGCCCGTGGAAAGCAAGATTTTAATTTGTGTGAAAGGAAAAAGAGTAGCAGTAGTACAGTATCAGTCACCATTTCTCCGTCTGAGCTCGGTTCTCCTCTGTGTTGGTGTAATTTGTTCCGCAGAGAGCATTAAAACAAACGAGACGGGGAGGAAATTCTTCAGTGTATCCGTCAGAAGAGGCACCTGCCGTTTTTCAGTGGAAAAGTATTTGACTGAATTGCCCCTCCTAAGTTCTAACGTCTCCTTTCCCAAATCCGGTTTTTGGGGGGAATCAGCATTCAGGAATCAGGAATCAGGTATGGTGACCACTGACCACCACCACTGATTAAAATAAATTAATAATAATTATTATTAATCAAGAGTCAAGGACTCAAGACAATACTTCAATAATCCCCCCTGGGCTCTGGCCCCACCTCCTTTTGTTTTGTTTACGGTTTACACCGCAGTGGGGCCTATACACCCATCGGGGGTATGTTACGACAACCTTGGCCCATGAAATATACGTTTCTCAATCTGAAACGTTCATTCGGTGAAACCTGAAATACCTTTTCAATCAAATGATGTGGAGAAAAAGTGAATCTTCCGATTAGGATCCATGACCATGGGTTAAGTTGAGTTGAATACGTGGGATTGACAAAGAATACCAATATTTTGTATCTGCAGCTAGATTAAACAAATCTTCTTTTTTGGAGGGAAATCAGAGCAACTGCTTGCTATCCGGCGTTAGTGCATTTAGTGCGTGGTGGTGGGTCACCACTTGCCACACTACCTGTGAGATTCGTGGTTTATCCCACCACTCACTTATTTTTTTTTGGGTAAAATACAAAAACCTTCCCTAAATTTTTTGACAATCATAAAAATCACTCTCAGTATTTTACCGGTAAAAACCTCTCCTATTCCCTTCTAATCAATATCTAAGATGGAAAACACTAAACAGAAGAATTATTTTGTATCTATTTTTATTGAAATAATACCCTTATTGACACGTTATACTCTTTCCTCGAGTTTGCATCCGCCCCCCCACATAGTTGCCCCCTAAATACATCCCACATCCCACGCATTGTAGGCACGCCGCGTGTCTGCCTACACACGAATTAAAAAAACTTGTGCGGAGCTAATAGGACGGCCGTTAGCTCCGCCCTACTAACTCCCTCTTGCACAAAAGGGCATCATCCCCGTTAACTCCCTCTGTGTTCGTATCCTCTTTCTCTAGATTCTAATCTCAGAGCTTAAACCTCCACCTTCCGTAACCCATCGGAGATTGCCCTCCTTCGAGTCCCGCCGGTAGATGCTGTAAGTTTTTCTCATTTTTTACATTTTTTTTTATTTTTTCTCATTTTCTACCGTTCTCAGATCTGAAACTCGCCAGAGTGGGAGCCCCCTTCGAGTTTGTTTGTTTTGACTTTGTTTTGCTTCACTGTAACAAAACCAACTGATTTCTCCGTATAGATGGTTCCCCTAAAAAGCTTCTCACCTGCAATCTTTACAACTTTTTCCTTCTTTTTCACAAAAAAATTAACTACTTCCATTGGTGATGTAGGCCATGAACGCGAATCAAACATTACCAGTTTACCACCACTAGAGACTGTGATTCCTTTTTTTTTCTCCTAAAAGGAACCACTGAAATCTTTTCGAGATCCCCAAAAGCTCATTTTGGGGTTTGGGCGGCTTTTCCTTTTATCCTTTTCTTGTTGTTTGCTTCTCATGGCGACCATACCAAATGCCACTACCAGTGCTGTTAGTGTTGTTATAGTTACACTAAATAAAATTCTTTCCTTCGAGAATCTAAATTGATGTGTCCACTTCCTCCCATGGAAAACGGGAAAAGATAAAAACTTGTGGGTCAGAAACTTAGAATTCAGATAGAAAAAGAAAGAAAGAGATGAAAAGAAACAACTCCAAGTATGATCAAAACCAACCAATTTCAAGTTCTATCAATACACATGTCTGCAACTCAAAAACCAAAATGTCATCACCAAGTATTTTCTGTTTTTTTTTTCTTTCCTATAATCATCATCAAATGAATTAACTACATTCACTCTCCTCAGAAGAAGGAGAATTGAAAGAGTGAGAGAAAATAAAATTGAAAAAAAAATGGAAACAAGAAATTTCTTTATGGGCTCTTATAGGCATAGATCAACAAAGAAAAATCAACTCTCTCTTGGTCCTTCTGCGTTGTCTTCTCCTCCAACCACAACTGGCTGTCCAACCCGCTTCTTGTCCTAAACATAAAAACAACATATCTAGAGTCTGGATTGAAGAACCAGTCATGAACATTCCACATCATATCAACCAACAACCCATCAACAAAGATGGTCTGGTTCCCTTTGAAATTCCACTGCAACCTCTTCACTCGAATTACCTTCATTTTATCGATACAGACTGATAGCACTAGATACTTCAACCCTTCGTCTTCTCCGCTGCATTTGATCAAAATGTCGTGGGTCATCCCAATATCGCAGAATTGCGCCTTGGTCGAATACAAAGGGTTCCCTGACAAATGCTCTGTTTGGGAGACCAAAAAGAATTGGGCAACTGAGACAACAACCTTGAACTTCTTGCAAACCACTTCTTCACCCATGTCTCCAAGGACCAGTCCAAGCTCGGAGTTAGCCAGGACCACAATATAGAATCCGTCAACTAGTTCAGGACCTGAGTTTTAGCTCTGAGATTAGAGTCTGGAGAAAGAGGATACGAACACAGAGGGAGTTAATGGGGATGATGCCCTTTTGGGCAAGAGGGAGTTAATGGGGCGGAGCTAACGGCCGTCCAGTTAGCTCTGCACAAGTTTCTTTAATCCATGTGTAGGCGGACACGCGACGCACCCACAATGCGTGGGATGTATTTGGGGGGCAACTCTGTGGGGGGCTGATGCAAACCCTCTTTCCTCTCCCGTTGACCTTTTTACCCCTGAACTCCATTGTCTGAAGAATAGGAACACAACATTGATTTCACCAATCCAAACCCATTATTCAGCTCTCTTTTCTTCTCCTCCCTCCTCACCGTCCCTACACAATACATCAAACTACCATTGGAACCACCTCTCTGTGGGGCGGTTCGGTGTTGTATTCCAACGCATGAAATTAATCTAGCTCTCTCTTTTAATCTCAAGAACATGAAATTAATCCAGCCGTATTCCAACTAAATAGAACATGGAATCTGATTAATCTTTGATTGAGATTTGAGGGACCATACACTGCTATACTGGAAAAGCGGAGGTTGCAAGTTAACCATCAACTATCCTGTAAAATGTAATGAAAATTGAAGAATGATCATAACTCATAACATAACATGACCTCTCTCTTTCCAAATCTCCGTTTGGTGTTTGAATCTGACCAACAGTCGTCACCATCGATTTGAGTGCAAATTTAACAGCCTGTCTTCTTCTTTAGACGATGCTTGGTTGGGGATGGCGACCACCGTGGTTCCAACGGTGGTGTTGTATTTGTGATGGAGATTCGGGCTGTGTGGGGGCAGCTCGATGTTGTGTATGGACAGTGATGAAGGAGGAGAAAAAAAGAGAGATAAATAATGGGTTTGGATTGCTGAAATCAATGTTGTGTCCCTCCTCTTCGGACAATGGAGTTCTTTGCTGACATGCGTAAAGTATGATAATGCAGGGACAAGTCTGTTGCTTGCTACTCAAAAACCATGAATCTTGATATGTTCCTTCTTCACAATTCAGGCCTGAACGAGGAATGTCGACACATTCTTCTATTGATCACCTTGAAGTTGAATAACTTGGCCTAGCTTTGGGTCCCGGACAATAGTACAACTGCAACAAAATTCCTTCTTTAGATCCTTGAGTATTTTGAAGTAACTGAATTCCTTCCTCAAACCTTGCACTGTTAGGATTTTTCGACCATTTCTTTGTTGTATATGCACATGCACATACTCCTTTGCCCCAATGCCTGAGTCCTTATCATTTGCCTTTATAAAGGGATGGAAGGCTGCAAGAATTTGGATGTCGAGTTCAGACATGAACCTTGGATGTTGAAAGTGGAGGACTACAAATGGAGTTGGGAAGGTATGGCCAGTTGAAGAAGAAAGAGATCAGCGAGAGAGGAAAAGGGGATAACATGCTGATAAGGGTAAAATAGGTATTTAAAAAATGATTAAGCGATTTAACATTTTTCGTCTTGGTCATTGACAAAAGGAAGGTTTTTGTCAAATTCTTTGAAAATCTAAGGGAGGTGTTTGCTAAAGTGAAACCATAAAAGAGGTTTTTATGATTGTCAGAAACTTCAGGGGAGGTTTTTGTATTTTGCCCTATTTTTCTTTTGGATCATCATTCTTATTGTGTTTTATCATCTATGTATGATGGATAACTTTAAAACTCTCAGAGTTATACTTTTAAAGGTTCACTAAAGCATCCTAAATTCCTAATATAGCTAAAATTCTCTTAAATTCTTAAATTCTTTAAGCTAAACTCCTCTGTAATTTATCAAAAACATGTAGTTACCTCCTTTCCATATTTCCATATTTGTTCCAGTAATGAATATTTTAAAGTTACAAAATTATCCTTACAAGGTAGTAGGGAATCTTTCAATATAATTTAAAATGCCATATTTGACTTTTTAAACTTCACTAGACCTAACGTTTTTATAGAGTAAAATTACTTTATTCTTTTGGGAAAGTTATAGTTAGAACGAGCTGTACATTTAAATTTATAGTGTAGGATGGTTCAAAAACCAATACAACTCTAATAGCTAGTTGTACATTTTAAATTATAAAAATCCCTGCCATGTCATTAGAGGTTTATGTGGTTGTTGCCAACATGGGACTTTGGGAGGGGTTGGTCAATGGAAAATTGTTCCTATGATCAATAATCTCAAGTTGCTTTTTTGCTAACAATGAGTCCTATGGATAAGTGTTTTACCCATAAGGCCTCATTTGTTTTCCAAGAGATAAGAGGGGGAAAGTTGATCACCAAGAAAGTGTCTCCTGTTAACCAATTTTCTTGTATTCGCTTTTCAATAAGTTGTGGGTCTTAGGCTTGGTTTGCTTTTCATGAAGTTACTTACCTAAGGAAACACTTACCCATGTAAGTGCATTTACCCATTTTCTTTTATTTCCGAAGTAAACAAGAAAATGACTTTCAATCATAAAAATCCATTATTAAATAGGGCAATTATGCCCCATTCCAAGTGCTGGCAGCTTTCCTCCCAGGTGGGAAAGTTAATTACCCACCTGGGAGACTAAGTGGTACCCAAGGAAAATAAACTTTCAATGGACCCCACACAAATTTAAAAAAAAAAGAACATGAACATCTTGATCAATGGAATGGATTGGCCTAACTATCACTTAGGTCGAGGTAAGTGACATTCATCTCCTACTTGGATAAATGAACTTTTTTAAGTAGAAACTAATAACTGTAAAACCTTCCAATCTAAAATTCCCTAACACATGCTCTTATGCTAGTGATAAATAATAAGTAAGATGTTAACAAACATTGGTCCAAGTCTCCCAATATTCATAACACCAAATGACATAGTATTGATTTTAATGTTTTTGGCAGTATTAATTGATTTTAATTTATGCACTTGTTCATACTGAACTTGTTTTTGCATTGTCACTATCCCATTACATGTGTGTGGGCTCATATGCATGGTATCCATACACAACTAATGGAACATTTGCCACAGGCTAAATGCACAAGCCTGTACTGCACAGAAGTGTTACACTCCAAACAGCTTCCCTATAAGTAGAACTTGAAAAATAACCCAAAAAAAGTTATTCCTGATTATTTGGATTTTAGGATTGTTTTCAAACTCTTTTTTTTTTGTTTTTCAAAGACCGGAGCTCATATTTATTTAGTACCACTTTAACAGAAAATAAAATGAAAGAGAAAGATAAAAACAAACAAATATACAAAGAATATAAGATCCTTAGGCTGTAAATATTTGTATTATGGGAATTTTGTTATGTCGTAACTCACTAGTCATCCACGTGGTATGACATGGCCAATTTTGTATCCCTAGAAAAATCAAAGCTACCCATTCTAAGACTTGCCTTCTAATTTGGTCATCATCCAAAACCTCACAAGTGTTTTTCGCACATTTGCAATGAACATAAATTGCTAGAGAATGTGGCTACTTATAGGTGGATTCTCCTAAAAGTCGAGGTGAGAGATATTTAGAGCTTGATCTTTAAGACCAATGTGTTTGACCTTCAAGCTTCAACATAGCCACTCTTTTGGCCATTTAGCCATAGTTGTTCAATGGATAGTTAGCCATAGTTGATTCGCCCATCAACAAGTTTCTCATTTTTCCTTAGAAATAGTGGCTACAAAGTGAATTGTTTTTCTTTTTGCCTGTTCTAAAAACAAATCAAAACCATTTCGTTTCAAAACAGATTACTTTTTAAAAACAAAAACACAAAAAGCATGTTTGGTTGAGTATGTGTTTTTTGTTTTCAAAACTAAAACCAAAAACATGTTCTTGGATTGGGTTTCAAAAACATATTTTCATCTGATTTTTCAACACATGTTCCATAAGTTATATAATTTCTGTACTAGAAAATTTTTGTTTTTGTTTTAAAACCCAATATTTTGTTGATTTCAAAAACATGTATTATTATTTTTGAAACAAAACCAAGTTATTTTCCCTTTTAAAACAAAAACAGAGTTCAAAAAATTATTTCTTTTATTTTTTTCTGATGTGGTAATTCCAAAAGCAAATGAAAACAAAAACATTCATATTGTAGAACGCCTCCTTAGATTGCAGGAACAAATGCCTCTTTAGAAAATGAACATTAATCTTGGTAGCTAGAATGGTAGAATAAAAACTATAATCAATTGTGTTTGCATTTACTCTCATCCAAAAGGAGCCTAAGCACCATATTGGTATTTTGATTTTATGGTATGAAATTTGCGTTTGGCTAGATAGATAATTTCTAATGTCTATACCACTTTTTGTATAAAGTAATGTGTCTTGGAGCGTTGGAGGAAGACATTTCCTCCAATAGGGTATGTATTTAAAATCACAATAAGCTATTTGGTGTGCCAAAAAGTTTCACTTTCCCGATTTCTAATTGGCACTAAACAAGTTACAGTACCAAACATACCCTAAGCAGAACATCATACTTAAGTGGCAGAAATAGGTTTTAGGATGTCATTGCGTTGGGTTCAGTAAAGGTTGGCTCAACCAACCAAAGCCGAACTGGTTAAATTGGCTACGTCTCAACCAAAAACCCACCTTGCCCTTGTAAGTGGATTGTCTGAATCATATAATTGGATTGTGTTTTAGAATTTTGAAATCCATTGACAGCCCTAATATGTCGTATCTCAGTAAAGTTCTTCAAAAAAAACTATGAGAGACAAAACTATAAATCAGAACCAGGATTTTCTTACAACTTATGCCTTGTTTGATTTTCGGTAAGTTATTTATCCAGGTAAATGCACTTATCTGGGCAAGTGCATTTACCCATGTTCTTTTAGTTTTCAGGTAAAAAAAATAATGATCATTTTAGTTATGAAAATTCTATTATCAAAAGAGGCATTTTTGTCCCATCCAAGTATTGGCAACCTTCCTAAGACAGGAAAATTAATTTACCCACCTAGGAGACTTTTCCTAGTCCCCACATAAATCTGAAAAAAAAGGGTTTCTTGGTCAATGAGATTCACAACTTTCCCCACTTTCAATATCCAAAAAAGGAACCCCCCCCTAATCTGAAACTATACATCGTAAGATGAATTTATTGATTAGGCAGATTGAGGCATGTTGCAACAGAGATAGGTTTAGCTAAATGCGATAGCTGTTGGGTAGAGTGTGGAACCAATAATAATACTCTACACTGATCATAAAATACATGGAACCCACAAACATTCAACCACTTGCTGTTGAACCAATGCGTTTTATCGCTAGCATGGAACATTATCATTGATTCCACAGCTTGGTATACAACTCAAGCATTCAACTAATTTGATTTTTTTTTTTGTGTTACTGGTATATTTGAATCTGATTTTTTTTTTCATGACAATGGTATATTTGAATCAGATTTTACTGTTTTGGACAATTTTTCCAGTGAAAACAAGTTAGTAGTTAGATTATATGGTACAATAATTTGGGATTAGGCAGTTGTTTGTGTTGCTAAACCAAAATAAACCTATATAGTCTTCATTTCACGGAGAACACAAAGGCTCGACTCACTTTTCGATAAGTTACTTACCCGGGTAAATACAATTACCCGGGTAAGTTTTTCCTAGGAGACACTTACCCAGGTAAGTGTATTTACCCATGTTCTTTTTAGACTATGTTTGGTTTGAAGGAAAAAGTAGGGAAATGAAGGGAAAGGCAAGGAATCTTCACAAACTTTGTATAGGTTTTCATGCCTTTCCCTTCCTTTCCCTACCTTTTCCTTCAAACCAAACATAGCTTTATTTCCCAAGTAAAAAAATAGGAAATGATCATTTTAGCCAAAAAAATCTATTATTAAAATGGGGCATTTTTGTCCCATTCAAGTCTTGGAAACTTTCTCCCCATGTGGGAAAGTTATTTACCCACTTAGGAGCCCAAGAAAATAAAATTTCTCTGGTCCCCACATTAATCTTAAAAAAGAACATGGGATTCTTGGTCAATGGGAACCAAAATCCCATTGACCTACTTTCCCCCCTCTCCAAATCAAAAAAAAAAACAAAAAAAAAGCACCCCCAAAGAATAAAGAACTTCCAAATTTTGTTATTGTGTTATCTACATATAGAGGTGGAATAAAGCAACAGGAAAACATATCTTAAAAGTCCAAACTACTAACAGCTAGCCCATTCAATATAGGGCATTATTTAACAATTAACCAACTCTGGATGGCAAACAATAAAGATAAAAGGGTAAAATATAAAAATCTTCCCTTAGGTTTATGACAATCATAATAACCTCCCATGAGGTTTCACTTTAACAAAAACCTTCTTTGTAGTTTCAAGAAACCTGCATTTACTTCTCTTCCATCTTTGTCACATTAATGGAGACTTCAAAGTTACGAAATTACCCTTACAACTTATTAGGGCATTTTTCAATATGGTTCAAAATGCCAGATTTGCCCATTCTAGACTTCACTAGACCTAACATTTTATAAAGTAGAATTACTTTATTCTTTTCAATCTAACTTGGGTAATTTTTAATTAAAAATGAAAAATTCTTTTGAGAGTATTTTAATAAATTTTCATCTAAATTGATAGATATAAAGGTAAAACGGATATTTATGAAAAACTAATGCATTTGGCCAACGTTTTCCATCAACATCAATAACAAAAAAGAAGGTAATTGTAGGTTTTTTTTTATTACTACAAGGGAGGTTTTCTTTTTTTTTTTTAATGAAAAACTAATGCATTTGACCAACATTTTATGATTGTCATAAACCTCAGCGGAGGTTTTTTATATTTTACCGAAGATAAAAATGGTTCAGACATTTAGGAGGTGTTTAGCAATGTACATGTCATTTATTTTAGTTTTAGAAAATGGGGTAAAATATGAAAAACTCCCGTGGAGTTTATACCAATCATAATAACATTTCTTGAAGTTTCACTTTAACAAAAAACTTCCCTATAGTTTTGCAAAAACATACAATTATATCTCTTCCATCTTTGTCCCCAATAATGAAGACTTCAAAGCTACTAAATTATCCTGGCATCTTTTAATATAATTCAAAAGCCAAATTTGTCTTTTTATACTAGACTAAATGTTTTCTTAGAGTAATATTCAATTTGGCTTGGGGAATTTTTTAATTAAAAGTGAAATTCTTTTGGGGGTATTTTAATAAATTTCTATCTGAATTGATAAATATAAGAGTAAAATGGATACTTTAGAAAACCTAATGCATTATACAAATGTTTTTTTTTTTTTTAATTATAAAAGGGAGATAATTGCAAGCTTTTTCAATACTAGAATAGAGGTTTTTGTGATTATGAGAAACCTCTGTCATTTGTGAACTCCCCTAATATGCAATACCTTTTAAAATTCAAATAAATACACAAATACATCCCTTCATTAAATTTCCTGTACCGAAAACGTTGAAATTATGACTATGCCCTTATTACCGGTGTAGGCTGTGGTAGTGGCCTATAGAACTCTATATTCTAACAAGTCTGAAAGGTTGTAGAAATCGAAAGCATGGTGGGATGGTTTGGATTGGAACTTTGGAAAGGAGGCCCCTCTTTTATATTTCTTCACATGGGATGTGAGCAAGATCTCATTCAAGAGGATGTTCCAAAAGCTTCTATTCGCCCAGCTTAGCATGAAAAAATAAAGTAACAGATCGTGAGAAAGGCATAGAGGGGAATGAGCGCCAATGGGATAGATCATAGACGCACCACGTTGTCTGCGGTTGGACATCCCTAGTTACTATTGTGGTCAAGGCTGTCAACGGGTTGATCTGGGTTGGGACAGGGTGGTCGAACCGTCTCAGTCCTGAACCGAATATTAATATAGAGAAAATCATAGACCTAAAACTAATATTATTATTAATTAAAATTAATTAAATTATTTATATATTAATAAATTAAACATTTTTAATTAATATTTTATTTCAAATATAAAGTATGATAAAAATTCTATATAATTGGTTTCAGTTGTAAATCGATTTCAGACAGTAATCAGAATCAACCCAATTATTAGTTGGGACAGAAATCAAGGAATCGGAACCAATATAAACGATTTGATTTGGTTCCGACAGTCAAGCAGAATCGACTCATTGACGGTCTTAATTGTAGTCCATTAGAGTCTGGATATACTGCTCACAAAAACTGTGTCCACGTCGGTCCATATAACATTGCAATCACATATGGATAACATATCTTATTCTCCTACATAGTATTATGCATAGGGAGATATACCGAATGCATGAGATAGTGTGTTGTAGGTAAACATGAACAGAGCTCATGTTCCATTTATTTCACACCTCATGCAAATGCTCTTTGGCTCTTTGCAACACATAAGAGACTTTGTGATATTTGACTATTTCGTATAATTAAGTGCCATGATCAATTTTCTTCTTTCCCTTTCAACTCACATTTTGTGGTCCAGCCTCGTATAGATGGAAATGCAAATCTTTTACAACCAATTGCTTCCAAGAAGAAGTCTAATAGCCTCATTTGGTAATTAAGGCTGCAAATACATCAGATCAAATATGATATAGGCACATCTGAATTTGAATTGGATCGTATCCAAGCTGATTTGGATCGGATTATAATTGGATATTAAATGGTATATATGAATTAGACTAAAATGATCAATATATTATATACTAGCGGGGACTTGTGCAATGTACAAGCTTTTTTAAGCGAAATCTAAATAATAGAAATACATAAGAGTATATAATTATTTTATATTTTAATTTTTTAAATAATTAATAATTATTTACATTTTTTACATAATAATAATAATGATGATGATGATGACGACGATGACAATAATTATAATCATCACCATCATCATCATCATCATTGTTGTTGTTATTATTATTATTATTATTATTAACTAGGGTTGTTTATCAAACCGATGAAACCGACCAACCTGACCCAACTCAACCCGAATTGATTGATTTTCTAACTTGACCAAGTTGGCTTTGATTCAACAATTTTCCAACCCGACCAAGTTGGATCAATTTTGGTTTGATTTAATTATAAATAAATCGAATTTGGATCAACCTTAATAAGATCAAATTTGAATTTGAATTTAGATAATAAAAATCGTTCATGTCTTAATGAAAGGTTGTACGACTCATAACTTGTCCTAAATTTTTTAGTTGCCATTGGGCTTTGGGAGAGAGTTGGTTTTAGTGGTAAATGTGGAACCCAGGTAAAACAACTTTCTGCTCAATTTTTTTTGGTAAGAAAACTATTTTTTTCATTAGATTAACCAAAGGAAGGAACATCAGATAAGTCGAAGTTTGCCAGGTCTTGGATCCACTTTGGACAAACAAACAATAACAAACTTGAACTCGATAGACCTTTCCTTTGCGAGCATATGGGCTACCCCATTTCCTTCCCTATTTTGAAATGAAAAGGAAATATTCCTGTTCCTAGTCAAATTTACAATATCCTGAACCAAAAATTGAGCATCATGGGCTAGAGAGAATTTCCCGGAGGAAATCGCTACTATCAAGATAGTATAGTCAATTTCCAAAATAAACCTTGAGGCACTAAGGAAAGGTAGGAGCTCTAGCCCTTTCAAAATAGTGACTACTTCTGCTTGGATTGTTGATTGCACCCTTGAACTTCCATAATTTGCTGTAATCACTTTCCCTGTGCAATCCCTTGCGATGACACCAAAACCTGCCTTACTAGCAACAATAAAACTCCCATTTGTATTTATCTTGATGACATCTCTATCAGGAGCCTTCCAAAAAGAGACATTCCGAGTTGTGTTAGTCATAGGGGAAGAGGGCTGCCATCCTTGCTGGGAAATCAGAGTCCTCTCCTTTGTCATCTTGTCGATATAAAATAGAACCATGCTAGGATTTATATATGAATTTTCAAAAATGAAGCCATTCCTATGCTTCCAAATGGCCCACGAAATAATGTCAATTAAAGATAGTAAAACTTCCTTTCTAGATGACTGTTCTTTGCAGGACTCAATCCATAGGCTGAACCATTTTGCAAAAGAGAGAACAGTCGAGAAACTCTCTGTTCTAATGTTTAGAGGGCTCCCAAACCAAAAATATTTGGCATACTCACATTGTAAGAGGGCATGACAAATTCTCTCTTCTTCTTTTTTGCAAACAAGGTAAAATTTGGAGGTCCCAATACCTCTCTTGACCAGATTGGAATTCATAGTAGTAGCATTCCAACAACATCTCCACACAAAATTTTTAATTATTTTTGGGTTTATTTTTAAAGCCCACAACTCTTGCCAATGTTTATTTTGCATGCCTCTTTGAATTCTGGAGCTTTGCATTGAGCTTTCTTCCTTAAGCTCTAGATTTCTTGCCACAAAATAGGCTGATTTGACAGAAAAGCAACCATTTTTTGTTTAGAGTCCAGATTAGTTTATCCTCCCTTGAGCTTCAGCTAGAGGAATATTTAGGACATGATTTGCATAATATTCAATGAAAATTTCTTTGATTTGTTGTTCATTCCACCCTCTTCCCGAAGGATTTGTTAAATCTCTAACCATTACTAGATTTTGGTTTGGAGGTCTTGGGCCTTGAATTTTAAAACCTAGAATTTGGGGTAGCCAGGGATCTCCCAAAATCTTAATGTTTTCTCCCTTGTTGACCGCCCAACAAGTTCCAACTTTAACTACATTCCTTGCTGCTAGTATGCTCTGCTAGTCCCAAGAGCCCCTATTCGACAAATTGGAAGAGAGAGGAACTTTTTCTTTAGAATATTTTGCTCTTATTATCATCGCCCATAAGCTCTCATCTCCTAAATATAATCTACAAACATTCTTTGCTAGGAGTGCCACGTTAAAACAATAAGGGTCTCTAAAGCCTCTACCTCCATCCAGTTTGTTCTTACTTGCATTTGACCAACTTACCCCGTTTATTTTCCTCTTCCCATTCGACTATTCCACGAAAATCTCCTTTGAAATTTAAGAAGTGTGATAGATGGTTTTTAGCAATAAGAAGCAGGACATGGCATAAGTCGGAATAGCAACCACAACAGATTTTAGCATAGCATTTTTCCTGCCAGAGAGAGAAGCTCCTATGGTTCTTTGTCTTAGTTTTAGTTTTCCCCACAAGGGCACTAAATAAAGTCTTCTTTGACTTTCCAAAAACAGTGGGCAACCTCAAATAGGTCGAAGGGATTTCCACTCTTTTCATTCCTATAGATCTAGCCATCATCTTTTTTAGTTTAACATGCATGTTCCTAATAAAGCAAATTTCAAATTTTGCTAGGTTTACTTGTTGGCCCGAAGCTTCCTCATAGCATTTGATTGCCTCCAGTAAAGTCTTCCTTTCAGTAGGGTTTGCCCTAGCGAACAAGTAGTTGTCATCTATGGAAAATAGGTGTGAGATTACATGGCAATCTTTGTTCATCTTGATGCCAATCAGTTGTTTTGCCTCCACTAAGTTATTAATGTTGGTGGAGAGGACCTCCGAAACTAGGAGGAAAAGGTATGGAGACAGAGGATCCCCTTGCCTTAAGCCTCTCTCAGGGAACAATGTCTAACTTGGAGCACAATTTATCATAATTTTATGGGTGACAGAGGTCACACACTCCACTGTCCATTGGATTCAAGTCTCACCGAAACCTACTTTTTGCAAGACTCTTCTAAGAAACCCCATTCTACCCTATCATAGGCCTTACTCATGTCATGTTTTAAAGCCATCAATCTCTTCTTTCCTTTAGATTTCTTCATATAGTCTATGACCTCATGGGCTATTAGAACATTGTCCTGAAAAAGCCTACTAGGGGTAAACACACTCTGATATTCACTGATGAATTTATTTAACAGAGGCTTCAACCTGTTGACCATGATTTTTGTGATTATCTTGTAGCCAGTGTTATAGAGACTAATGGGTCTGTAGTGATTGGGGGATTCCAAGTTCTTTACTTTAGAAATTAGGGCAATGAAAGTGGAATTTAACTCCTTTGGCATTCAACCCATTTGAAAGAATTATTTAATTTCCTTTTTTACATTAGGACCCACAACATTCCAAAACTTCTGAAAGAACAAATTTGGAAAGCCATAAGGGCCTGGTGTTTTCCTCGGGGCCATTTGGAACAAGGTCTCTTTTATTTCCTCTTTGGTCACCTTTTTCTCTAACTCTCTTCTATCATCATCATTCAATTTACTTAGGAAATTTGTGAGATAAAGCTCGATGTTCCTTGGGTTTGTGGATTTGAAAATTTCTTGAAAATGATTTAGTAAGGTGTGTTCAATTTCTTCTTCATTTTCAATCCAACAACCATTTTATCCTATATATTTTAGATTCTATTCCTTGCTCTTTTCCTTTGAGTTATTGCATGAAAGAACTCAGTATTTTTGTCCACATATAATAGCTAATTGACCCGAACTTTTTGGTGCCACATGATTTCTTCTCTCCTTAGAAGAACCTCTAACTTTTCATTGAGCTGCTTTATTTTTTCTCTTTTTAGATTTTCCTTATCTCTGCTTTCTTCTTTGTTTATTTCATTTTTAACTTTCACAATCTCTTTTGAAATGAGCCTAGAAGATCTTTTGTTCCAACTTTGTAAGGCCAATTGGACCTTTTTACACTTTTGCTCCAAATCTGAGTTGTGGTCTGTTGAGGTTCCTTCCTGCCATCCTTCTCTAATTACCTTTTCACATTCTTCATGTATTGTCTGCATTTCCTCGAATTTGAATGGTCTCCTCTTCCATCTCAAAATTCTTGATGTGTTTAGACAGATTGGAGTATGGTCATAACCTATTGAACAAAGGTTTTTACATTCTGGCTGATTGTAAAGTTTTGACCAAAGTTTATTACACAAGACTCCATCTAACCTTGCCCTGATCAACATTGACCCTTCCCTTTTGTTTGACCATGTAAAAAAAGATCCATTACTGACTATCTCTTGAAAACCACAACTCCTCAAAAACTTCTTGTTTTTTCTTAAATAACTTTTGTTGCATTGATTGCTACCCTCTTTTTCAATTTTGTTGAAAATTAGATTTAGATCACCCATACATAACCAAGGTCCTTTAACTAGAGTGGCAAGAGCCAACCACTTATTCAAAAGGACTTTCCTTGAAGCTTTCTTTGGTTTCCCATAGATAAAAGAACATTCCCAGTCCTTGACCTCCTTGTCATAGATCCTCACATGGATGAAATTTTTATCGGCATACAGAACTTTTAATTCCACATCATGGCTTCGGAAGAGGGCTAAACCACCACTTAGCCCCTTGGAGTCCACTCCCCAACGGCCCCATTATTTCAAAAAACCTAATTTTTTCTTGCACTTCATTAAGGAGGTTTTGGTTTCCATCAAGAAAAGGACATCATTTTTTTTTTAATATTTTTTGGGTCTCTTTTAGGGTTTGAATTGTCAAGGGGGACCCTATCCCTTGACAATTCTAGGCTAATAGCTTCATTTGGTAATTTGGCTCTATTTCGGGATAGAACCCAGAACCCACTTATTTTGAGATACTATGGCGAGTTTTGATGTGGCCTCCATCAGAGGATTCCAAAAAAAAAAAAAAACTTGTTGGATACAAGAATCAACCTCCATTTTACTTGATTGGTAGGTAAAAGACCTTAACTGTCTTCCCAAATCCAATCTCTTTCTCTTTTTCATTCCTTTCTGAGCATAGATTTCTTTTCAAGGCTCGGGAGTCTTTCCATTGAGGAGATCCATTTAACCCTCTCTCTTTTGAAATTAACAGAGTGATGATGCACGATCTGGCCGGTCTTAGCTGTTGATGATCTTGCCTCCGAAATGAGTAACAGGGACCTGAAACGGGAGGAGAAGAGAGGCTCCGGGGAGAACCCGGCGTAAGGGCTCCGAAGCTCAAGTTAGAGTCTTTCAAAGGCAAGAATAACCAGATAGCGCGGAAGTTAGCATACCTCATCCTTGGAGGGGTAGAAGCCTTTTATAACCACTTCGCGCACTCACTTCCAGGCCTCCGTCAAGTCGGACATGATTACTTCTGAACTCCTGCCAGTTCGGGTGTCACTTCCTCTGGTCGGATAGAACTGCCACTGTTCCTTCTGTCGGAGCCATCTCTGCGGCTAGTGACGATGGTTGCAGGTGGCAGTGGCAGGAAGCCGTTTGAAATGCGGCTGTCAGGCGTCAGATCCCAAATCAGTCAAGTACGCCGCCCTTGGATAAGGACGTCCTTGGCATCGGGTACGTCTGGCGGGCCTGGTGTTTTGGAAGTGAAGTGTTGGAGTGGTGAGCGAGGTGCCTTGAGCTCGGTTTGGAGTGTTCCGAGCTGCCACGGGTCAGCTCGGGTCAGCGCTGTGAGGCTTGGGCCCAGTATAGTTCGTGCTCCTTGCAGGGAGCTCGGATTCTCAGTATGGAGCTCGCTCTTAATAGCGAGCTCGAGATCCCAGTAGGGAGTTTGTTCTTAATAGGGAGCTCGGATTTCACGGAGCTCGAGTTCTTTAGGGAGCTCGGGCTCCTAATACCGATCTCGGACTTGGGGAGCTCAGGTTTTAGGGAGCTCGGACCTTCGATTGGGAGCTCGCTCTTTATCAAGGAGCTCGGACTAAGTACAGCGGTCTGGAGTTCGGGCTCGGTAGTGAGTTTGGACTTGCTTCCGATGTTCGCTTTGGGTGCTCTACTGTCCCGAACTGCTTGCCTTTGCCGCGTGTCGCGCGATCGCGAGGTCGGGCCAAATTTCCCTTCATCAATTGCCCCCCACTCCCTGCGACGATGGTTCCGTCTTGGCGCGAGGAGTTTGCAAGGTAGGAGGGTTTTTGGTCCGTGCTGAGCGCGCTTGCTCTAATTTGATTTTCAAAAAAGGGGGCGCGTTTGGGAGTCGTGACGGCAATGGTTCGGGAGTTGCGCTGCAGACGCTTTTATTGCGAGGAGACGTGCGTCGTTACTCCGTCAGTTTCGGGAAGACGTGTGCCGACACCTGTCCTCTGACAAGACGTGCGCGACGTTCCGTCAGTTTCGGAAGACATGCGCCGATTGGTCTTGGAAGACGTGCGGCTTAGCGCAGCTGTGGGCCGTTGGATTGGCTTCGATCTGGGCTGTTGCTTTCCGTACGCAGTGGATATAAATAGTGCGCGGGGGGGGGGGGGGGGCGTCCTTGCTATTGTTGTATATTTTGAGCTCGCGCCTTAAGTTTCAGCTCGCGTCCAGGCTTTTCAGCTCGCGTCCCAGGGCTTCTTGCTTGTTCGAGTCCTCGCGGTCTGCTTCAGTCTTCTTCCCGGGTGAGTGTTCTTTTGGAATCCCGTTCCGTTCCACGATGTCCGGGTTGGAGGGTTCAGACTGTTCAAGCGGGTCTGATGTGGGTTCTACGAACCAGTTTCCGTCCCACGGTAGTTCAAGTGAGCCCGATGTGGGTCCTGAGGAAGGGGTCGGGCCTACCACCCGAGGTGCTTCGGGTAGGTCTGCATCCACTTCCCGTCGTTGCTGGGTTGTAGATCAGTTCGACCCTTCGACTATGACGATGGAGGAACTTCAAACCCTCGTAGACTACTATAATTTGCCCAGCGAGTACGGTTATTTTATCCCTACGGGGAGCTTTCCTTGGGAACACGGTCCTGATGAGATGGTGCTTTTCCGGGAACAGCTCGTCGCGGGGCTGTGACTGCCCTTCCACCCTCTTCTTGTCGAGGTCCTAAACCACTTTGGTGTGACGATTGGCCAGCTTCACCCGAACTCTATTAGGAACTTAGTGGGAACGATCTCTTTATTTTGCGACGAGAACTTCCCTCTGGATCTGGAGATTTTTTCTTCTATCTTAATGTTGAAAAAGCAAGTGGGTCCCCTTCCTGGGCGTAGGCGGGCATACTACCTGTTCCCTCGCCCGGGCTTCAAGCTCTTACACGGACTCCCCAATAAGGTCCCGGCGTGGAAGCGGGACTATTTCGGGGTGCGAAGTGCGATGGGGTGGCCGTTTCAGACCGGCTGGGGGGTGGCCGCTCCTGATTCTGGCATCACACTTGATGAGGAGACGGCGGAGGGCCTCCGGCAATGGGTGCGGCTTGGGCTGGATTGCCAATGGTATCTGACGGAGGCCAAGCTTATTGCTGCGGGCCTGAGCTCGGGTTGGTTCTTTCCCTAGTGATCTTGTCTTGTTCTTCACTTACGTCTTGCTGATCCCGAACTCCTTTTCGCAGGTACAATGGATTCTCGAGGGTCACGAGGTGCGCACTTGTTCGAGGGGATGAGGAGGAGAAAGCGGGTGGCCAAGCGAGCTCGCGCCGAGCCATCCCGAGTTGCAGAGCCCGAGGTGCCGGACTGTCCGGTAGAGGAGCCCGAGATGGTTCCTCCTATGCAGGGGCTGGCGGGGGCTCCTTATGCTGAAACCACACACACGGGGGCTCCCGCCTATTCCGAGTCCGCTCATATGCGAGCCGGGCCGTCGGGCTCGGAGGCCCCGGGGGACTTCAGGAGCGTGCTGTCGCCTGCGCATGCTCTCCAACGGAGTAAGGAGGCGATGTTTCCTGAGGAAGTTGCGGCGTGGACCGAGCTCCCTCTGCACCAAGTGGCCTGCCGTGCCGTTACTCATGCCATGGTGGTAAGTGATCCCTTCTTTAGAGCTCGGCTTCTAGTTTTTTTCATTCGTTTCTCTGATCTCGTTTTCTTTTGATAGGTGAACTCCTCCATTCACGCCTTGGAGAACTCCTCCATAACAGATCCCTTCTGTAGTGATTGAACTGAACTTATTTTCTTTTTTTCCTGACCAGGTCCATTTGGATTTTGTATATGAATTCCTTTCCAACTTGTTTTTTTTTTCCTTTTTTTAAAAGCATTTTTAGGATTTTCCTTTTTTTGAAATCATAGAAACAAATAAAACCAGGTGTAGAGAAATAATTACTGTAGGATAAATTACTTGGGAGTTCAGAGTCTATGTTCCTTACATCTTCAGAAGCAAGGTCTCCTGTTAAAGAACCTGAATCATCAGCATCCAAATCCATATTTGCATTTTCGCCAATTCCAAGCCCTTCCTCAGCGTCCTTAAAACTATCTTCTTCTCTTGTTGCCTCCAAATTAATCAGTTTGTTGATATTAAACATTTCATTTTCATTTTCAAAAGCATTCCTTTCTCTTTGGAAATTTTTTGTCTCCCATATTCGAGCCGACTCAGAGATTGAACCACGATTGATTCCACTGGGTTGGCTTAGTTTCATTCTTTTTGTCGGTCCAACCCAATTAGTCTCATTTTCAGTTTGGCTTTTTGAGAGATCCTGAATCACCACTCCACTCGATCTTTTCCTATGTTGTCCCACATAACTTCCATAATATCCTTCTCATTTGTTACCTTTTCTTTCCCTTTGTTCTTCCTATTAAGATTTCTGTAGATTTCAATATCTTCAGTATCTATCAAAGCCATTGGGCTTCTTTTACTTCCAACGTCAGGGCCAATTCCAATCTTTTCGAAATGAAGTATGAAATGACTCGAGCCTACCTGCCCCGCCTCCACTTCTATCAACAACCGCCTCTACTTTTACACCGCTTGTACTTTGTCTAAGATCCTTCTCTCCAGCACCTCACATTACCTTTTTCGGTGAGATCAGTAGCCGATATTGATGTTCTCCAGTGATCACGTCATGGATACCGATCGTTCGATTTTCTAACTACTCCTGGAAGAGTCTTCTTATGATCGAGAAACCTACCCCACTTCTCTCACCTCTCTCAGAGCCACTCCTTCTGGCGATATTGCCCATTTAGCAACTTTGTCTCCTTCTCCCAGCAGCAATTGGGTTCTCCTCGGGTCCTTCCCCATTGTTCCAAAGGAGTTGTGTTCTTTTTCTTGCTTTTTGTCTAGATCATTTCTCCTTCTATTGATGAACTTGAACTAATCGCAATCCATATCATCTCTGAGGTGATAACCCAGCACTCCTTTTTTTTCTTCCCTCTGAAAGGATTGGTTTCCCATCCTATTTGTCAGTTGGTTGACCATATTTTCCTCTGAGACCAGATTACAACTTCCTTTCTCATGACCTAGGATGCCGCACCTAGCACAAAAGATTGGAAGTTCTTGTACTTGAAGTCATACCATGTCTCGGTTCCGTCTTCATTTTTCTCGGACGTACTTGGAAGGATCGGTTGTCCAATATTTAGACGATCTTTGATTTGAAAAAGCCTATTCCACATTGGTTGACTATCCTCATGGTCCTCATCCTCGGTGGGGTTCTTGATTGGTTGTCCTAGACACTTAACCAAGTTTGCACCCCAACTCTAGGTCGTCTTTTTCGGCGGAACTCCAAGCATTCGAACATTCATGCAGAGTCAGCATTTGGAAATCATTTCCGAAACAGTATTGGATACCCTCTTATCAACCACGGCTCTTGATTCAGAAACTCCTTTAAATCTTTAGTCTTCTTGAAATAAATCCACAAAATTTCCTTGGTGAGCCACTCCACTTCCTACTTGTTATTCTCCCATAAATTTCTTACCTTTTGCCGCACTCCATGAGCATTCATCTGTTTGTCTGATAATATACCTTCCCGAATAAATCTTTCCCACATCTTGCTTCCATGCTTCCTTTGTTGCGAAATGACTTCGATCCAACTTCAGTTTCCTTCCACCTCTTTCCACCTAACAAGGATTACACAATAACTGTCTCAAATCTATAATTACACTGACTAGCTTGATGGAAGAGAAAAAATTGAAAGGTGCATTTAAAGCACATTCGGAGCGCATTTTGAAGGAGACAAAAATACTTATTGAACAGCCACTAAAAACAATCGGAATACGTGATTTACCTGAAAACGGAAGAGAGCTTAATAATTGAATAGATCTTCCATTTCCATCTTAATAAAATTTTTTCATGAGGTTGAATAGATCTTCATCTTAACAAAGTTTTTTTTTATGACTAAATTAGACTTTTAAAAAGTTTATAGCATTACATCAACGTTTTCTGTTAAAAAAATTAACAGAAATGTCAGAAAAATTATTTAATAAAGGGATTTGCATATTTATTTGAAGGGAAAATGAATGATGAAGGAAGATTTTTGTTTTATAGGTCAAAACAGATGGAAAGTTAGGGTAATTTCTCCACATATAAACCTTAGGTTGGGCTGCGAAATGCCCAGCATGTGTCCAAATTTTGCTTTGTATAGTAAGTTTATGCATGTGAAATAGGCACGTAGCTATGGCAGCCTTTCATGAAAGTACATTTTTTTCGGTATTAATCACTACCAAATTGAATAGGACAACATCGCACCAAACAGCTCTTTTCTTGTTAAAATGATAATAGAGGAATCAGAAATTACACTACCGATGGAACAATTCATCTAGCGCACCAAATGGGCTGCTCCTCAGTTGGTAAGTCCATAATCCATTTGCATATGCATCTCATACTCCATATCACTCCAATGAAACTTCATTATAATGTGGGACCCTAATTTTATTTTCTCATATCACGGTCAAGGTAGGGATAAAATTGTACAATCAAACATATTGGCAAAGCATATATGATAGAACACTTGAAAAGTAAAAAACATAAACATGCACAACCACGGAAATAAACTTTATTGGAAACAGCCAAAAAGTGACAGAATTTCAATAAAGGTAACATAGTGCATTTAAGTTAGAAGAAATTAAAATTGGTGTAAAAATAGATATTACAAATAAACAAATTTTCTTTATGTTTGCATTCAATTAAGAACGTAATAAAACATTAAACTTTACAGCAAAGGATGGGTTAAAACTTGGAAATTAAGGGTGGAATCATGTTGGGCTATTGTCAAAATTTGGATGAACAAGACCTGAAAGCCTAAACCCAAGTAGTGTAAAATACTAATTCGGGCCAATCCAAAAAAAACTTTTTTGAAGTCAAAGAATGACATTGGATCGCCTGATCAGGACATGCTTGTTGAATCGAAGGGGGGTGCTTCACAAAATGAATGTTTTTCTTTTCATTTGTTTTTGTCTTTTTAAAATTGTCTCATCAACAAAAAGCAAAAGCATGTTTTTGAACCGTATTTTTTCTTAGGTAAATTTCTTAAATTATCTTTATAATTTAGTTAATTGACTAAATGTATCCTTACTAAAACTCAATGCTACCCTTATCCCCTTCCTCCTCCAACCTCTCTCTCTTCTCTCTATGGTTCCTAGGAGAAGGGCTTCTATGAAGGACCAGCTACCAAAGTTAAAAGGTCGAGGGCGTAGGATCCGGATGTCGGTGAGACAATTCAGTGGCTCCTTGAACACGCTGAACCTGCCATCATGACTGCTACAGGTACCGGTATTGTGCCTGCCATCGCCATGTCCATCGGTAGCACACTTAAGATTCCAACCACGTCTTCGACTTTTGACGGGGACACGACAAAAAAGAAGAGAAAGCAGTCCGCATCCAGTGAATATTATGACGTTAGCGATGGAGTCTCCATTTCTTCAGGTCTCGCTCCTATAGGAGCCACAACAGTTCCGCAACAGTTGCTGAGGCATTGCCCTGTAACTCCACCCAGCGGCAGGTGGGTGGAGTAAAAACTATTGGAGAGAGAAAGAGGTAGAGTAGAAAATTATTCAAGAAGGACGACGAGGGAGGACTGATTAGTGTGGTGGATTAATGGGGGGAGAGTTGCCGAGGGTGTTAGATAGGAGGGTGGGAGTGCCGGAGGTGTACGAGAGGCGGAGGCAGTGGAGCTAACTGCACAAGTGGCGGTAAAGTGCATGAGCTTCGAGGGAAGCGATCGCCCGACGATGGCAGACATTGTGACAAATTTGGAGAATGCATTGAGTCTCGGCCACCAAATTCTCTCAGAGGTGAGACCCAATGAACCTGTCCTCTGCTCCAATCTTCTTCTCTGGCGAGAAGCCATCGGTGGCCGCTGCAAGCTCCGATAGGGCGAATTCCTCGGCCTTATCCTCATGCTTCGAAGAGGTCCCACTCCTCTACCGCATAACTTCTTGGGAACCTTCCCGCCTAATGGTGGATGATCTCGATAGAGCACTCAATGGACCACTGTTTGTTGGCGTGCCAACATTAGCATTGCCTCCGTTTATGGTGGGTTTAACGGAATTATGAACTTTTTCTATTGGCAACAGCATATTCCAGCTCACAAGCTGTAGATAAGAGCAAGGTTTTTAAAACGACCCGGGGATTGAACCGGTCAGGGGTTCGGTTCCCGGGTCGAATGGTCGGCCTGTTCTGATAAAAAATAAAAAACCGTCAAAACCGTTTGAACAGTTCAAACGATTAATCGCCTGAGTCAGCGATTTGCTAACCAAAATTAACGGTTTTAAGAAAAAATCTGATTTTGGGGAAAAGCGAATCTGTCACTTAACCAGTTCCTGATTTTTTCGTTCCAACCGTTTGGTCTGATATGGCTTTGAAAACCATGGATAAGAGTACATGCTCCCAAAAAGATCCCAACTAATCCTATAACGGCAATAGCCAATAAACCCTTGCTCATCTTTTTTGACTACGACTGTTATGCTGTTATGCTGGTGGTGGCAATACTAATGCTAGTGGCGGTACTTTGCCATGAAAGAGACTGTGGCGGTACAAGCGACACTAATAATTTAAAGAAGAATGATGGGCAAATTAGTTTTTTTAATGCTTCCGTTAATAGATATTAATGATAAGAAAGATTTAGTCAATTGTTAAAAATAATAGAGGTACTTTAAGACAATATTGAAACAGTAGGGTATAGTTAGTCAATTTCTTAAACCTTAAGGTAATTTAAGAAATTTGCCCTATTATTTTGTTTTGAAAAGCAAAAAAAAAAAGAAAAAAAAGTAACGTTATATTTCAAAAGAATAATATATGTTTTTGAAACATCTAATTAAGACTATTAATGAAGTTATTTCCATATATGCTTCTAAAGCGACAATTACCCATCATTGGTTGACGTTGAATTCATATAGGACCGTCAATTAGGACCGTAAGTGTTAATAGATTGACTTCAATCCATTTAAATTAGATTTGGATGTTCAATTAGGGGTGTTCTATAATGTGAATGAGAAATTGGTGGGTGTGGTCCACACCACACCCTATGGCAGAGATCAATCCACACCACACCACAGTTCACAGTTGTTCTGAATTGTGGACAAAGTGTGTGGACTGGACCAGTCCACACCCATAGTGACGTTATGTAGTGTGCATGTATCTCATGTACACTTTATGAATGATCTACACCAACATTTTAAAAAACGACCTACAAAAGAAACCGTTCTGGCCATCGGTTTCCGGGTTGATGGTCCGACTGTTTGATTCGACCGGATGGCCTGTTCTAACAAACAAATTAAAAAATTAAAAAATAATTAAAAATAAAAAATGGTAAAAAACCATTGAATGGGTTGATGGTTTGACCGCTTGGGTCAACGGGTTGTTGACTTTTTCAATGGTTTTTAGCCAAAAATCGGGTTTGGGGTAAAATGGAACCACTTGCTTGGATGGTTCCCAGGCTGAACTGTACGACCATCTAGGTCAACGGCAGTTCGAAACCCTTGATCTACATAGTTAATCATAAATATCTAATTTTTACATTTTATATGATAAATATATTGAAAAATGTATCAATGAATTAATATTAACCAATAAATATTATTTTTTATAAAGACAATAGTAAAATAATTAAAATTTTAAAAAATATATTTATTGCATGTAGGGGGTGATAATGGGTCGGGCTTAGCACCTGTAATAAGGGTTATAGCATAGCTCGGGTTGGTTTAGCATATCTAATTAGGGTTCTAGGGTGTCAATGGACTAGTTTTGGGTTGGACCTTGTCTAAATCAAAATCAGTTTGGTTGGATTAGACAGACCAATAACACATATCAAATTGGACCAATCTAGACTTAATGATTCAAAGTATTTATTGGATTGGATTGAACCTAGGAATGGCAATGGGGTGGAGTAGGGATGGGGAGTGGCTCTCGGTCCCCGTCCCCACGAAAAGCCCTATTCTCACCCTATCTCCATCCCCGCTGGTGGGAATAGGGTTATCCCCATCCTTGTCCCCACAAAGATTCCCACTCCCCCTGATTTTGTTATGATATCAATAATTTTGTTTTTATTTTCTATTTTATTTAAAAAATTTTAAATAAAATAATTAAAATCTATAGTCCTATTAAACAAGGATCAGGGGCCCTGTGGGTCAATGGGGATGAAAATTTCCCTATCCCCATCCCCACGGGGATCGGAGAAATGGAGAAAATTTCCATCCCTAATTGGACCTGGTCCATTTGTAATAGATTTATACTGGATTGGGTCAGATTGAACTAATATCTAATCTATTAAAACATGGGTATCAATCTAATCAGGTTTGGGTTGGAATTAATTTAAATTAATATAAATATGAACAGATTGAACGGTCTAAACAT